>NW_026869730.1:1732921-2056671 GCF_905332965.1 Bombus pascuorum
TTTTATTTTGTATACTTTGTTTGATAGAGAAATGAACATCTTTTTGCCCATTAGCAGTTGGTAGATAATGGTATTATATCATGAGACGTAATTTGATATGCCAGTTCTGTTAGATGGGAACACTATCTGCTTCGCATGTATATACAAGTTTCCGGTGAACCAAAATAAGAAGAGAAACCTTTGTTTGAGTTAATGAATTAAAAACTATTTGAAAGTGATCTGTGGAACAGTATAATTCAGAGAGATGAGGACGGAAGTTACAGAGTCACAACCTTTCAAAAACTTAAAAGAATTATTCGATAACGTGGGTAACTTGAAACCATGGCCAGAAATTGGAGAACTACGAGATTCAACTGATTATGTGTACAGTGGTTTAGAAATAAGCGCAGGAAGAACGCGGTTAGAAAAATTGGATAGAGAAGTACATCCGAAAACGTTGCTCTGTCATGATATGAAAGGTGGCTACCTAGAAGACAGGTAATAGAAATCACTATATTTATTAATTCATATATTATACATAATATACCCGTGATTTTTCAGATTTATATATGGATCAGAATCTTATGATTCTTACCTATTTTATCACTGGAGTGTTATTGACACTTTTGTGTATTTTAGTCATCATTTCATAACTGTGCCCCCTTTTGGATGGATTAATGCAGCACATAATCATGGTGTAAAAGTTCTTGGTACTGTAATTACGGAAAGAGAAGGTATCTGGGATGTTATACTTGAATATCATGAAGAAGTAAGAAGATTTGCAGATGCACTAATACTTGTTGCAAAATTTTATAAGTTTGATGGCTGGTTATTAAATATTGAAAATACCATTAAAAGTGAGCAAGTTAATAATTTAATTTATTTTGTAAAATATCTAACAGAAAATATTCATGAAGTAATTAGAAATTCTGAAATTATATGGTACGATAGCGTAACCAATGAAGGAAAATTAAATTGGCAAAATGAGCTTAACAGTAAAAACATGTAAGCTTATTACACTCTTATACTTTTACAATTGTTTCTGTTTGTAAATTTTATTTAATGTTCTGAATACAATGTTTCAGAGATTTCTTTTTAAACTGCGATGCCATTTACTTGAATTATAACTGGATGAAATCAAAATTGAAAAACAGTTTGGCACTTGCAAAAAATCACAGCAGAGATATTTATGATATTTATGTAGGACTTGATATTTGGTGAAGAGGTTGTCCTGGCGGTGGTGGATTTAATTCATCATATGTAATTACAATATTATTTATTTTATTGTAGCATATAATATAATATCGTTTAATATTTCATTAAACCATTATAATCTACAGGCTTTACAAAAAATACGACACGAAGGACTTTCTGTTGCACTTTTTGGTCCAGGTTGGACTCACGAATTTTTCGGATCTAAGACATTCCAAGAAGTAGAAGATCTATTTTGGGCACAGTTGTTTCCTTATTTATACGTTCATGTATCTATCTAGGAAGAAGAAGTATTCAAAACATCATTTTGCCGTGGCAGTGGTAGCATGTATTATCGCTGTGGTCAGGTATGTCAAATTTTGACAAACACATTATTTTTAACAAACTGAATTTATCATAAAAGATATAACTTAGAAAACACGAAGTTGGCACCCTGCTGAGGGTAGCCACCCACATGCTATATTTATTTTTATTTTATTTTTTTTATTACCAATGAGATATAACACTTTACCAAATGTCCTTCATGACAAATTGTAAAAACCAAAATAAACCATATATATAAAAAAAAAAAAAAAAAAAAAAAAAACTGAATTTATCACATGAATATATTATAACTGAGATGCACATAGTTTATGCAGGCACTATATGAAAGGGATGGAAAAAGATTTAAACACAAACCATTTTACAATTTATCCCTGCAAAATCCACAAATTTCAGTACCTATACCGCACATGAAATTTACATCATCGCCTCAACTTCCAGAACCGAAAAGTGAAAACGATCGAAGTGAGTGTTCAAAAGAACCGATACAATATGTTTATGAAACGAGGAAGAATGTTATTCGAGTATTAAAAAATGTTGTAAATATTGAAAATAAAATGCCAATGCTATATGTAAATAGCTTCGAATTTTGCAGCGAGTTCTCTTTCAGAGGTGGTGGTTGCATAGAATTAACTACAAATGATCTTACAACTAGGTCATATCACAGGTGAAGGAGTTATATATTTTGTAATTAAATTTATGATACCTCGCACAATTGTATTTTATATATTAATTATGTGTTTAAATTCATTTACAGACTATTTCTCGTTCACATCGAATTTCAACAAGACATTGTAGCAATCATTGCTTATAAAAAAATGGAGTCGTCCATAGCAAATGGAAGTCAACCCGAACCAATACTAGTTCTCGGCAATAATACAGGCTTAAAATCCATCGTTCATTATAAATCAAGGAATTTGGTTGCCAACTGGAAAAGATGGTAAGTCTACAAAATATAAATTGAAATATTTGTAACATAAGAAACAAAAAATAATTAAACCTAAAAAACATTTTATTAGAAGAATAAAATTTTATTCTTCTAATAAAATAATTGTAGGGATATGTAATGTCATTACATTACATTAATACATTAAATATTTATATAGTATGAGTTATGATTATACTCTAAATAAATGTACCTCACACAGATATATTTTTCTTGTTTAGAAAGCAGATATATATGCGTCTGGTTAACATTATGATTAGCTGCCTGTAAGCAATCTTCATTTGGACTAGACATTGTTATTAGGCAATAGAGAAGATATCTACCAGTACAAATATGATTATCACAGAATTTAACAAGTAGCCGTGATAATTAGATATTCGAGATACTATCAACAATGATCTTAGGTTCAATAACGAATCCGCGGTTAACGGGATAACGAATATACTTTCTTCCAAAGTCTAAGTCGGACTGTTTGCTAAAAACGTGAAATATCCACTGATCGTAAGGACGTTGTTTTACTCGCTGATGAGATCGCACGAGAATGTTCCTCTCCGTCACAGTGATGCTACAGAGAAAAACTATGATGGGGTGTGTCTCAGGTCACGAGATGATCGGATTCGTCGAGGACAACCCTCGTTCAGAAAGTGAGGGAAATGGACGTTGCCGTTAATTGGTTAATTTCTATGTATTTACTTAAAATTCTATATAAGAGTTGGTCGCAAATAATCTGTTAATTAAAACAGAAATTTCTATGTTGGTGGTTAGAGAAAGATGCTAGCCGCCATTGAAAGAAAGTTGCTAGCGGGAAACGTCGTTCGTGAGGAAAGCAGATCTGCCGTATCTTCCGGACTGTTAGGATAAAGACTGTTTGTCAATTTGAAGGACCTTAGTCAATTAAATCCTAAAATTTATAGCGGGTCCTCAGGCTAGCTAAACATATACTGTGAATGATGCATCGACATCTGGCAATCATGTTGCGGGAATAATTGGGTCTGTGTGTGGCGAGCCACGGGGCAAAGACGGTTGGAATGTTTACTGTTGGATGTCGGTACAACTGTTTCTGTTTAAGGAGAGCTATGCAATTCTATACTATCTATGCTATTCTATTCTATGCTATCAATTCTTCTATATCTGTTACTTTCAGCTTCTTTCTATAAAAGGCTTCATGTGGTGCTTTTAACAAAGATAGTTGTGGTATTATCTTAAATTTCAAATCGTAAATGGAGATATATTAAACCTTTAGTTTGAAAATTAATTTGAAGTTTTTAAAAGGTGTCTTTAAGTTCATAATCTTTTTTAACTGTTGCATAAATGCAAAAAAATATTCTATTTAAACGACAATTTAAATTGAAAAAAATTCACACAGGAGAATATTAACAATAATTTTACTATTAATTCTATGTAAAAAGAGGAAGTAAACAATATTCAAATTATTGATTTATGTAAACTTATTTTTATTCGTTTTCTGAAATTACATAAACTTTTCTAAATTCTATAAAATAAAAATCTTTTTCAATGGAAGAACATTTTAACAAAAAGAGTCTCTTAGATTTACAGAATATACAGAAAAATTTTGTATGTTTATGATTTTCCCAACAAAATCATACAATACATAGAAATGCCAATATAGTCTGATGTGTGATCTCGAAATTCTAAAAGCGTCGAAGAAGTCACGTTCGTATTAATGTTCGTAATACTATACCCTTTCTATTTAACATGAAATTTTCCTTTTTGTTGTTAGTGTTTAAATTTGTGTGGTTTTTCTGATTTTGAAAATGACGAATGAAGAGTTAGTATTGTATATATACGTGAATCATAGTTTAATTTTCATGAAAGTGGGTCAGGATATTCTTATTTCTCACAATGATGTACGAAAAAGCTTGCTTGAGCGGTACAATTTTTCTCTACCGGCGATCTATCCTCATACTGACGAATCGTCGCCACGATCGTCACTAAGTATCGTGATTAAGTGAGAACTCTCGGCGAATTTGGTCACACGCTTTCGATGTAGACACCCGTAGATGTTAAAACGCAAGTTTGAACGATAGGTCCCGCGTGCTTTAATTCTCTTAATGAGGAATCGTTGTAGTTCTCTTGTCTGTTTTACGGTATGTTGTACGCGTTACGAGAAGAATGGAAGAATGGAATCGGTTACTTCCCACTATGTTAGCGATACACAAACGATGAACAAAACTATATAATTCTGTAGACGTCAGCCTACAACGTCCGAATTAACAAGTCGGGTATGAGAAACCCGGCCTGTTCGGTCTCGGGATCGAGTACCCGTCTTAAGGGAAGAAGCACAGAGCTTAAATATTTCTGGATCTTCGTTATAAGATCATAGATGATACTCGTGTCATTCATATCTTTCGTCATATCCTAGTTGAGACGTAACCATATTCTGTTCACAGTCGATACGTTCGGCCTTGTAGCTTGAGTCTACGAAGAAATCACGACCTGTACGAGACGTTCAGAAAGCTTATTGAACAAACTCAATTGGCTTGTGGCTCGCAAGTTGGCAATCTGGTGAAACGATCTTTGCAAGAGCTGATCCATCTAGCTTCTACTGTGTATAAAATATTGTTCCAGCTGTGCTTTTTGCTTCTGTTTCGCTGATATTGGAAATTGGATATCGGCGAGAAATCATGTTCCGTGTTTGTTTAGCAAGGTAAAAATTTCAAATCGCTAATAAAAATCTAAAATCGAAGAATTTATTAAAGATCTCAATAATACTTGATTGTAAAATTTTGTTGTTTGCTTGTTTTATTGTAGATCTGAATTAATAAAAAAGACATTCTTTTTTATTGAATAAATTTGGATAATTTTAGAAATTTCTTGAAATTCTGAATTTAAATTCATTACTCATTTATGTTTACAACCTATAAGAATATTTATTCTATTAAACAAGTGAATATTTTTTTTTTTGGCTGCGAACATTAGTGGGAAAGTATGTAAATGTTAATACCGTTGCAAAGGAATATTATACATTTCACACAGTTCTATTGCAAAATGAATAACGATTTTTAATTTAATTAAGAAATAATTTTTTATCAATCTACGGGCATAAATATATCTAAATAATCGTAACAGTCGAAACTAAAATTTGTAGTAAAATTATTTTATTAATATCATTTAATTTTATACGTATTCGAAACATATGCTCAATTAATATTAAATTTTAATTCACCGAGCAAAAATGCAAAGTTCGTGTCAATCAGATCGAACATCTCGTACATTTGCATCATATCATGAATGAATAAACTATCAGCGAGAAAATACCAGAGTTTTAAGATGAATCGATTAGCATAGTAAACGATTAAATTTTTTTTTATTTTATTTTATTTTGGTTTTTTACAATTTGTCCTTATGGACATTTGGCAAAGTGTTATATCTTATTGGTGAAAAAAAAATAAAATAAAAATAAATATAGCAATATAGTGGGTGGCTACCCCCAGCGGGGTGCCAGCCTCGTTTTTTCTAAGTTATATCTTTTATGATAAACGATTTAATGAAAGAATTAACTAACGAATGTCTAAATAACAGAAGCATAGAATGGGAGTGAGTTCTCGAGGATAGCTGACATTCCTAATCTCACGTGCACATTAATCACTTACGATACGTATTATACATATATAGGAGTAGCCCCTTTTGTAGATGTTAATTCGTCTCTACGTTTTCTTTTGTGTAATTCCGGTGTTTCAGTAGTCTAGTTACAATCAAATTACAATAGAGTTATTTCGAGAAAAAAAATAATTCCGCATTCTGCTAATATAAATGTAATATTGGGAGATAGATGGATCACCTGTTTCGAATGCTTCTCGTTTATTATTATTGTTGAAGTGATCGCCACTTCTGAGAAAACTCTACATCTGGTCTTCCTTCGGTTTCTCAAGCGCTAAGGTCATCGATAGCGCGTAGATAGCGCACAAAAGAATGCGTCGATGACAGACCATAAGCGGTACACGTGCTACGTTGGTTTCGGCGGTTCTTTTAGTCTCAGGGTAACGTTGCTAGTGTCACGTAAAATAATAATGAATTTAAGGAGAAAAGAAACTTTTATTTTTCTCTTTTGTTTACAATACACTTCCGAGCTCTAGACGTGACCGTTCAAGACTATCTGACTGCTCTACTGCTCTTACTGAGGAAAACTCGGCGTGGGTGTTCCCTTTTGAACTCAGAACGCAGATTCGTTGTCCACACTTTTTGGTGGAAAAGTGAGGGTAATGATCCGCGATGCCCATTGGTAAATGAATTAGGTAGTAAAGACAAGGAGAGCTAGATATGGCTCGTGGGCATCCTTGTTCATGGGAAAACTCTTATCTTGCCAGACACCCGCTTTCTCCGTATTAGGTAAGAGCGTGCAACAAACATAAACCGAAAATGTTTACGTGAAGGAAACTGAAACTGAACAGATTCGGTTTATGTCGTCTTCTTAGGCCTGTTGCGAGTTAATAGAACAATAGATAGGTCTTGGCGTCCGGACTACGGGGAATCTCGCAAGGATCGTTACATCTGGCGTACCACATGGCAAAAGGAAAATTGATTCGTGACACTAGCGAGAGAATCTGGATCGGCTTACATTGTATTTCACATTTTGTACTTTATTATTCACAATATATATACTTTCAATACCTTACAATTTACCCACGCATTTCTTTAATTCCACATACACCGAATAACCCTAACACTGATTACAGGAAGGGAATACCGTGTGAGCGAGCCACTTCCGCATTCGACCGGAAACTGCAATGAGTACAGCTGTGGATCCGAGGGCCACGCTGAGTGTTCGCCAGAGGACTGCGTGCCCCTTCTCCCCAAGATACCACTTGCATCAGATATATCGGACGCACCAGAAGACGATTTCGAAATTTTCAACCGTGCCAGGGATCAAGAAATCGACGAGAACTTCTAAAGAACGATTATCGGCTGTTTCATGAAATTTTCGAACGCGTGACTCGCGAGAGACTCGGCTTTCACGTAATCGCGGTCTTCTACGTGTTTCGCCTTTACCTATTAAGCTTTTCTTCCTTATTCGGAATTTGTTGATCGATATGAATTATACGCGAAGATTGAACAATGTTAATCATTACGTTAACGTTAAAATGAATTATTTAAATTTGTGTGGTTTTTCTGATTTTGAAAATGACGAATGAAGAGTTAGTATTGTATATATACGTGAATCATAGTTTAATTTTCATGAAAATGGGTCAGGCAGTTCATTTTTCTCGTGCGTCTTTCAATCATTCCATAAACTATTGTGTCTGTCTTGTATCCGTGGGATCCCGTGTCCGCTTAAAAATGGTTGTATGCTAAATAAAAGAAAATCCTACGGTATGTCGATTTTCTTTCGATTTTCCCTTTATCCTTATATTATCTATATTATATATGTGTAATATACGTCATGGTTCTAAATCCGTGTGAAGTCAGCGAAATTCTGTGACCCAAGATAATATGGAAATCAAGAATAACAATATTACGTGGAGGTTTCGGTTTTGAGAAAATAAAACTTAAAAGCCTGTCAACTACATATGTATACGAGTTTGATTCTCGATTCGGCAGAAGTAAACAATTGATAGGAGATTATTCAACATGCGAAAATAAATAAAGAACACCTCCGATGTAATAGTTACTCTATTATTACGTATTATTTTGGTACGTGGTAGAATAAGTCATAGAATCTTCTTGACTTCATTTCGACATCGCAAGTCGCTTCCTGTTTCTGAATACCCAAGTTATATTTCACAAAGACCAGAAAAGTATTTAAGCGTTCAATAACATTATCCACTATATTAATAAGCGTCAATATTCAGCGGCACCATATTTAATACTTATTATATGCTTAAGATAGTTTCATGTTGTATACTAAGTTTTTACTAAATGCATGTTCACGATAAATATCTTGTAACTCCTATGTACATTTCTAGATTGGTTTCAAATTTATTCGATATAATACTGATAGTGGCATCTTGTAATGTTAATGACTTTCAACATACAATATGAACATAAAAGTTCTTTGCAATAAGTGTTGAAATACTTTCGTGAAAGCGTATAATTATTCTGGATAAAGTACTAATGTACTATTATAAACGTAGTTTTACTTTTAGAGATTTATCGGTATATCAATGTTTATTTGAAGAGTATGATAAATTTGCAGAAGTGATTGATATCAGAAAGTAACTTCTGGAATTATTGAACTCTGTGATAACAAAATAGATTGGAACGCGCTATAGAAAAATTTGTTCAATGGTATGATTATTACTCGAAACAATAATCTGAAAGCTGTTCTATAACAATCTATAAAATCTTCAAGGTACAGGAAATACGTTTTTAAATCCTATATTGTAGAAAGGAACAGAAGTAAAACTCGTTATGGTATATACAACTAATTATATCGAATTATATACAAGCATTTCTATATGATATATTATATATTTTATACGTAATATGTAATATAAAAATTGATATATTATATATATTCTATATTTTATGCAAAGCAATTTTTAAAATGATACCAGTATATGTAGAGTAAAAATATTTCCCAAAGGATTGTGCAACGTAAGTGACGTACGAACAAGATATTAGAAACAAATAATTAAATGGCGCGTGTATAGCAAGGGAAAGTAGACATACTTGGGATGCGTATTTGATTTCCACTACAATAGAATCTACGTTTGAATATAATTTTGTATACACATGTATTACTTCGATAATTATTCCAAGATTTCTTAAATTAATAATAAAATTAAGTAGACAATAAATTTAATAAACATATATATTATTCATTACTGTTAGATTATCATTAAAGAGAAGCTTGTTATTTTCTACAAAAATGTTAAATTTCCTTCGTTGTATTATATGCAAATTTTACATTAGAAAACTAAATATTTAATTTTATCAGCAATAAAGTAATAGCTTTTTCTTTTATCAACAGCTCCGTCTCAAGTTCTCAAATAAATTTCTGCAATTATTAACCATTTAGACAAGATAATATTGCTTAGAAAGTTAATTAGACGTTTATAAATAATGTTAACATCAAAATTGATTAAAAAACGAATAATTGATTCTATATTACATACAATATACTATAAAATAAAGTACAATTATCAATCTTCTTTAACAAATCTAATTTTCAACAACGACACATTATTTGCGTATTATTTACATACTTGAATAATAACAAGATAACTTCGATAACCGAAAACCGATTAAAATCCGGATGACAGGAAGAACCTGTTTCATCGGAATTAATCCAATTATGTAATAACATTACAAATTCACAGCAAACGTGTTTGCCAGCCGTTTCAATATCGACAAATAGCGCATTCCAGATTAATTAAATTAACGTCATCATTGATCAGTGATCAGTTATTTAATTTCATGTAAATACACATGTAAGTACAGATTCATTTGTTATTCGTCATCCTTTATGATATATAATAATCCGTATTGATTGCTACGAAATGAGGAGAAAAGATATCTCGATCAAAGAGTCTGAATATTTTAATGAATGAAATGCAAATAGAGAGAGAGAGAGAGAGAGAGAGAGAGAGAAGGAAAGAGAGAAAGAGAATCAAAAACAAAATTATAAAAATACAGTACAAGATACAGTTATAAAATTAGTTTAACACGTACTCTACTTAATTTTTAGTTTAATGATACATATTTATATCATTCAATTAGGGAATTATTTGCTGGAAAATCTAGTTCTCAAAATCGTTCATATCACAAAAATTACAGCAAAAATGCTGTAACATACTAAATATGATATTTCTTTTACAATTAATACTTTATTTTGCAAATATCAAACACGGTAATTATTTTAAGTAGTTTATCTAATTATTAGGAGGAATATTTTAAAATGTCTCAATCAGATTTTTACATTAATTTTTATTCGTCAGCAGCATTTAGTTCTCTTAATAATTACTATATGTTACAAATATGACAAAAATTAAACAACAGATATTACAATATTTATTTCTTCCTTATGTAATTCTGTACTTATTTAAATAATAATGTAACCTGTAGTTTATTTAAATATGAACAATTTATTACATACAATCACAAAAGATCTATATTTTTATCAAGCCTAGGACTTTGGTTATCCGAATTGATCACGATCTGCTGTCGAATTGAATTTTTCCGAAATATTATCTATTCCATATATTTCATCACCTTTTCTTATTGTAAATAAAAGACAGAAGGTAATTTAGTTTGAACTATTTTATAAATATTAGTATTAAGAAGCGCCAAAGCTTTTCAATAAGAATGTAATAATTTCTTTAACATTCTGTTCTTGTTTCTCAATGTCTTTCAATGTTTCTCAAATCTTTTCTTGCAAGGGAGCATCTTTAAATTTTTGATTACTTGATGTTCTGATCATCGAGTCCGTAATAATATTAGAAAACATTTACTTACGATAAGAAAGGAAAAATATTTTTGAAATTATCACATAGTACATGAACAAGTAACACGAGCATGCTTAGTATCTTGATTGGTTTGGATTTCTATACATGAAAAATACACGAATTCCATTGACCGGCCGAGCATACATTTCTCCAAACTGCATAGAAATCGGCGTAAAAGTGAAAACATTTCACTTAGAAGGTCATACTTGTGTAACTCTTTCCGCGGGTTTGCAAACCGTAGAGAATTGCAGCGCTGCAATTCATTGTTATTCGATGTTTTCTGGCGACACTCTAATGAATACAATTATTTCAATGTTCATGTGTACTCTGTTATTTGTATAAGAGACAAAAGTGAGTCTCATTGTAGAATAAGAGAGTTCTTAAATCAATTTCATATATTTTAAGAAGACACACGTTTTATCTTTCACATTGCATTGTGAATCATAATTGATTTAAAAATGTTTCAAAAAGTTGATTACTATGTTTTAGAAGGATTAAGTTCTAAAGTGAAAGTAAACTAAGATAACCATGTATATGTATAATTCTTTGCAATAAAAGGTTTCCCAAGCTTTTTAAATATCCTAATAATATAGATTGCTTTCTAATTTTGAAGACTGTTTAAAATTTTACACATTTAAAAAATTAAAGAAAATTTTGAAATCAGAGTATCTCATATAGTTTGTGCTTTTTAATTGGTATTTTAAACTTATGTAATTGTAATCTTATTATACTTATATAACTCTATATACGATTTACATTTATATATTAAAACTTAATTGAATCATATTTTAATTGTTATCATGCTAAAACACATTATAATATAAATCGATTTTAATGTTTCTCAGGTTTGATTACCTTGGTCTTCACAGTTCTACTGACGCCCTATAAGTCTCTCGGCCAGAGTTTGCAGATGTGCGCAGACGGAGTTGCCAGTTTGACAGGACTTGCTGGTATTGTTGATGCGTTGATGACGCCACGCAACAGATTTTCCGGCTTTACCATGGCTTTCCTTGTATTCGACCTCGCTGCCTTTGGCCTTTCGTTTACATCTCTATCTGTGATCGTCGTTCGTATTTCCACAAACGTAGGGATGCCACTGGATGGTGACAAGTCTAATTCGGTACGTATTGTCTGTACTTTCACCGGTACTGTCCTTTCCTATTTCTTTTTCTCTGCTGAACACTATGTTGCACTACTGAAATGTTAATTACTATTTTTCTACGTTACTTTTGTTTTCTTTTCCTTCAGTTAAATTCTTCATTATTTAATAATCTATACAATTATTTATATAGTAAATAACAAGTATTGAAGTAACGATCAAATAAATGTTGGAGAGGACATACATATTTTTATTGAAAACTTTCAATAATTGTGCTGAACTATAGATGATACAATTATAATAATATTTTGTATTACGATTTGAATTATAAGATAACATTCATGTAAGCCAAATCTCACATTGTTGCCAGGACAATGCTAAATTAAATTTCATCCGGATAAAAATTGTATATATTTAAAAATGCTTTTTCATTAAACTAAAATTTATCTATCAAAATAGCTTCGCCTTAGATAAAGTATTCAATGCTTTATTACATTAATTAAATGTTTTTTTTAAAAAGTATTACGAATATTAAAAAAGTAGCTAAAATTGTTATCGAAAATGTACTAATATTTACTACTTACTAATAATAAGTTATTATTGCCTCTACCAGAAGAATTTTAACTAGCTGATAAAAAAATTCGTATAAAAAAATTCTTAAAGCGAAAACAGAAAGCGATTAACATAGCAAACGTTATATTATATTTCATGCTTAAGCTTGTAGTGCAATGATCGATTCATACGCTAATTAGTAAGCCATAAAAGATATAACTTGGAAGAAACGAAGCTGGCACCCCGCTGGGGGTAGCCACCCACACGCTATACTTATTTTTATTTTAATTTTTTTTTCACCAATAAGATATAACACTTTACCAAATGTCCTTCAGGACAAATTGTAAAAAAACCAAAATAAAAGAAAAAAGAAAAAAAAAAAGAAAAATTAGTAAGCAACGTCGGTGGCGCAAATTCGTTTCCGATCGTTTTCTCATTCATCGGTCGGGTCGATGAGTTTCGGCGTCGCAAATCAACCAGAACAGGGCTTAAAACCGCTGGAACCGTTCGATCGCCGGAGAAAGTTTCCAATGCCAAGGCTAAAACGCGGCCAGGGCACACACCATCGTGAAATTTCACAAAATTACTTCGCCTCTAGACCCCGATGGAACGCGTCGCGCCTCTTCCGCTCAATGATCTATTTTTCGAGATACATTTTTCGAGATGCAGTAACCTGAATTTTAAAGGAGGGAATCGATGGATCGGAACTGCAATGTTTTAAAGATTAAGAAATCGTTATAGCGTAATTGGAATGTAAAGAAGCTTGATGAAATTTTCGTATTTTAAATATTTTCTTATTTAATAGATTTTTATTTTCCAATGTGTATATCAGTATATCTTTTCCTGTTTCTTTTAAGAATTTGATGCAGTTTATATGTAAAAAAGCACGATATCTTATTGAAATAGAAACTCAACGATTCAAAATATTTCAATTTCATAAAATTTTAGAAGATCGTACGATGGAAAGAAATGATAATGAGAAAAATATTGAGGAAATTCCAACTAAATTGGCTGAAATGATATATGAAGGTCTGAGATGAAAACCATGATAATCCACATTATCTATCATTTATGGAAGAGTAATTTAAAAATACGCTGTCAAGCAATTCTATATGAAAATTATACTGTCATTTTATTTTCGAGTTAAATGAGCTTCTAAATCTTGGCTTCTTGGATAGTTAAAACTTCTTGGACAGTTAAAACTTCTTGGATAATTAAAGCTTCTTGGATAGTTAAAAAATATTAATAAGATCATTTTACAAATAATGTTAATCGTTCCTTACAAATTACTGTGTTTTTGTCATCTATTTTTGAAAGATTCATATCTTTGAATCTGTCAGGTTATTCTCTTTTAACTGTTTCATACTAAAATATTTCTTAAAAAAAAAAAAAAAAAAAAAAAAAGAGAAGAACAAAAATTAGAGAATCTTTTCATGTTTTATATGAACTATATAGTTTTATATTATTCTCCAATTCGACATTTATACCTTGAATGTAATATTTTGAAAACGACCACTGTTACTAAATTTGTTAATTTTACCGAAAATTTATACATATCAGCAATTATTCACCTACTCAATTACTATACTTGTATAAATGTCTGTTATTATTTGTGAAACTCAGTTTTCTATTGTAAAAACTTGTTCGTAAAAAGTTAAACTTTAATAATATGTACGTGTGTATTCGTAGAGATCAAAGATGTACTATCTTAAGAATTCATAAATTCTTGTTATGTAATAAGAATCTAAATGTAAAGTTTCGCGAAAGAGCGGATTACGGAATTAATGATGGATCGAAGGTGTACGATCTGAAAGATTCATAAGTTCTTTTAATATAATTTGAGTCTGAGAAACTTTTTAAAAAGCTAGAGCATTGCAAAAGTAATAATTCATCGAAGGATTTATAAATCTTTGGATTTAACTTGAGTTTAAACAGCACTGGAAGAGAGGATTGTCGAAGTAACGATGACTTCAAAGTACACCGTTTTAAAGATGCATAAATCCTTATAAGAGGACTCGAAGCTAGGAAATTTTTCACGAAAGCAGGATTATAAAAATAACAATGGATTAAAAGATTTATAAATCTTCTAAATTTAATTCCAATCTATACAAATGTATACAGGTGAAAGGTGAAAAGGTGAAAAGGTTAAAAGGAATTAGAGAATTAATGATGGATCGAAAGTATGTTATGTTAAGAAAGTTAAGTTATACCGTGGATACCATGGAAACCAAGGCAACCATGAATACCAAGGCAAGTCAAATACCTTGGACTTTACATAGATACACACTTCACATGGGGAGCACGAGGCGGGTATGGGTTCTCAGTGCGTAGCATCATGCCCTGAGAAACCCCGATGTATCTGATGTTCACCTATAGTCGGGTGGCGGCTGGTCGGCGCTGTGGCGCCCGTCAGATCGCTGATCCGGTGCGGAGAACTTCGGAGAAGTTGGTGGGCCCATATCTGTCAAGACCACTCACCTCACCTTCACGTGGGGCTCCCCGTCACCCTGCATCGGTCCCGACCGGGGTAGGGTGCGAAAGAGTGAGTGGCACCAAGACGAGAAGACGATAAAACAAACCCTTGATGATGAAGATAATGATGATATGTCGGAAAATATAAATAATGAGGTTTACGGTGCAGGGGAGGGATACCCCAGTACCGGCGCAGACGTGGGTGGACAAGCGGGCTCCGCTGTGTCGTTAGCTTGTGACCGTGGCCGGATGGGGGTGGACCACCAGGCCCCCATTCATGTTATCACGACTAGTGAGGAGGAAGAAGGAGACATTGAAATGGAAGAGGCTCCGATAGAGTAAGCTACATCAAAATTGATAAATGACAAATTGATAAATGATAAATTGATAAATGATAAATTGATAAATGACTATGAACTATTGTCTTTTTACAGAATACAGCGAGGTGCCGGGTATTCAACCGCCTTGCTTGGAACGTATATATAATCAACAAATAAAGGACGCGAAATACAGCACACTCTTCTCTTAATACTGAACATTTTACTAATGAATTATAAATAGCCTATATGCAAGTATTATTTACATATTTAATTCGCTACAAACTGCATACAATTATATGTAATCACATATAATTATATATAATCACATATAAAATAAATACAATTGTTTGATGAGATAAGCTACAAATACCACTTCCCAGTGACAATTAATCTAGAACTTATATTTGTCACCAAAAATTATGAACATTATAATGTAATGTGCGCTTTCCCTTTAATTAAAATTATAATACTATAATAACAGATAGACTGCACTGTTGCTCGTTGCAAAATGAACATCTTAAAATATCAACCCTGTTTCTACATACAACTCATTAATATCTATGTACAACTATTATGATATACTTTATACATTTCTCAAGTATGAATTACCACTACGTTCACGAGTGCTTAGAGGAAAACAAGATAAATATAATTTGTGTTTAATTAATTTGTTGTTGTTGGTGTTAAACGAGTCTGAAATGTAACGTTGTTGGGTCAAAGTAAATAGACTTTGACGAATATAAATTTGCTATAGTAGTTTCGTTCAACCGCCTAACAAGAGTACAAGAGTTCTTCCGAAGTAGGTACCCTGTACCTGTATATTTATCTTTACTTTTCAGTCGAACAAGTACCAGCTTACCATTCTTCTACAGTAACGTACCTCGTTAATTATTCCGAATATTTCATACGTCTTTATGCCTCATTTGTCTTTCATCGAGATAATATTAAACTTTATGACCCACCTTTTTTTACCAAAAGATTTTTTAAAAATCAATCAAACCTCACACTTTTATCAAACGAAGAAAATTGAAACTTGCTGTTTATATTACTATATAACAATAGTTATATAGTTCAAGTTAGTACATTAAATTACATCATATTTTCGTGTGACACTCAATGCAGTGAGGTTGCAGAAATAATAGGAGAGGAAACAAATTCAGCTCGGCTGAATATCGATTGACAAAAGTTT
Source organism: Bombus pascuorum (assembly GCF_905332965.1). Lineage (NCBI taxonomy): Eukaryota > Metazoa > Arthropoda > Insecta > Hymenoptera > Apidae > Bombus > Bombus pascuorum. Next base: position 1,749,417 of record NW_026869730.1, read on the forward strand.
CAAGATAGACATTTTTTTTCTTTTTTTTTTCTTTAATGTTGTTTTTTTTTTACAATTTGTCCTGAAGGACATTTGGTAAAGTGTTATATCTCATTGGTAAATAAAAAAAAAAAATAAAATAAAATAAATATAGCATGTGGGTGGCCACCCCCAGCGGGGTGCCAGCCTCGTGTTTTCCAAGTTATATCTTTTATGAAGATAGACATTTATACTAATGTGTTTTTAAATACTAATACATTAGTTAAATTACATAATCCATAAACAAATGTAATCGTACGTGTAATAAAACTATTTATTATTTATCTGTTGAAAAATATATAATAAACGTAAACATATTGAGTAATAAATATATAATTTTATTATACCATATAATAAAAATTATTCTATATTAATTATTACAATAAATTATTCCATATTTTATATTCTAGTGATAATAAAGATTATATATCTATAAATCGTAAATATATATTTTACAATATAATATGCACTAAAATTCCTTGTTGAAGATAATTACCATATTTAAAGTCGAAAAAGGTTCATAAAATGCCAAAATTTATAGAAAGTCTAAGGTGATTAATAACCCAGATTAATGTAAATAATCAAATGTAATTGTAGCTAATGACCTCGTAATTAAAGTAACATCAATCATTAATAAAATGAAAGTACCGTATGCCATTACAAATTGCAAAGACCATCATTTATAATATACTTCTAGTATGTTATAATTTTTTTTTTGTTTATGATTGTCCAGTGAATCTTCTTTTTCTCCTTTTTCAATCTATTTAAGAATAATCGTGATATATCTTTGTTCTCTAATACTAATATCTTCTTTCTAATTCTTCCGAGAATTTTACGCAGTTTACATGTCTTTTACATCTCTTGTTATTTATCAAAATTGATAAATGACAAGTTGATAAATGATAAATTGATAAATGACTACGAACTATTGTCTTTTTACAGAATACAGACTCTGTAAGCTATAACTGGATCGTGTTACTCCTTAACATCAGTGAGGTATTGGCAGACTTCATCCTGGTACTGCTTAACTGCCACTTTTATTCAACTTTGTATCCGAGGGTGCACAGCTGTTTCCAAATAGAGACAATCGACGACGTAGGAAACAATGATGAAATCGAGATGCGTGACATGGTCCAGCAGTGGGTCGCCCGACACAGCGAGATGCCGGGTATTCAACCGCCTTGCTTGGAACGTATATATTATCAACAAATAAAGGACGCGAAATATAGCACACTCTTCAACAACAAAACAAGATAAATATAATTAAAGTAAGTACAGGCGATAATACTGCGGATATTTTTACGAAGGCACTGTGTAGAGAGAAATTTGAAAGGTTTAGGTCATGGATGAATGTAAACTAAGAGGAATGTAAATAAAGTAATAAGGTTTAAAGGTTCTATTAAGTAATTCGACGAATCATATAAATCCGATAAGCAGTCGTTAAGAAGCATCTGGAAGAGTCGGTTGACAACAAGCGAGCGTGCGAGTAGGTTTACGAGGTCTTCAGAGTATAACATATGTGTATAACTGTTGTGTGTTGAATAAAGTGAACTATTTGAATTTCCGAATCCCTTCTATATCTTTACACTAAGTTATCAAATTCATAGTTTAATAAACAGGATATATACAAGGCACTTGTTCAGTTCAGCCTCACAATCTTCAATTTTGATGCACAAAGGAAATATTAATTGTTCATAAAGTACGACCTGCACTCTTTCTGGCAAACTATTGCCTATATAAAAATTACATTAAATTTGGAATAATATTGCTTTGCGTAGGTTCTGATAATAAAACAATTGAACTATTTTTAACTGGCATTTGATATATCTATATCAACTGTTTCTTCTTTCAGCAATGCCCGTTTGTCTTCTTTACTAGTAGACTTTTATGAGGGGTCGAAGCAAATATGGTAATCTAGGTGCTCCAATTTTATCTGAAGATCATGAACTTCCAAGTGCTGAATGGTTTACACAGTTTCTAGATCACTTTGATCCAACTGATGCGCGTGTTTGGCAACAGGTAATAAGAATATATTAAATATTTCTTAATTTTTATTTTATAATATAAATCTTTTTATTATTTTTTCAGAGATATTTCGTAAACGTTAGGTTGTGGTTAGGTTGGAGAGCACTATAAGAAAGGTGGTCCAGTATTTTTGATCATAAGTGGTGAAGCTGCAGCAAATGCTAAATGGATGGCAGAAGGTCAATGGATCGAATATGCTAAGCAATTTGGGGCGCTATGTTTTCAAGTGGAACACCGCTTTTATGGACAAAGTCATCCTACTTCGTATGTAACATTGTTTATAAAATATATAATTGATACATTTTAAGTTATAATGTTACGTTTTTGTTATCTGCAGGGATCTCGGCGTGAAAAATTTAATGTATCTTTCATCGCAACAGGCACTTGCAGATTTGGCTTACTTTATAGAATTCATGAATATTAATTACAAGTTACCAGCTGGTACTAAATGGATTGCATTTGGAGGATCATATGCTGGATCATTAGCTGCTTGGTTGCGTAATAAATATCCTCATTTAGTACACGGGGCTGTTTCTGCTAGTGGTCCTTTATTAGCAGAAATTGATTTTCAGGGTAAATATAAGATACACTTAAATATAAAAAATATTTTATTTAAAACAGAAGTGTTTTATATTAATAATTATACTTTATAGAATACTTTGTTGTTGTTGAAAATGCCCTCAAAGAATATTCTGAAGCATGTGTAAATGCAATACTAGAAGCAAACAAACAATTTCATATAATGTTACATCGTCCTATCGGTCAACAAGGAATAGCTAAAAAATTTATGCAAGTAAAAGTAAAATTCTTCATTTACAAATCAAATATATCATTATTGAAAAATTATTTTTACTTATAGTTTATGTGATCCAATCAACGAACATACCAAACGTAATGATATTTCGAATTTGTATGAAACAATAGCAAGCATCTTTGCTGGTATTGTACAGTACAATAAAGACAATCGTAATAATTCCGCAATGGCTAATTTAACTATCGATAGTGCCTGCGACATATTAACGAACGAAACATTGGGTATTGCTATTGACAGACTTGCAATTTTGAGCACTAAAATATTACAAGCATCAGAAAAAAAGTGTTTGGATTATATGTATAATAAAATGATTCATAAACTTCGGAACATAACATGGGCTAGCGAAGAAGCAGAAGGGGGTAATGTATTTTTTTACTTATACTATTGCTGTTTTAATTTTTATTTATTGTATTTTAAAATATATTTCTTGTAGGACGTTAATGGACGTACCAAACGTGTACAGAATTTGGATTCTTTCAAACTTCGACAGCACGCCCAAAATTATTTAGTGAAACTTTCCCAGTAGATTTCTTTGTACAACAATGCATTGATATATTTGGCCCAAGGTTTATTTAAAATTACGATAAATACATTTCTCAATTATGATAAATCATCAGCTATAAAATTATAACATTTCCGTATTCTAACAGGTACAATATTCATTTGCTGAATTCGGCAGTGAATAGAACAAATATTCTGTATGGAGGATTAGATTTAAAGACTACAAATGTAGTATTTGTACATGGATCAATTGATCCTTGGCATGTTTTGGGAATTACAAAATCAGCAAATCCGCAAATACCTGTCATTTATATTGATGGTGTGTACATATTAATTGAAATTTTTCATTTTTCGTGTAATACAAAAAATTTATTTATTATTATGACCATAGGTACTGCTCATTGTGCCAACATGTATCCTCCTTCCAAAAATGATCCACTTCAGTTGAAAGCTGCCAGAGTTGAGGTTGGACATTTAATAGATGAATGGCTGTGTTACGTCGGCCGACTCTCTACCTGAGCCGGACCTCACATCGCGGACGGATGGCAGCCAGATGTCCGCACATCCTTATCGCGTACTCTTGAAAACACTCGCAGCCTGACTATAAATCTCAGAAAACTCTGGCGAAAGTCTTTCATTGCAAACAAGGGCTTTTCCACGAAAGCGTTTTCTAAGGTTTCTGGTTAACGTCTGGAAAACACGTGAACGCTAAGTGTTCACACGTGCGATGCCTCCTACTCCCAACTTTCCATCGAGGGTGGCTAATACCCTTCCTAGTCCATCGATAGTCTCACTAACCAATAGAAACAATTTCTATTACCCTCACTTCTCCAACCAAAAACTGTCATCAACAAATCAGATGATTCCGTGCGTTAGACACATCCTTCCTTAGCTCACCTCCGACACAGCATCGTCACGATCAAGTCAGTTCGTCTTCGTCGTCAATTCAATCAACACGTATACCACGATCGCTCAGTCCAACGAACTCACTGAGAAGCATCGTAAAGTCGCAATCTAACATTCTAACCGATCAGTCGCAGTCGAAAACTCTCTGTACGGTCGCGTCCAAATCAGTCACATTGTATAAGATATAACTCGAACATTCTAGCGGTAACTTCCGATACTATTTAAACCGACACCGTATATAAACTGTAAGTGTTATTGTGATACAAATATATATTTATTCTACAATCGTAGAATAAGTTGCATTCAGTAAATCACCCCGGTTATCCTAAACGAAACGCGGGGAGCGACCATTTCGCGGCGTCGATTAGCCGAATCGTAGCGAGAATTTACGACTCTCGCTGACGCGTTTCCTCGCGACCGCGTCTCTCCGCGAACGGTCGCAACATTTGGTCCTTCGAGCCGGATCACGTGTCAGTGAAAAAGTGGACTTATCAGTGACCATACAGTGCCACGTGAATCCAACATAATTGGCGGAAGCGTTACCACTCCAGCGAAGTCAGGTGCATCACCTTCGAAGAGATACAACCCGTTGGTCGAGGAACGCAACCACTCAACCTCCCGCCGCAGCGGGACAATCATCAACATCGCAAGTACAACCATTTCGACTTCACTACCAATGTGTCACCTTCGGGAAGGATCACCTTCCTCGCGAAGCGCACATCAACCACATTCCGCTGCACAGTGACAAGCGATATCTTGCAGCCGGAACAACTTCGGTCTCATACCGCAACTCTAAGGTAAGCTCTTTCAAAATATCGAAATCAGTCATGGCTCCCAATCTGGAAGAGCGCACAAAACAGTTGATACTAAAACGAGAGGGGTTCAGAAAAGAATTAGAGGCAGTTCGCGCAATACTCGACAGTTATGAGGAAGGGGCCCCTATCCACACCATCCAACGTAGTTTGAAAGAGTTAGAGATAGAATTCGCATCATTCAAAAAGAATCAGCGTGACCTAGACGATAGGGAAGAAGGCCCGACACAGCAGGATCGCGTGAATTTACAACGGACATTCTATACTATCTTCGGGGACGCGTCGGCCATCATTGACACCGCAACGAAACAATCAGAGCCGACGATCCGAGGTCCGACTTCGAACATTTCCTCGCCGGAACCCGTCGAGTTGCCGACAATTCAGTTACCCACCTTTTCGGGAGCCTACGAGGATTGGCCAGGTTTCGCGGATCAATTTCGTAACACGGTTCACGACAACCCGCGAATCGACGACTGCAAACGTTTGACATATCTTCGATCCTGCTTAACGGGCGCAGCGGCGCTAACCATACCATCTTTGAATAACGTAGCAACCAATTATTCCGCCGCGTGGGCAATACTAGAGAAAAGGTATAACAGGCCAGAGAAGATCGTGCAGAGACACCTGCAAGAGATATTCAACACAGGCCTCGCATCGCGCACAGCACACCTAGACTTGCAATCCTACGCGACCAAACTAGAATGGCATTACAAGGCATTAGAATCGCTCGGACATTTGACGGCAGACTCCGTGCTATTGTATCTATGCACCTTTAGATTAGACCGGGATACCGATCTCATCTGGAAAGATAAAACACAACACACACCGTTCCCCACATTCACGGAATTCCTCAATTTCTTGAACGATCGGTGTCTAATCATCGAACCCTCAAGGACGACGCGCCAGCCACGCGGGCAGGCGTTTGTCACATCACGATCGTCATCAATTTGTCCAATGTGTAGCGGACCGCACAAGATCTGGACTTGTAGAACCTTTAGAACGAAAACCATCGAGGAACGTTTCAGGGCCGCCGAAGAAATATCGGCATGCACTAACTGTCTGACGACAGGACATACACTCCCACAGTGTTCCGCCGGGTCCTGTCGCATTTGCGGACAACGTCATCATACTCTTCTACATAGATCCGACGCTCAGATTACGAATCGAACCATTTCCAGCAACGGGGCACCCGCGACGACACTCCCTGGCAAAAATAGAAATACCTTGAAACATCCAAACGATACGCTACCAACAGGCCCCGACCGACGCCTGCAGAAAACACAATTCGGAAGGGTCAACGGGGGGAGCTCATTCTTCCCATTAACCGCAAGGGTCTTTCACACCTCCACAGCAGATCTCGAAGCGGACATCACTCGCCTTGGGGAACTCGACGATAAACCACGAACAAAACCCACATCAGAGGCGAATCAACAATACGAGGAACACATTCAAAATCACGTCCAACGCATCAACGAAGGGCGATCCATCGTCGCACTCCCCTTCAACGAAAAACTGCCTTCACGCGGATCATCTAAGACAATGGCAATGAAACGACTTGCCTCTCTCTCATCACCAACACGCGACTCGACGACGACCAAGCACGCGACATTATTATCGGAACAATCTGATTCAACGCTAGCAAACTCCTTGAATCAGACAATCTCTAACACTCGCAACTCTTCGCCTACACGCGAATTGAGGACAACCTCTCACGATCCTCCGGACCGGAAAAAACTGAATCCCGTCCAGAACAACTATGGTCATACTCCGCCGATGGAGAATATCTTATCAAATCCAGTGACGATTCCGTTGCATGATACACGGAACTCAACGCACGACACTCGCACCGCGTCACCGACACGCGACCTGACGACAACCACGTTCGCATCGTCAGCACCACAACACTCTGATTCAACGCCACCAGACGCATTGAATCAGACAATCCTTCACGATCGGCGGGATCGCGAAGAAGAGAGAATCTCATCAGACGACAATTCGGCTCCGCCATTGATCTCTACGAATCCGTCACAGGATGTCTCATGCCCTATCACGGTAATTCATAAAGTAGAGAACAACGTGTTAAACTCCGTCAATGGCACCGAGGTCTATCCGAAGTCGAAATCAACGACAAACTCTCCGGAATCCACGACTTTCGATTTATCCAGGAACAGGTGCTCCTCGATCATCACTTCGACGGCTAACAACCTATCCTGCATCACGGCATTTGTAACACATGAAGCAAATATCATGCCGGAAACTCAATCTCCAGAAAATGACCTGAGGACTCCGCCTTCGCCACGGCCGAAAGAGTCCACACGCGCGAGTGATCCGAATCGGAATGATCACTACCTTATTACCTACATCGCTACATCGGGCAACTCTTTGTACACCACGTTCAATCGGGCGTCGACCTTGGCTCCAACGAAACCAGGACGGTCTCCAATGCCCAAACCATCAGAATACGAAGAACCTTTGAAGCAATCAAAATGGTTCATCTGGCCTACCTCTAATGAACTCACTAGTAAGGCCGCATCATCGCATTTCCTGCCTAATCACTGCCCTCAGACACTGAGATTTAGGCATACCCCGGGTTATGCGGAACCATCGGGCGCTCTACCCCACAATACTACGATGCCAAACGGACAACTCCAGAAGGATACAGAACTGATTAATCATCAACGCAATAACGCAGAGTGGCTACAGATGTCTGCAACTGTTCATTCTAACTCACTGTATCCAATCAGGTGGAAGGAGTTGAACCAAAAAGACGCTTCTCCAAATCAGCTACATGTCAATCGCATTTGCCGCGATGAAAACGGTGAAATGTATGACGACACCTCCTGGGCCGAGGTGTTCCACGATAATTCAGGGACCGAGCTATATCACGACACTTCATGGATCGTGAACTTCAACGGCAAAGATCCTGGCAATACCGAGGATCACAACGATCCCAAATCCAAGGCTGGCCACGCACCTTCAACGCAACGGTCCTTCAATCCTTCGGCCGTACAATCGAATTCGCCCTGATGACGACGCCATCATCGAACCAGCCAACATTTCTACGGCAGCAAGCTTTTTGGATCCAAGTGCCACTTAGTTTATACTACTATCGAATCAATCAGATTCAACAAAACTCAAAACGCCAACACACCCGCCAATACCAAGGCAAGTCGCAGTCACAACGTCCAACGCCGCGACGCCCAACGCAGCGACATCCAACGCTCGTTAACTACCAAGGAACATCACTGGGAGAACTCGAGTCGGGCGGCTCATCGGGGGGAGCCCAGCCTCCCAATCAACTACCGAACCCCGCATCGTGTCAGACGAATCAGCATCAAGCAACACTGGAATTCCGTTCAACGCTACCTCTTGGATCAAGCTGGTCCACTACATTCCAGGACCGAGACGGTCCACGATCATCCAAGGACACTTCCTGGGTCAATAATCACAACCGCAAGTTTCTGTACAACCACAAGGATCACGACGGTCGCGACTCCAACGACTCCCGAACAGGACATAAACAACATACTTGTCAAAGTATCATAACTCTGTTATTTTTCCAGATATAATCTGGACTCTCCGAATGGAACAGCATCCATTCATCAGCCTCGGAATCAACCACTGCAAACCACTTTATGTCAACGAGCAAAAGGATCGCAACCGCCACAAAATCCAGAGTCATCGCTCTTGGACAGGGATACCCCATCCAACTGTCTTCAACTGGCATCATGCGGATGGCACCACTACCGAGCAGATCGACACCAGATGACTCCGACCTAATCAGCAGCAACGCGGTCTAATGCGAGATCCACCTCACCAAATCAATCACATCATTTTGATCGGTACCCTCTCAACGGGGGGAGGATGTTACGTCGGCCGACTCTCTACCTGAGCCGGACCTCACATCGCGGACGGATGGCAGCCAGATGTCCGCACATCCTTATCGCGTACTCTTGAAAACACTCGCAGCCTGACTATAAATCTCAGAAAACTCTGGCGAAAGTCTTTCATTGCAAACAAGGGCTTTTCCACGAAAGCGTTTTCTAAGGTTTCTGGTTAACGTCTGGAAAACACGTGAACGCTAAGTGTTCACACGTGCGATGCCTCCTACTCCCAACTTTCCATCGAGGGTGGCTAATACCCTTCCTAGTCCATCGATAGTCTCACTAACCAATAGAAACAATTTCTATTACCCTCACTTCTCCAACCAAAAACTGTCATCAACAAATCAGATGATTCCGTGCGTTAGACACACCCTTCCTTAGCTCACCTCCGACACAGCATCGTCACGATCAAGTCAGTTCGTCTTCGTCGTCAATTCAATCAACACGTATACCACGATCGCTCAGTCCAACGAACTCACTGAGAAGCATCGTAAAGTCGCAATCTAACATTCTAACCGATCAGTCGCAGTCGAAAACTCTCTGTACGGTCGCGTCCAAATCAGTCACATTGTATAAGATATAACTCGAACATTCTAGCGGTAACTTCCGATACTATTTAAACCGACACCGTATATAAACTGTAAGTGTTATTGTGATACAAATATATATTTATTCTACAATCGTAGAATAAGTTGCATTCAGTAAATCACCCCGGTTATCCTAAACGAAACGCGGGGAGCGACCATTTCGCGGCGTCGATTAGCCGAATCGTAGCGAGAATTTACGACTCTCGCTGACGCGTTTCCTCGCGACCGCGTCTCTCCGCGAACGGTCGCAACAGGCTGCATAATTAAATATGATATTTTTAACGCTGTGTGTGCTACATTTAACTACTTTATGATAAGTAGTTTTTTATTTTTTTAAACAAAAATGATGTATTAAAAGAATTAAATTTATCTTATTAACTTTTTGAACAATTTGTATTTTCCTTTATGAACCTCTGTGAAACAATTATGATACATAAATATTTTTAGTTGAAACAATTCGTGCATAACTAAGACTAAAACTAACTATGTACGTACATAACAAGTTACTGAAGATACACGAGTGTTCACCATTCTGTGTTTATGTTTAAAGAACTAGAATGCATGTATAGATACAATCAAACAAGTTTGCCCATAATGGCACTATTACAATTTTTTGTAGATTATTGAAGTATTAAATAAATACATGTACAAACTTACTACGAATATCTTACGTCAATCAATGAATAAATACATATCTATTAATTATATATGTTCTATTCTTGACAAGCATGAGAAAAGATGTTCAACTGGTTAAAATAATACTAAACACAAATAATTAATTAAGGTGTTTTAAAATCTGCAAAAACAGATCCGACATGAATTTGAATAAGTGCAAAGTGTCTTAAAATGAGCACCATAACTAAATGAATTTTGATTCTGATATGTATAGCGTCGGCCTTTCCTTAACGGTACCATCTTCGAATATCGTTTCGTTATGAGTTTGTTCGATTCCTTTAAGGCGAGGCCAAGGTGCCCATTACAGATATTGATCAACCGAGTATGCGTATGATTTTCATAAAATATTGTCAATCCTATTATAATCGAACATTCTTATAATAGTTTGTATCGAATTCGTTTAAAAATTATTAGAATTCGTTTGATCAGTAATTATACATATACATATATTACTTTCTCATTTTTTTGGCATATCCTTCGATCAACTCGTGATCCTCCTACATTCACAACTTTCATCTTTGACTTACGCTACTGCAGTATACGGTATTTACATTACGTAACAAGGTAGTCGTAAATAATTTACTGTATAACAGAACAATAAATGTAGGATGAATTAGTTTTTCTATCTATGAATCACGCTTAAAAATTCTCCTACGCAACGTTTGAATTGTTCACCATGTTCTTTTAAGTTTCCATTTTAAATGGAGTTACAAATTATTTCATAAATGATATAGCAGAATACATGGATGGATGGTGATTTAATGCTAAAAAGAAGATGAAATATAAGAAAATTTATCCACATGAAACTTTATTTCTAAAAAAAATGATTTTAAATATTTGTTAAACGTTTGTTATGATATATATGCATTTGGTAATATTTTATTTTACTAATTTCTTCGTCAAATGACTACAAAATATTGTTCTAAGAATATTAGATATACATATACATATTTCTTGAAAAAATTTGGGACAAAGATTTATAATTCATGTTAAATATACATTCTTCTAAGTAAACTTTGAATTGTAAATGAAAAACAATATACATTTTTGATATTCTAACTTAGAATTAGCTGAATTACTAGAAACAGTTAGTTGAATTTTAAACACAAGATTTTATACATGTTTCAAAATGTATATGTGTAATTTAGATCTAGAATATTATAGAAAATGTCAACGATCCACCTCAAAAGATTTTGAGATAGATGTGCTTTTCTATAAAAAATAAAGTTATTTAGAAATTAAAATTGAAATTAAAGCAATGTATGAATTCATCAATTTTTTTCTTAAAGAATCAGATTAATATATAAAATTGACATACTACTGTATTGAAGAAATAAAAAAGAGATGTTCTTATATATAAAAATACACATACACAAGAAGTATTTCACTTATGTAAACAAATTTGTCTGTACAAATATTTTTAAATCCAAATATTACCAAATAAACATTCAATTAATTATATCTTTCACATTCAACAAATAATCAAAAATACATTTGCTGAAATTAAAACTCTATATTGAAAGAAATTTACCTTACATTTTGTACGTATTTCCTAACATAAAGTCACCATCTTACAGTGCGTCACCATTTATAAAATATGCATACAGCATAAAAAATACAACTTGCTCGTGATCTAATCGCGACTCGTCACAATAATCGATTCACCGAAAATCTCAAAAAAATAAGCGGTTCTAGGTAATCGATTTTATGTTTAGTATCTGTGATGAGACTGAGACTGCCTCCACTCGGGCGTAGAGTTACCGTGGTGATGATGATGATGATGATGATGGCGTTTCTTGTCAGAAATGCTGGCGTGCTTGTTAGACGGGTACGTGGCTACATCGCTCACAACTAATTCTGAACCATCTCTCTCGGTGTTGTTGCCACGGTAATTTTCTCGGTATCCTGGTTCATCCAGGGTCTCCTTGCGACGAAGAGGAGGATGATTGGTCTTATGACCGGCCGTCTCATGCAGATTTTCCCAAGCTTGACGGTAATATCGATTCAGTCCTCCTCGACTCTCAGAGGAACTGCTTCCAAAGCTGGCCACGGTATTGCAATCTGGAGATGCACGGTGTCGGTAATGCTTGCTGCTTCTACCGCGATTTCTGTGTGAATAGTTTAACAAATATTTATTATTATTTCAACTTCGAGACCTTTATGCATAATGATTTACTGGTAATATCTGTAGGTTGACAAAATGATAAGTTGTACAATTTTTCTATTTTATATAGAACATTAGTCGAATAAGACTATTGAATGGTAATTTGTTAAATTGATGTACAGAAGTAGTTTTCTAGAAAACTAATGTATAGAAGGTAACTTATAATTTGTAATATGTAAAATTTCACTAATAACATTAGTTGTATTGTGCAAGAGGGGCCAAGTAATATTTTATATTACTGTTTTATTTTTCTAACTTGAAAACAATACAATATTATTGTTGTGTTTAATTTATACACCTTGGATCTAAATTTATAGCATAAATGAAGTCAGGAGAGATTCTCTAGTTCAAAATAACACGAAAATAAAAAGATAAAATTGCGTCGAAGATTTCATTTTATAGAAAATCGTGTTTGGAAACTTATCACATAGGTATTCATGTATTTGATTGATTTTCGACTGGGTAGGAGTAAGGAATTGACAGGATGTTATTCTACATACGAAAATAAATTAAATTTTTTCGACCCGAAAATATAGAATAAGATTTATTCGCTTAGAGTTTAATTTTCAAGAAAATAAAATTTGAAAGTTTGTTGAATATGCGATTTCTTGACCGAATAGGATCAAACTTTATTTTCTTCAAAAGGAAGCTTCAAACGAAAAATTTCTATTTTACATTTTTATACGTAAAATAGTCTCTTGTCGATTATTTATTCCTGTATAGCTGGGAATGAAGCAAATATATATGTACTTGAAAAGTAACACATATACATTTTTTCGAAAATAAATGCTTCGATGTAATTTTGTTATTTTTATTTTGAATTTAGAATCTCGCTGATTTCATTCGCTTTAGACCCATAGTGTATTTCTAATTAATAATTTATGATCTTCCTTCTTTCTTCTTAGGAACATATATATACAGTAAGCAAGATATATATGCGGTTTGTTGTATTGTCGATTTGGCTTTCAGATATTTAGATTGTTCCTTATAGAAAATTCTTTTTCAAATATTTCTGGTTTTTATTATAACACTTTAGTTGAGAAACTGAAGCCAAATCGATTGTTTCATTTTGTATTATGTATGTTTGTTTGGGAAACATAATTTAGCGAAGTGTAATTGAAGCAATTTGTAGTGAAATCATTAGCAATACCATCACCAATTTGAAGATGGAAGGAGCACCAAATAGTTAGATATAGATATATTAGGAGTTTATTATAATTTAAATCTCTTGTGATTTTTATTAAAATTATTTTACTATATATAGTGAGCCATTTTCTAGTAATCATCGCATTTTTCCTTCAGCATAGCTTATTGTACAACCAGAAACTTTATGAAACATTATCAAACTATGCTATTAAATAAATTTTAATATTCACAGATATAATTGTGAATACAGAGATAGTAAATTTTAATTTGTTGAGATTATACAAATATGTTTAGTTGTCAATTTAAAGTTCTATATTTACAGTAACTTCCAAAATTGTTGTAACACTCTTTAAAACTGAATAACTGCTTAAAAATAGGACCGCACGGTTTGAATATTTTTGATAAGTTAGGAGGATTGGTTTACTAGATGACGTATAAAAAAAGTTCTAAAAAAATTGCAATTGGTTGGAATCGTCAAGAAAAAAAGTAAGGATCGCATTTCCCAAAATTTTTTCTTGGAATTGTAATGAAACTTTAAACAACATTTCGAACATTTCTATCAGTTATACATGTACATATATGCCGAAAATTTTATTAAAATTGGTTGACGCGAAAACAAGCGACAGGCACCGAAAGACGTAAATTTCAGGCCATTTTTCACCATCTTTAAACGTTTGCAGCTCATAGCAACGTTAACCGATTTCGATGAAATTTTCAGCATGTATGTAACTGATATAAATGTCTAAAATGTATCGTTTCAATTTTCATTACAAGCTCAGACAAAGAAGTTGCGGAAAATATAATGTTTACTTTCTTTCTTGGCGATTCCGACCAGTTGTAGTTTTTTCAAAAAATTTTTTTATACTTGATCTAGTAAAATAATCTTCCTAATTTCTAAAAAAAATCCAAATCATTTGGTCCAATTTTAAAAAGGTTATTCAGTCTCAATGGGTATGGTAATTTTGAATGTCGCTGGAATTTTATACATTCAGTTTTATCGTATTGAGTCATAATTATATCATGCTATTATTTCTTATTATTTAAGCCTATAAATATCAGTTAATTAAAGTTATCTGACAATTTAATGATGCTCCACGTTTTTAACCCGAAGTAATAGAAGAGTTATATCAAATATAACAACAGGAAGTATTTTTACGACCAATGAAATATCGAAATACAAATAATTAAATGAAAGTTCGAAAACAGTTGAATATGTGCATTAGTACTAAATTGTTGAAACAATTCACATGTATTGAACAGAGGGAACATAGTGGGAAATAAAATATGGAAGTACAGCGACATTTCAAGTTGAAAAGTTAAAACCTTAGAATTAGGTATTAATACACTAACAAAATATATAATCTAATTTAAATGTAACGACAAATTCTATTTAAAATTAAATTAAAAACAAAAAAGGAAACAAAAGATATATATTTCTATATTGCATAAATTGGCATATAGTGGAAATATCTAGTTTGTGCAAACCTATAACATAAACCAGCAAGCAAGTAGAA
The DNA here is from genome assembly GCF_905332965.1 of Bombus pascuorum. NCBI lineage: Eukaryota > Metazoa > Arthropoda > Insecta > Hymenoptera > Apidae > Bombus > Bombus pascuorum. Next base: position 1,764,463 of record NW_026869730.1, read on the forward strand.
ACATCCAGTTTGCTCAAGTCCGTATAATTCACGAATGGAGTCAATAGGTTGATCACGTGCCGGTTTATTTGATTTAAACATTGATATTATCGAATCGAAACTATCTCTTGAACGCCCTTGTTCAAAAGTGTTAGGACATCTCGTATTTTTAATAAAATGTTGGTATTTGGTATAGATCATGAATTTTCAATTACAAGCCTGTTTTAATAAAATCATTATGTATATTAGTAGTGTATAATTTCTTCACTGTACAAATACTATTTCTTGATGTTTTTATTATATATTTAATTTTTTCCAATTTTGAGCTAATATAATAACTGTTTTATGACTTTTGAGCGATGGTGTATAACGTCCCTCGACAACAAGATTTGAACGTTAAAGAGTTAATAAAAAATCAGTGCGAATATCAGTTTAGAACAACTTTTCATGCGAATTGAGTTATGTTTAACAGTCAACAAAATATTATTATATTTCTTCCGCTAATTACTCGTTTATTTGCGATTACTTCGTCTTATTAAGCTATCTAGCAATTACTTTTCCTTTATTTATTTAAATCACGAACCATTATTAATCGATGGGCAAGTTATCTTAATTCAGAGACAAATAATTTTCAGAAACTGAGCAAATTTATATATATAAATATATATATATAATTATTATATATGTCGGGTTGACGTTAGGGGCGTTTAATGAATCTTCACCAGTGTTGTTCATGGTTGTCGCACAGATATTTATTACACAAGTATGGCTGATACAAGATTGACAATCGGACGCGGTAGCTGGACGCTAATGACAATGGCCCTAGGTTCGATATAGCGAATCCACGGTCAACGGGATAACGAATATACTTTGCTTCAAAGTCTAAGTCGGACTCAACTTACTACTCGCGATACTAGGAACGCTTGATTGATTCTTAGCTAATCAGATTGCCAGAAAAGAATGACTTTCCGTCGCGACGACGCTGCAAAGGAAAACTATGATGGGGTGTGCCTAAGGGCACGAGATCATCGGATTCGTCAAAGAAAGCCTCCACTCGGAGGGTGAGGGAAATAGACGCTGCTGTTAATTGGTCAATTTCTATGTTGGCGGTTAGAAAAGGATGCTAGCCGCCCTAGAGAGAGAGTTCCTAGCAGGCAACGTCGTACGTGACCAAATCAGGTTTTCCCATAACTTCCCGCAATAGGTGACAGATTTACAGGCTGATAGAATAAAGACTGTTTGTCAATCTGAAGGACTTTAGTTAACTAGGTCCTAAGATTTGTAACGGTTCCTCAGGCTATCTGAACATAAACTGTAAACGATGCATCGGCATCTGGCGATCATCTGGCCCAAAGAATGGGGTCTGTGTGTGGCGAGCTGCGGGGCTGTTGGAATGTCTTATTGTCAAGTGTCTGTACTGCCAATTCTTTAAAGGAAAGCTATGTTACTTTATATCTCTGTTAGGTGGAATGTTTATCCCGTGACCGTGGCTACGCTCGGCGACCGGTTGTCGCCTCGAGCCTAAACTCATTGTCTCAAGTTTCGAATGACTGTGTCTGGGTTATTTCGTAGATACTACAGTATTGAGGCTTTTCCAAATAATTCCAACGGGGGGGACCCGGTGTCCTTTCATCTCCGACACGGCCATCCTGACTATCACACGTCCTCGGGTGTATCTAGAATATTGGGTTTCCCCAATGTTAGACTCGATATAACTGTCGTTATTTACAATTTAGTTAAGTGTCAAAATAGGTCAAGGGTCCAGTTTGACAGCAAAAATTCTGGTCGGACGTTTGATAAAGAAAGAGTTAAAAGAGAGTGGAAATCCGTAACGTTACGATTGATATTCGAAGTGCTAGTCGCATTTTGTGAATCATCAGTCTGGGCGTAATGACATGATGGACCATTCTCGATCTCGCACCTGGACGACCCTCAGTTCTCTGGATCATGATACCACACTGAGCTTTTGTTCAAACACTATGTTAGATGTTATCTCCGTAGTGTTAACGATACTTGAATTGAATTCGGTAACGGTGTGTTGATCCCACACTTACTTTGTTTGGGCCGTATGCCCCCCCGTAAGCGTGTGTGTGCCACTATGTTCGATCCGACACCTGATTACCGCACTGGACATGTATGAAGACATTGTCCTTTGCCATATCGCCACACTACGTTAGATGTTATTTCCATGATACTTGAATCGAATTCGGTAACGGTGTGTTGATCCCGCACTTACTTTGTTTGGGCCGTATGCCCCCCGTAAGGCGTATGTGAGCCACTATGTTCGATCCGACACCTGATTACCGCACTGGACATGTATGAAGACATTGTCCTTTGCCATATCGCCACACTGGCATATGCAAACTCTTTCTGCTAAGTGCTGTGGTCAGCATGATCCTCTGGGACCGAGGTACTCGCATCGTCATGGTCACTGTTCTCGTCATCACCGCAGACGTCCAACTCAGTAGGAACGCGACTATCTGGCATTTTCTTTAACCTATCATGGCTGTATTTATATGACCGTTTGCCGTCTAGTGTTTTTAAAATGTACCTATCTCCTTCCAAAATTTCCGCTATCACAAATGGACCGCTAAATTTCGGATCTAGTTTCGTTTGGTTCCTTTCCTCGTTTTTCTTTAATACAAAGTCACCGAGATTGAATTTAACTACTTTGGCTTTCGTTTTATCGAATCTTTCCTTATCATACTTAGCGCTATCTTCCATATTTCGTATGGCCTGTTGTCTTACGTTGCAGATATCTATTTCCTTTTCTTCGGTATTTTCAGATAGTAGTAACCCGTAGGGTCTCGCTGTTTTACCAATTAATAATTCTAGCGGACTCGATTTAGTCACACGATGAGTGGTGCAATTTAAAGCTAACTGTATTTCGCCGATCGCGTCTTGCCATGATCGCCCGGTCGTTTCTACTGTTGTAAACATATTCTTTAATGTACCCATAGTACGCTCTATCTGTCCATTCGCTCTACTAGCACCGGTTGCTATTAGGTGGAGTTTAATTTGTCTATCCTTACAAAAATCTTGAAATTCTTTGCCGGTAAAACATCGCCCTTGATCTGCTATTATCCGAGAGGGACTGCCGAATAGAAATATGGCGGACTTAAGTGCCTTAACGGTGCTAAGTGAGTCTATTTTACGAGTGTGGTGTAAGTATACAAATTTGGTAAAGGCATCGATCAGGACAATGACGTATTCTTTCGAGTCGTTCTTGCCGCTCAGCTTTCCCGTTATGTCTACGTGAATGGTATGCCAAGGTATGCTGGTCTTAGGTATGGGATGTAATTCAACTTGCACTTTGCCTGAATTCGCCTTAGAAATCTGACAAGCATGACAGTTCTCTATGAATTTGCGAACATATTTCGCCATCCCTTCGAACCAGTAATACTCGTACAGTTTCTCGAGCGTTTTATCCCAACCTAAGTGCATAATTGACTGGTGTATGTGGTTAATGACGGACCACCTAAACCCTCTTGGTACGATGGGCAGGCAGAGGGTCTTGCCTCTCCTTTGTATTTTACGGTAAAGGGTACCGGATCGTAACTCATACGTACTCGCAATGTCTTCCGCAAGCTCGTCGTTTCGCAGTTTGTTGACGATTTCAGAAATTTGAGGGTCGCGACGTTGTTCCGCTAGTAGCCAATCTTCCGAGATTTCGGCCAGATTAATTTTCTTTTCTTCGATCTTGTTGGTGGGGGCGCGGTCGGTGTCTACCGGATTACGCGAGAAGAAATCTACGTGGGCCATTCGTTTGCCTTCTCGGTACATAATGTCGAAAGTGAAAGTTTGCAAGTAAGCTCACCACCTATGAACCCTGTCACTTAGACTTACTTTATTACGAGCTGCTTTTAACGAGTTACAATCAGTGACAACGAGAAATTCCCGTCCGTGTAGATAGTGGCGAAAATGTTTAACGGCGTTTACAACTGCCAGGGTCTCTAGTTCATATGAATGATACCTGGATTCCGCGGGGCTCGTTCTCTTACTGTAATATTCTATTACTCGGTTTCTGCCGTCGATTTTGTGCATTAAAATAGCGCCGTATCCGTCCGAACTAGCGTCAGTATGTAATTCTATCGGGTAATTCGGGTCAAATATCATTAACACCGGCTCGTTGGTCAGGATGGAAATTATTTTTTGCCTTATGGTTTCGTGTCTATCTGTCCAAGTTAGGTTTTTAATACCGGAGGTAAGTGCGTACAACGGTTTCATTACCTGTGAAAATTACATTCTGCCTTAATTAATTCGCTTATTCGTTCGCGCACTATGCTTCGCTCTGCCTCGCTAAGCCTGTGGGGGCTTCTTTGTACGGTGATATTAGGATCAATCAAACGTATCCCTAACTGTCCCGTATTTACACGTGCACGCGGGAAACCCGTAATAAACGAACTTTTAAATTCTCCGAGGATGGAGATCAATCGGTCTTTATCTTTACCGAGCACCTCGGTGTCGGCCCCATTAATATCGATTTTACTTTCGGCGGTTATATTGTAAACATTGGCAGCTTTTGCCCTGCAAATACTGAGGCTATCTTGAGTAATATTTACGTTAAAACCTTGGCTCAAAATTTCGCGGCCTATCATGATGTCGTAATTTAGATAGCCGTCGGCAAGGATGTGAAAAATTATCTCCAACGCAAAACCATTAATACGTACTATGGATGCAATTTGAGACGTGCAATTAATACGGTGATTTCCTATCCCTCGCATTACTACTACGTAGGTCGTTCTTTTGCCGGAAAACTTCGAGGCTACGGACTCTTTGATTAGCGAACATTCGGCTCCAGAATCGAAATAAAACGAGAACGACTCACCCAGATGGCTTAATTTACCAGTTGAAGACTCCACCACGCAGGAGTTGACTCGACGTTCGTTATCAGGGTTGCGATTTGTTTTCTGCAGCAGCGGGCAGCTGGGTGCGATGTGGCCCTCTCCGCGACACTTGAAGCATGACACCTTGGGCGATCCAGCCGGTCGGCTTTTCTCCTGGCGTCGTGCAGTCTCCTGTCTCTCGGTTCTCATTCTCGTACGACACTCCGCTATCTTATGCCCGGGAATACCACAGTGACGACACTTGATCCGGGGGTCAGGTAGCTTCTGCCGTTTAACTTCGGGGCCCGTTGATGGATTTCCTGACGAAGGCGCCAGCCTCTTCTTCGCGTAGTGGAAAGCATTCATTTCCGTCAAAAATTGGTCCAGAGTCTTGATGTCGCTTGTAAGCGCTAGTTTCTCGACACGTTCGTCGCGCAGACTCAGGTGATGAAGAACGGTGGTGATACTTCCTTAGGTTCCGCACCCGCCTCTTGCTCTTTCAATTGACTCACGATGGCCAGAAGCTGCTCGGTAATTGTAGACGGTGGTGATCCCACTTCTGATGTCGGGTTGACGTTAGGGGCGTTTAATGAATCTTCACCAGTGTTGTTCATGGTTGTCGCACAGATATTTATTACACAAGTATGGCTGATACAAGATTGACAATCGGACGCGGTAGCTGGACGCTAATGACAATGGCCCTAGGTTCGATATAGCGAATCCACGGTCAACGGGATAACGAATATACTTTGCTTCAAAGTCTAAGTCGGACTCAACTTACTACTCGCGATACTAGGAACGCTTGATTGATTCTTAGCTAATCAGATTGCCAGAAAAGAATGACTTTCCGTCGCGACGACGCTGCAGAGGAAAACTATGATGGGGTGTGCCTAAGGGCACGAGATCATCGGATTCGTCAAAGAAAGCCTCCACTCGGAGGGTGAGGGAAATAGACGCTGCTGTTAATTGGTCAATTTCTATGTTGGCGGTTAGAAAAGGATGCTAGCCGCCCTAGAGAGAGAGTTCCTAGCAGGCAACGTCGTACGTGACCAAATCAGGTTTTCCCATAACTTCCCGCAATAGGTGACAGATTTACAGGCTGATAGAATAAAGACTGTTTGTCAATCTGAAGGACTTTAGTTAACTAGGTCCTAAGATTTGTAACGGTTCCTCAGGCTATCTGAACATAAACTGTAAACGATGCATCGGCATCTGGCGATCATCTGGCCCAAAGAATGGGGTCTGTGTGTGGCGAGCTGCGGGGCTGTTGGAATGTCTTATTGTCAAGTGTCTGTACTGCCAATTCTTTAAAGGAAAGCTATGTTACTTTATATCTCTGTTAGGTGGAATGTTTATCCCGTGACCGTGGCTACGCTCGGCGACCGGTTGTCGCCTCGAGCCTAAGCTCATTGTCTCAAGTTTCGAATGACTGTGTCTGGGTTATTTCGTAAATGCTATAGTATTGAGGCTTTTCCAAATAATTCCAACGGGGGGGCCCGGTGTCCCTTCATCTCCGACATATATATATATATATTTACAGTAACTTCCAAATTGAAAATATATAAATATATAATATAAATATAAATGGAATATAAATTCCATATATACATATATATATATATATATATATATATATATATATATATATGTCGGAGATGAAAGGACACCGGGTCCCCCCCGTTGGAATTATTTGGAAAAGCCTCAATACTGTAGTATCTACGAAATAACCCAGACACAGTCATTCGAAACTTGAGACAATGAGCTTAGGCTCGAGGCGACAACCGGTCGCCGAGCGTAGCCACGGTCACGGGATGAACGTTCCACCCAACAGGGATATAAAGTAACATAGCTTTCCTTTAAAGAATTGGCAGTACAGACACTTGACAATAAGACATTCCAACAGCCCCGCAGCTCGCCACACACGGACCCCATTCTTTGGGCCAGATGATCGCCAGATGCCGATGCATCGTTTACAGTTTATGTTCAGATAGCCTGAGGAACCGTTACAAATCTTAGGACTTAGTTAACTAAAGTCCTTCAGATTGACAAACAGTCTTTATTCTATCAGCCTGTAAATCTGTCACCTATTGCGGGAAGTTATGGGAAAGCCTGATTTGGTCACGTACGACGTTGCCTGCTAGGAACTCTCTCTCTAGGGCGGCTAGCATCCTTTTCTAACCGCCAACATAGAAATTGACCAATTAACAGCAGCGTCTATTTCCCTCACCCTCCGAGTGGAGGCTTTCTTTGACGAATCCGATGATCTCGTGCCCTTAGGCACACCCCATCATAGTTTTCCTCTGCAGCGTCGTCGCTACGGAAAGTCATTCTTTTCTGGCAATCTGATTAGCTAAGAGTCAATCAAGCGTTCCTAGTATCACGAGTAGTAAGTCGAGTCCGACTTAGACTTTGAAGCAAAGTATATTCGTTATCCCGTGGACCGTGGATTCGCTATATCGAACCTAGGGCCATTGTCATTAGCGTCCAGTTACCGCGTCCGATCGTCAATCTTGTATCAGCCATACTTGTGTAATAAATATCTGTGCGACAACCATGAACAACACTGGTGAAGATTCATTATACGCCCCTAACGTCAACCCGACATATATATATATATATATATATATACATACTACTACCATACGTATACTAGTGGAAATCCTAACACTGTGTACTTATATTGTATATTAATATCAATATATAGTAATAGACATTAATACCAATACTAATACTATGAGATATTGAACATCATCCTAATAATTTTACTTTTGATAAATAAATAATTAGTTGCAGGATTAGGGATTTCCACCTTTTGCACTCTGCGCAAGCGTGTCTGCTTAGTTACTTTTCAGAGATATAATGTTTGTCCAGGTGAGGTACTGACGAAACGTTTCAATAAAAGCACAACAATATGCATATAGCAAGTGGCATTAATATTCGGCAATGTATTACGGCAGATATTCTGTTACTGTACCTACAGATACAATTTTGGTAGGACAAATACAGATTATATTACTGTGTCTACAGATACTTGTCCTACAAAAGTTGTCCACTTGGAACATCATTTTTATTCCAAATAATAAAGGAAATTGTCACTTGCGAAAGTTGTAAGGTTAACGAATGAAGAATTCACCACTCGATTTATGTAACAGACGAAATTACAATATATACTAGGCAGTACTGCTACCCACCGATGAATCAAGAGAAGACACAGTCTCGATTTGAAGCTTTGTTATTCCAAGAAATAATTAGACCGTCCACTTCACCGTATAACTCTGTTTTATGGGTTGTATCGAAAATATCGGACGCCGATAACACTGAAGATGGGCGCAGGATAATTAATTTTCGTGCATTGAACGAAAAAACCAAAGCGACAAGTATCCACTATCTCAAATTACCGAAACTCTGGACCCACTGAGAGGTGCAAAGTATTTCTCGATCTTTGATCTGGCAAATGATTTGCAACGTTTAATATATCAAGTATTAACTCAATGAAATATAAATTCAAAATTATTTGAATGATGTAGAAGTCTACTTTTCATCTTCATAGGAAGTTAAAATTTAAAGATTGTTGAATCATCTCAGAAATCGCGGATTTACTTTCCCAACTAATATAAGCGGAGTTTTGCGTAAAGAAATTACGTACTTAGGGCATAATTTTTACCGACGGTGTCAAACCAGGTCCAAGGAAACTCCATGCGGCAGAAAATTGTCTTACTCCAAAGTCTAATCCAACAATCCAGAATCCAAGGACGTCAAACAATTCTTAGAATTGACAAGTCACATATTATCGTCGTTATCAGAGACTATTATGTTAACGCTAGTATCAGTATTCAGCTACTAGTATCAGTATTGAGCCAAGATGAAATTGGTCGCGATTTACCGGTTCCATATGGTTCTCGCAATTTATACCCAGTCGGAAAGAATTATTCAGCAACTGAGAAAGAATGCCTGGCTATGATATATGCTACGCAATATTTCCGACATTATGTGTTCGTAAATTTGCACTCATTACTCACTATCGACCCTTAGTTTAACTATAGTCAGTTAAAGATCCTATTTCCATTAAATGGAAATTAATGTTGCTAGAGTACAAATGCAATATCGTACTCAAACCTGGGGAACGAAACCAGGACGGAATCGTGCTGTCTCGTAATTCAGTGGTCTTCCTTTAATCGTTCTTCACTTATCCAAGATAAATCGGTTATCGTGTTTAAGGAATAGGACGAAATCCAGGAAGGTTTACATACAGCGTACCTTCTAGCAATTCGAACGAAGAACCAATTACAGCGCCACGTCCATCCGTAAAAAGAGGAAAAGTTCACCAGGAAGCAACCAACACAACAACGAAAAACTTTGGTGCACCGTTCCTCAAATTCACATGGAAGGCGTTATAAACTCATACGATTCAATCATTTCACGATAAGTCTGAACAATAAATAAAATACTAATAATTCAGAAAGGGATCTAATAACATTGGACGAAGGAGAAACCGAAGAAACTACTTCACTTGAAAATCATAACCCATTGAGTGAAATAGAGAAATCACGCGATTAAAGCCTGCAATCCCGTCTATTCTTAGTCTATAAGAATATAGACCCCAGAAATTCTGGAAAGCACTTGAACGCAGTTGAGAAGTATTGTTCCCGATGAAGAATCTGATACAGATATATCTGTTACGTCGGCCGACTCTCTACCTGAGCCGGACCTCACATCGCGGACGGATGGCAGCCAGATGTCCGCACATCCTTATCGCGTACTCTTGAAAACACTCGCAGCCTGACTATAAATCTCAGAAAACTCTGGCGAAAGTCTTTCATTGCAAACAAGGGCTTTTCCACGAAAGCGTTTTCTAAGGTTTCTGGTTAACGTCTGGAAAACACGTGAACGCTAAGTGTTCACACGTGCGATGCCTCCTACTCCCAACTTTCCATCGAGGGTGGCTAATACCCTTCCTAGTCCATCGATAGTCTCACTAACCAATAGAAACAATTTCTATTACCCTCACTTCTCCAACCAAAAACTGTCATCAACAAATCAGATGATTCCGTGCGTTAGACACACCCTTCCTTAGCTCACCTCCGACACAGCATCGTCACGATCAAGTCAGTTCGTCTTCGTCGTCAATTCAATCAACACGTATACCACGATCGCTCAGTCCAACGAACTCACTGAGAAGCATCGTAAAGTCGCAATCTAACATTCTAACCGATCAGTCGCAGTCGAAAACTCTCTGTACGGTCGCGTCCAAATCAGTCACATTGTATAAGATATAACTCGAACATTCTAGCGGTAACTTCCGATACTATTTAAACCGACACCGTATATAAACTGTAAGTGTTATTGTGATACAAATATATATTTATTCTACAACCGTAGAATAAGTTGCATTCAGTGAATCACCCCGGTTATCCTAAACGAAACGCGGGGAGCGACCATTTCGCGGCGTCGATTAGCCGAATCGTAGCGAGAATTTACGCCTCTCGCTGACGCGTTTCCTCGCGACCGCGTCTCTTCGCGAACGGTCGCAACAATATCACTCTCCTAAGATTCACAACCCGAGGTAGAAGACAACCACGAGCCCTGTAAAATAAACATATACGGAGAAATATTTATCGCTCTAATGGAAAAAGATGTACATTTAATATGTACATTTAATAAGTCCGGAAATTGTTACTTAAAAGCTGCCAAGGGAAGAATTCTTGCTGATGTCGGTTACTTGGAAAAAAGTCACCTGCCAAGGAGAATCCGCAGGAAGGACAATTAACCATTTTTTAATCAATTAAGAAATTTTTCCATGAAACTAAAATAAATTGGTCATAAAATATATCTTTGAAGAACTGAAAGACGAAAATATCGTCACAGTACTACGAAACTTGAAAACTATATTCAAGGAAATGAGAACAATAGCCGTTATATTGTCATTGGGAAAGAACCAGAATCAACCCGTCATGCGGGAATACTAAACTCTCATCTGAAAAATACTCAAAAACACCAACGTAGAAATTACTCTATATATGGAAACAAGTATAGCACCTCCAGGGGATATTCGAGAAGAGTTCATAGAAGAAACACATAGCAGTATACAAACGAATCACCAAAACCTAAAGATGCTTCAGAATAAGACATTCATCTCGAGGAATGAAAAACGATGCACAAGAATTAATCAGAAAATGCAAAAGCTGCGAAAAACAACAGTTGGTAAGAGCGAAAATTCCACAACTCATGTTTATTACAGACAATATATAGAAAAACCTGCCATGTACCAACGATGCAAGACAACGTAACCAAAAACTGCATAGCTGTTGCGATATCGAACACCGGAGCCACAACAATAGCAGATACCTTTGCAACGATTTTAATTCCCATCTTCGGAACATTACGTGCAATCCTCACAGACAAAGGAACAAACTTTTCAGTTGGATTCAGAATCAATCTTTCATTCGACTCAGGAGAAGTTATATTTTATGGGAAGTCAAATGTTTTATTACGGTGAAGTTTTGAATGATACAAAGTCGAAACTGGTAATGGCGATAACATACCACGGTTCCACGGCGTTAAGTAGGACATAGTAAATTTAGGTATCGACCGAGCGGAAAAGGCTCGTGGATCTCGCGCCTGGCGCAGACCAACGTTGAATATTATTCCACGTGAGAATTACAGGACCGTTTTTTCAAATTATGGACAATTTCGCGGAATTCTTTTTTATGAGATAGACGTGATCAACAGTCGCGCAAGATGCAGCGAGAACCCGACGACGAAATGTTACCATTGATTGAAACAAACTTTACATAATGCGCCGGTATTAATTTCTAGAGCGTTTTAATTAAATGTATTATGCCCGTAAAAATACACACAACAATACGACACAAATAATAGTAAATCCTAGGCTAAATTTAAAAAAATAGTATTTGTAGCATCCATACTATTTCGCACTTTTCTATAATGGAATTGACCGATATGCCTTTTAAGGAATTCGTATCATTTAAAAATATTATTTTGTACTTAACGTGTTTCTATATTTATTATTATTTTGCTATTATCCTATTAATTTGAGTTATAATGTGAGGTAATCTGTCGAGTAATCAGTAAAGAGCTAATTATAATATTGTTTTTGAAAACAGATCTGAATTAATGTCAAGCCTCATGGATATTTTCCACCGAGTCATTAATATATAAAACACGTGAAATCTCGGTTTTCACGCAGTCTGACAGGACGAAAGAAGGAAATTTAACAGGAACGAAGGAAATTAGTGTATGAACACGCCGTTCACTTACGATCGATCAAGGTAGAAAGTGGTTACGGGGACAGTGTAGGGCGAGCGAAGAATAGTGGATAAGAATGGGAAACGGATCAGCCGAATGACTGGCAGTCAGAACAATAGGCCTGGCGAATTCTAAGTGCTCCGCGTTTTCATGTCAAAGCAATGCACGTAGCAAAAGGGTAAAGAGAGGAACGACCTTATAAATGATATTTTGTCGATTACACGCCTGTCAGGTTTGTTTACTTACGTTACTTACAGTAACGAGCAAAACTATAGTAAGTGCTATTTTATCAGAATGCAAAACAATGACGTGTGCCTATGTGGGTGTCACGTTTAACTGTAGTTACAAAAATCTGAATTTTAGAAAGAGAACGTTATTGTGGAAGTAATGATAAGTAGAGTGCGCGTGTTTGTGTAAATTCATATTTTTATAAATTGAAAAAATGAAATCAGAGTAGACGATTGTTTTATTATAAATATTATAACGAGTACTATATCGCGTATGTTTCATAGTTCGTTCGGTCTAATACTTCATATATAAAACCTATAGTAGTCATTGTTGTCTATATTTATTTAATTAATATTTATTATTAATATTTATAATAAAACAATTGTCCATGTATGAAGCATAAAAGTTTCAGCAACTATATCATACATGGCATTAGCCTTATGTTAGACATTATTTTACATTAGGCTTTGATTCCCAATCTCTCGCTTGCGTGAACGAGAAGGATTAAACTCTTACTTCTTTGGAATTGAAACTTAAATAATTCAGTTTAATTGTTACGACCGTTCGCGGAGAGACGCGGTCGCGAGGAAAACGCGTCAGCGAGAGGCGTAAATTCTCGCTACGATTCGGTTAATCGACGCCGCGAAGTAGTCGTTCCCCTTGTTTCGATTAGGATAACAGGGGTGGTTCAATGAATGCAACTGTAGGCTACAGTTATATTATATATATATATATATATATATATATATATATATATATATATATATTTCCATCAGATTAAAACACTCACAGCGTAGATAAAAATTATTTGATTTCGTCGTGTCGGAAGTACAATGATTGACCCGAGAGTTGATAGAGTTAGCGTGTTGATTGCCGAGAACTTGTTAGAATTGTAGACTTGACTGCCCGATGATCGAAAGAACAATATTGTTGACTGTCCGAGGTATGTAAGAGCAGTAGTTGACTGTCGGAGATGTGTAAGTGCAGTAACAGTCCCATCTCGTGCTATTTAGGAGGAAAGCTCGATGTGGGTGTACCCTTTTTGAACTAAGAACGCGGATTCGTTGATGACAGTTTTTGGCCGGGAAAGTGAGGATAATAGACATTGTTTCTATTGGCTACTAAGATTGTCAATGGACTAGGAAGGGTCTTAGCCGCCCTCAATAGAAAGTTGGTAGTAGGAAGCATCGCACGTGTGTAAAACTAACTTTCACGTGTTTTCCAGAACCAAACCAGAAACCCCAGAAAACGCTTTCGTAAAAAGATATTTGTTTGATCTGAAAGACTTTAGCTAGAATTTTCTAAGATTTATGGTCAGTCCTTGCGAATCGGAAGGGGTACGCCATAAGGATGTGCGGTCATCTGGCTGCCATACGTCCGCGATGTGAGGCCCGGTCCAGGTAGAGAGTCGGCCGACGTAACATCAATATTCCTTTGAAATTACTTAAGTTGCGACTTACAGAGTACACGTAAATACCCCGACCATTACACTACATAATTGTACGTCCCTGTTTATAAAATATGTACGTTGTCATTTATTATATAACATTTTGTTCAATCGTAATATCCAGCCAGCGAACTCACACCCACAATGATATACCTTTGCCACTCGAGGTTTACCGATTAGTTGAACGTTGCCAGTTTGCTACTAATACTTCCTGCCTTCTCTTCGTCAGTCATAAGCCCGCGTCGATTTGTTCCCACGCCTTGGCCTTTCCTGTAGCTCCCGTATATACGTCTCATCGATTTGTACACGATAGCCAAACTTCTCGGGCTCCCTTTGCCATAAGTTGATTCGTCTTCGCATCTATTTCCTCAGCAGTCAATGCAATTAACGACACTGGATTTGCCTGATTAGCAACTCCATAACCTAAAAGTTAGCCTGACTACATAGTCGCCACCTTTAGCTCGTAACCATCTTCTATATTTTGTATTATATTTACATTTTTATTTACAGTCCTGCATGTAACTGAAACAATAAACATCTTTGGTGTAAAGATATAATAATTATAAAAGGGGAAAAATTAAGTAACTATAAATGGTAGAATATTCCGTAGCTTGAAACTTTTTATTCATATACTTTACTTTTTATTTCTTTGTAATACAAAAATAGTATATCTCATATATCTTAATCAAGTTTCTAAACACCTCTTTGAAATTAACAAACCTGATTGAACAGTCAAGGTGGCTATAGTTATTAGCCATTTTAAAATAAGATTTCCTTAAGTCCCCTATCGAGGGAACTTGGGTGAAGGTCTTATTTGCGCCTTTTGACGTCATATGAGATTTTCTTATTTCACAAGATCTTTGCTAAGCAAATCCTTAAGACACGCCCTTAAGAATAATCTTCAATCACAACTATGAAATCAAAAGACATCTGACAACTCTTCTTGAGACGATCTTAAGTATAAGACTGAGCATATCATATGGGATGCAATTTTGAGCGCGAGAAACCTAATGTTCCATAGGACGTAGTAATTGCATTACAAAATAATATAATGTTCAAACAAAAATTTTTACAAAGGAAAGTAGCAAAAAAGAAGTGGATGAAATAGTGAGACGGGTTGCTGAAAGCATTCTGGAGGCAGAGGTCAACTATTGGACAGAAGTGGACAACCACTCAATTGTCGAAATTCTAGAAACAAGTAGAATTTGGTATTCCTTAAATTTCTTAAATTCGTTAAATTACAAATTAATCAAGGACGAGCAGTGGTTTGATATTCTCGATACGTTCTTAGCTTTTGGATGAACAGGAACTTTCCTCCGAAACGCAGGCTCGGGAAGCATCGTCCCACGAGCAACTAGTAAAGAAAGGAACAAAAGCCGAAACAACAGAGAAGACAGAACATTTGAAAATGGTAAAGATGATAAAAGAACAAGAAAACTTTTTACGAAAGATAAATCGATCACAAATGTTTATGACAAATGTAATAATTAATGTAATAATTAAAGCAATTATATGCTTCATTATGCAAAGTACTTCTTCAATATTCGAAGAAAATAAGATACGTAATTATATTTGATAAGTGAATTTCATGCAGTGCTATACTAATGGTACGCAGAGATTCGAGGAGCAATACGTAAATGTTTGACTTTGTGACAATATTAAGTTCAAAGAATGAATGGCTTATATTAAAAATAATTAATGAAAAATAATTTTAGAGATTAACTAAATGAGGAGAGTTTATTTTTATTGTCCTTTATTATAAAAATCATCAAGCAGCGAATGAAGTTGCGACCATTCGGTAATTAATTGAGACTTTCCTGAAGAATTAACGAACACAAATTTAAAGTTCGTACAGTAAATACCTCGAATTTAAAACGAAACGTAGCTTGTAAGATAAAAGTATTGATTCATTGTTATAAAAAAATAACAATAAGCTCATAAAATAGCACAAGCACATTCTTTACATTGAATAGACAAGAAGAAGTAGAAGTATACACAAACCAATCATACTTCTGCCATCAGAAACAAATATTTCGGAACTGTATTACATAGAATATTTCTTTCGTAGTTCATATAGGAAATAAAATTACAACAAAAGCTACCATATGGACTAAGCAAGAAAAGATCTAAACTAAGAATAAAAACTGTACGCAAGAGTAGATTAAAATCGAAATTACTAAGAACAACACCGAAAACATTATGGTATTTGAGAAGCGATGACATAGTGAATATCCTAAGTGTCCCACCAGTTGAACAATTGCTCAAGACTATTGGCTAAAAACACTGCATCAATGCTCACCAAAATTCGATGATAAAATAATATATAATACCAATTGTAAGAAGATTAAGTAGATTACATCCGGCGAACATGTATCCCGATGCGAAAGCAAATGATCGCAGGAAGATTGATAATGAGCAAAATGAAGGAGTAATAGAAAAGTATATAAATATATAAATATACACGCATACATACGTATGTGTATATGAAAATGAATAAATTACTGCACATATATGTATGTACAAAAGAGATTTGAACATTTTTTATACACATCTGGTAAGTAGCCAGTTTTTTCTGGATACCATACCCTTGATTTTAGAAGGATCTTCGCAAATATTTTGGATGTTTCTGCGTCATTTCGCAGGTGTATCGTAAATTCTTACTGAATGCAAACTTCTCATTACTACATTGCCATGTTTTGACCATTTTCGGAGAAGGAACTAAAACAATTTTGAAAGAAACAGATTCATTTCTGAAGTCAAAAAGAAACCCACGTTCGGATACGTGGGTAAACACGGAGTAATTTGTAGATATTTTCATATGTGTATACGAAAATGGATAAAAATATAAATCAATAAATATATATATACACACACATATAAGGCTACTCCTGTGAGACTTCAGAATGAAGCCTCATACTTCCGAGATATCCCCTCGTAGAGATTTAAAATTTCAGTTTGTCTTAAAATTAAGGTAGTCAATAGTAAAGCAAACAATCAATATATAAATAAATAAATAGTTTAAAACGTAATTAACTAGTCAAAATAAGTAAATAATAAATAAATTATCCGTAATTAAAATGACTAGTAATTAAATCCTATATGTACAATTGATAATAAATAGTTAATAAATAAATAATAAAATAATTTTAAATTCTTAATTGTCTAAAAACAAGTTGCATGTCTCTATTGAACTGCGCAACACATTCATTATAATAGTTTTCATGTCTTTCTTTGATATGTCAAGTGTTTTGAAATTGTTTATCGTTTCTGGTGTTATTGTCCCCCTACTGCCGAGCACCACAGGCAAAACAGCTCCCTCATTGACGCCATATCTCTTTTTGAGTTCATTTAGACAAGTAGTGTATTTGTCGACCTTCTCTTTTGCTGCTTTTTGGAGATAATCTCTATTCTCGTAGCGGACTGTTACGTCGACCACGAGAAGCCGTACCTCGTTTTTCACCACAAGGTTCGGTTTAAGTAGATTCTCTCCAATATTAATTGTAGCCTTGACAAATACTTGATTGTTGACTTGTAAATTTTTGGCAAGGAGAGTTTTTACCTCGTCATGCCTTTTGATTCTTAGGCCTTTAGTGTACTGGCAAAGCCCTAAAATGTGCCTTAGGGTCTCGGGCTGGGCATGACACCTCTGGCACATAATATTGATTTTTTTATCCGCTCTTGCCAGAGCTACTCTGACGCCGAGGGTATTAGTTCTTAATTTCAGAGCGTCAATGAAGGGAGATGGCTTCTACAGATGGTACTCTTTGAGCCAGACGTTGCCAAGTTTCTCTCTTGCGAAGTCAGCCACACAATTTTCTGGAGCTTTAGTGGCGAGGGAGCTGCGGGTTAGTGTGGTACTTACCGACTAAAACCCCACGGTGGCCACATCAAGCCCTGGAGCCGCTACAGTATTAGTTCATAGGCTCCCTCCACGCTGTAAGACCGCAGAATTGATCTTGATCTAACAGCGCGATGCGCGGCGTCCGCGCTGACCATAGACTGAAACCTATGAAACTCCTAGTTAAATGAGATTTCATACTTCCGAGGTATCTCCTCGTAGGGATTAAAATAAAATCAAAACTAACATCGACACTCACGTCAATAATAGTGATTAATAATTAACTAAATAAAAGTAAATAAATAAATAATTAAATAAATAAAATTTATTTATTTACTTTATTTGTTTATAAATTCATTATTAAGCATTTAAATAGATCAGTCGGTAATAAGTAATAAGTTAACAAATAAATAAATAAATAATTTCATCTATCTAAACATATGTTGCACATTTCTATTGAGCTCCGCAAAATATTCATAATAATCGTTTTTATGATATTCTTAGTAATGCCGAGTTCGTTAACGAAAAATTTCGTGAATCAACAGTCTTGAAGTTCTATTTTCTAGAATTAAAGGATTGAGTGGATCGTCTGTGGCCCATAGATCTTTGTAGATACTTTTCACCTCCCTTGCTTCATGCGGCTGTTTGGCTGGCTCCAAATACACTGCGACGTTATTCACAATAACATCGGCTAACTTCCTCGAACATTCTTTAAATATCTCCTGACAGCGTACGTATTGATATCGTTTCACCTGGTTTTTAGTCTTCTTGCTATGCCTTCCTCTTCTGCCATCCTTTCCTGGCTTGTTCTGCGGCTTTATTGTTCTGCCATTATCTTCATCTTTATTACTTTTTGACAATACTCCATATAGAGATGTGCTTATAAAATCGTCGACATTACTGATTACTGCTTCCCTGTTACTTTTATATTCGGCCCAAATTAAGTTTAATTGAGTATAGACGTCATGAGTTGGAGGGGGTACCTCAGTAGGATTCTCAATTTCTATTTTTAAGTTACGCCACTACTCATTACTACTGGAGAGTCAACCACTCAGAGATTATATTTAAGAATCAGTAGAAATGAAGGACAAACTCTTAGTACAGCATTTTTACCAGCGGGTCACATGTCACTTTGTATGGAGATTGTAGTTCTACTAGCATTAAAATATGTTCCTCGTCATTTTCTTTCAACTCTTGTATTAGCTACCTAATTTAATTCCAATTGTTTTTTTATTTTTGCACGTGGAGAAGTCCTCATGCAAACTTCGTCCCTGCGGGCAGCAGCGGAGCAGTGTTGGACTCTTACCGACTAAAACTCCACGATGGCCTGCCTACGCGTTTGATAAGAATGCTCCGTGGTCTCAGTTTTTGCTAATTACTATCGGTGCATTCCCCGCGGCCCCTTAATCGAGTCGATCCTAATGCATTGGCACGAGTGGAGGTCATTGCCCCTGACGTCATTCCCCTGCTAGTCGCCGCCCGTTGGGGCCGGCGTCGGAGGGGCCCTGAGTGGCCTGACCGCCATCTCCCTCCAGTGCGTTATCCTACAAGTGCGAGAGTTTCTTTTTCACTCCCTTTCTGCCCGCTCCTTTACGGGCATAACTCGCTCGTAGAAGAAGCGGATAGCTTCATATTTCTGCGGCTCGCTCAGCAACGCTTCTACGATCGCCGAGAGAGGGGGTCAATCTTTCGCTTATGACGAGAAGCAAGGTGTAGCGGAGCAGCCGGACAAAACTCCAGCGTGTGCTGCGCTGTGTCCCTGCCCTCCCCGCAGTGGTGACAGATGTCCGTTGTCTCGCATCCGACTTTCATCAGGTACTCGCCGAACACGCCGTGTCCTGTGAGCACCTGGGCCATCCTGAAGGACCAGTAATGTGAGCGTTTGAGGGCTCGACCTTTGGTCCACCGCGCCATTCCTGGAGTAAAGACTCATACTGGCTTTGCTTTCAGGTGCTATTCAACTCTCGTCCACTCACCAGCGCCGCTTGCCCTGGGAACGGTGCGCGTAGATGGTCGGCGCGCAACTGGGAAAAACCCTGTCGTCTCCATGCCGCTCATTGGACAAGTTGAACCTACGCTTTCGGGCGGCAGTTCGCATAACCGGTGCCACGCGATGCGTGCATCGCGCTGCAGCTTTACCAACGAGAGCTACGAGGAGGCGGAGCTGCCAGCGTAAAGCTCGGTCCCAGCAGGTTGGCTCTCCAGCCGATTATTCCTGCACCGTCTCGGCACCCATCGTATGGGTTCCGCCTGCGCCGACGGTCGCAGTTATCTTCTCCAGCTCGCATACTGCGTGCTTTTTCTGTGTCTTGGTTCTTTGTACTGTTATTTTCCTGGTTCTATCTTGTATATTGGTCTGGCTTCAGTCCAGTGTTCTGTTTGTTTTTTTCGTTTGTTACTTTCTTCACTGCTATTATTCGTTTGGTTTTTCTTGTTGTTTCCGTTATTCGGTCGGTTTGCCGCTTCCCCGCCCGGGTGCTCGTAGCACCTGCCTAGCACTTCTCCTTAGAGGCTGCCTTGCCTGCTCACCTCTCTGCTCGACTTTCTTTCTGATGGTCTTCCCTGTTGCAGTGGAGCCCTCATTTCTTGTAAGATTGTCCTTCTTTTCTGTTCCTTTATCTGCAGAACACTTCTTGTTAACTGCCGGAAGTAGGGGTATACATCTTTGATAATGAACTCCCACTTTTCCTCCGCCCAGTCCAGCTCCAGTTCCTGTATGGCATTCCGCAGCTTCTGTCGTTCTTCATTGAAGATTTGACTGTCTTCCCGTAGTCGCAAGTATCCACTTCGCTCAGACGGAACGTCCTAAGTTTGCTGTTAAAATCCCCGTGGCCATTGATGAACCGTATCATATAGTGATCGGATCTTACCCAGAGATTCTCAACCCTATCTTTGATGCAATTGAAGTAATCAATGGTCGTCCTGCGTGATCTGCCTGATCATTTCCCTCTCGCTGCTGCGTCGTCGTGCCCTCTCTTCTTTCTATATAGTCGTGCCCTTACTTCTATTAGTAAATCGATAAACGTGACCCCTGCGATGACCTGCAGTGCTTCCGTGGATGTTGTCCTGTAGGCATTTGTCACCTGTAGGAACGCCATCCTCTGCGTTCTTACTAAGATTTTCTTTGTTTTCCCATTCAGCAGGTCACTCCAGCCAACTGCGGCGTATGTGGTTATCGGCTCCAACAGCCCTTTGTACAAATACGCATGGCCGCATTTCCCCAAGTTCCCATTTCGCCTTGGCGCTTTTGCGAGGCTCTTGAATAGGTTCCTGCACTTGTGCGTTATTTCATGTAAGTGCCTGTTAATCCTTGAGCCACTGTCGAAGTACACACCGAGGTATTTTATCACTTGACGAGTCCGGATGCTTTTACCATTGATTTTAATTATTGATCGTCTTTCCCTATCCAATTTTCCTTGGCTAGTATCGTTTCTGTTTTCTTCACTAATAGTGTGGGCTTCTTCCTAGTACACCAGTTAGAAACGCGTGTGACTAATTCTTGCTCTTTTCTCCGTAGTTCTTCCCTCGCATTTCCCGCGACCTGTATCACAATATCGTCCGTATACGCAATCGGTTCACATTCTGTTGCGCTTGTTCATAGTTCAGTCAGTACGTTGTCAAATATAAGGTTCCAAAAACTTGGATCCAATACCGACCCCTATGGGCATCCTTTGGTGACGGGCTTGCTAATCACCTCGTTTTTCCCAGTGATCTGCACGGTTCTTTCCGAGCAGTAGCTCCATGTTAACTGGTACAGGTTGTCTGGGTTTTCTTCAGCTCCCGTATTAGATTCGGCCACCATACGTTATCAAAGGCACCTCATATATCGAGCGCGATTACGAGAACGTATTTCTTTTTCCTCTCATTTGCTCGACTTTTTCCGGAATTTGATTATCGCGTCCACTGTCGAACTTCTGGGGCGAAACCCGTATTGTCGGTTCGAGGTCATTTCGTCGTCATGAGAAAGGGTTGACATTCTCGCAGCCATCAGTCTCTCCAGCAATTTGCTTACCATAGAGAGCAGGCTGATCTTCGGGCTACTTTTGTCTCGGTCCGGTCCTTTCGGGATGGTGATGAAATTCCCCATCTTTTCATCTTCTTGGGAAGACCCACCAGGTGAGACAGCCATTCATTAGCTTAAGGAGCTCTTGGTGAATTACAACCCAGGCGCGTTGGATTACCTCTGCCTCGATTAAGTCGGGCCGGGGCATTTCTCTTTCGTCATTCGTTTTACTGCGCCGCAGAGCTCTTCAATCCGAAACTCTGCGGTGACATTCGGAGGGGTTGTCATGTTCCGCCTGATCTCGATCTGTTCCAGCGTGCCGGATTCTTCTTGGTCATCTGGTATGAGAACTGTCAGCATCGCCGCTGCAGTTGATCACCAGTTGGAGGTATCTCCTTGTGGCGTCTGCAACGTGTACACCGTATCTTCCCTCCTGAGTTTACCTGTAACCGTTTTATAAGCGATTCCCCGGGCTCTTTGTTAGCCTCCTCGGTTACAAAGTTTTGCCAGCACTGCCTTTATTTATTGCTTCCTGATTTCCCGATACCGTAGCTTTTCCCGTTCCCTCGTTGCAGGGTCCTTAACCCCTTGGTATCTTCTTTTTGCCCGGTAGGTATTTCTTTTTTTTCGTGTGAGTTCGGGCGTCCACCATGACACCGATCCGTTATGCCATTTCTTCTTTGGAATGGCCACGTCGCAGGCTCTTATCAAGACTTCCTGCATTTGTTCGACCATTTGATCAACGTCCTCAGCCTGTTGAAAGGTTGTCTGTCGGAGTGCCTCTTTCTCCTCCGTGACAACACTTTGAAACACCTCCCAGTTGCCAAATTATATCTTCTTCTTTGCAGCTGCGGTGGGATACTTCGTTTATCGACGTCCGGTCGCATCTCCAGTATCTTATGGTCACTGGAGGTCTATCCTCGTGAACTCTCCATTTTTTCACGAACAGTATTATCTCCGAACTCGCCATGGTTACGTCTATATTTGATTGTGTTTGATTTGTCTCGAATGTGTGAGCCTGTCCTGGTTTGTTAAGGACGTGTATAATAACGGATTCCAGAGCGTTTCCTGTGTCGTCAGTACTCCTACTACACACAACAGCGATTTGGCATTCGCGTCTATGCCGACGATGATTTTCTTACATCTAAGGCTCCTCAGTACTTTTTCCAGTTATTCAATGTTGACTTGGATGTTCACAGTTGGCGGAATGTACTGATTTATTGCGTAAATTTCCGTCGGTCTGTCGCTTATTTGCGCACATACGCAGTGCGTTGTGCACAGCCCGGTGATCTCGAGCGGTGTTATAAATCTACTTTTGACTCCTACCGCTGCCATTGGCAGGTCGTTTCGAGCCTCGGCAGGCGATCGTGACTCCTGTGCCGAATCCGGGTATTTTCCCTTCTGTGCCGTATGGCTCCTGCGTTAGCAAGATCTCATCACCATCAACTTTCATCTGCGTCTTGTTTTCGAGGGGAACAATTTTGGATCTCTGCATGTTATGCTGCAGGATCTTTAATCCCCTTCTTCTCTTGTGTATACTTCCATTTTCTTCGGTCATACTATTCATATGATGTTCTCGTGGCTCTCACTTTAAGAGCCTTTTTAGGCAGTTCTTTTTGGTCGCCCTTTCTCCCTACTTTCTGCAGTTCACGCAGCTGGGGTTGTTCTCCTTGTTTGGGCACTCTCTCGTGCTATGTCCACTTTCTTCACAGTGCGCGCAGATTTCGTAGCTAACGCGGCAGTATTTTGCCACGTGCCCGTAGCCTTGGCATTTATAGCAGCGACTAACCGCTATGTAATCTCTGACCTTGCATGCATTCCAGGAGATGAACATTTTTCCTTGTAATAATTTTTCTCTTACCTGTGGGGGAGGGGGTACTTCCATTACCCAATTAGTTTCCTCTTGGTCCTTGTGTCCCGTTCTGAAGCAGAATTTGATGGCTGCGACGTCGTTCTGGTTCAGCCTGTCTTGATGCTGCTTCCTCATGCAGGCCGGTATCTCCTTTTCCGGAATGTCCCTCGGGACATCGTACATGATCATCCTGGGGGACCTTCGCTGCGGTGTGTTGGTTTTTAGGCCAGCCTCCTTTAATTTATGGTGGATGAGGAGTGGATCGGTATTACGAATACAAGAAGGATTGCTGCTGCAACCGTCAATGTATTTTGAATAAATAATTTAAATTACAAATATAATAGATACCGTCGATAGACGTTCGTACAACGTATTCACGCAGACAGAATAGACCGCTGGCGGATAACTCGATAACTCGGATAATAGCTCAATAATAGCTCGATAATAGCCCGATACTAGCTCGAATTGTATCCGCTTACTTATACTGGTCCGGGGGGGGGGGAGAGGTCGGAAGATTCAAATTCGTCTTAGAACGGCGGTTGTACGTAGCGGCGACATTTTGAAGTTTGTTTATCATTACGTTTCGTGCGTCAAGGCGGTGCCAATGTCCTGAGGCACAATAACAACATGAGTCGCTCTCGCTTCGCCTCGTCCTATGACTCATATGTCGCCACAAATTTCTCGTTCTCAGTGAACGCTTTATGGCTTTCTGGCTTCGTCGTTCCCACGACTAGACCGTCTCCACTTAGTTTTCGGACTGCGGTAACTTGCATTTTTTACGGGGAACGGGGGACGGTAACTTTAACGGGGATGTATCAAGGTGAATACTGCATCATATGCTCCCTCACTCGTTTTAATGTCGCTGTCCTCTCCTTCCGGGCGGATTATAACCACGTTTCTCGGTGGTCTAACCGCCATTTGCCTAATCTTCTTGCTTGTCATCTTGACCTTCTCAGCATACGAGGTTTGTTTAGATACAAATTGCGTCGTTTTCTTGACGGCTGTTTCAAGCCGCTTGCTGACTTACACCGACTTATTCACAGCTCTTAATATTGCTGCTTCTTTATATGTAACTTCGCCTGTGCTTTGCTCTAGCTTTCCGGATAGATAGCTATTGCGAAGCAGAAGCTCCTCAACGATGCTTCTCATGTCTTTGAAATACCGCATGCTTGTTGCGGTCTGTTCTTTATTGATTTGTTCTTTTTTCTTGGATCAAGGCAGAACGCCAGGACTTTCTTTTCTATGTCGCTCGCTTGTACCCTTATATCAGGTAGTATCCACGTTTCTCCTTTTGTTAGTTTATTTTCTTCACTAGTTTGATTTTTGGTTTCTGGGCTTTGCTTTTCCGATGTTTTAGGAGTTGAGTCCTCTATACCTTTCTCTAGCTTTTGTGTCTTCAAGGATCGCAGGACTACCATGTCTACAGTACAGTATCTAAATGAAATGCTACCGATCCACAACCACGAGCTTTTAGCCAACCATCATGTAGTCTCTTTTATCTTTTTACGGGTACCCTTACCTAGAGCAGACCTCATACAGGGCCCGGGTCCCCTAGGACCAATCGGGGTCGGGTTCACGCCCGAC
The DNA here is from genome assembly GCF_905332965.1 of Bombus pascuorum. Taxonomy (NCBI): domain Eukaryota; kingdom Metazoa; phylum Arthropoda; class Insecta; order Hymenoptera; family Apidae; genus Bombus; species Bombus pascuorum. The sequence goes on from NW_026869730.1 coordinate 1,789,486, forward strand.
CGACGCACAAGGTACCCAGTACAGTTGCTTTCTTTAGTAGCTAGGTCTGGCAGGAACCTTCGCTCGTCTAAGGTAAAACGGGGCCACCTTTCCTTAGGCCCTACCGTCTCCCAGGACGGTTACGGAGCAGTTGGTACGCTGCTCAGCCGCCGGCGTAACCGTTTCCAGAGTACGAGTGGGGATACATCGCATCCGGGGGATCGGCCGCCTAGCCAGCAACTCGGCTATAAACCACCGCCACCACGAGTCCATACACAATTTTCGGACAAGGGGTCGCTACTCCCTCCGGGCTATTACTCGTACTGCCCATGGTACCAACTTATGTCGCTGGTGGGAGCACCGTGCGGATGTACGGCCACGTCACTGCGGGCATTCAACAGACCAAGATGGGACTTCACGCAAGCGGGGACCTGTGACACTTTCGTACCCAGGGAATTATCCCGGCGGTCCCATCATTCGCATCAGGATCGTGGGTGCGCTACTGCCCAAGACCGCGTAGAGAGAGTATGGCCGCACTTAAGCGCACGCATACTCTCGGCGATCTTCCCTGCGGAGTACATAGAGGACTCACGTAAGCGGAACGCTCGTTCCGACGGTCCTCCCTGGCTGCGGGAACGTGGGTTTGCGGCCCCCATATTCTTACACCCTCCCTGCGTAGTTAGCCAACCATCAGGTGAGTTCATGAAACTAAAGTGTTCCAAGTGTTCACGAATCGGATACACAGCCGAGATCTGCTACTCTCGAAATTTTCCATTCGCCAACCAAGGAAAGATCCCACCTCAAGTTAAACAAACAACGAAGAATCATGAAGAAACGTACCGAGTCAACTGAACCACCACCGGAAGATTATTATCAATCGTATTGTAACGAAGAAACGGAGGAAGAGCCAGATGTCTCATTGATACCGGAGCAGGAACAAACCTTATAAAAGAAAAGGCTTCACTAAACGTCCAAACCTCTAACCCAAAGAGTTTCCTAATGCTTAAGAAGAATCACCAATTCCACGTAGTCTGTGACAACTTTCTCCTAATCGAAGATGGAATAATCGGACTCCCATTCCTTACAAAATATCAATGCAACCTCACTAACGATGAACTAACCCTAGACGAAATAATATTACCCTTCCGGAATAGCAACAACAAGATAGGACCAGGTCAAACTCTAATCTCAACTGAATACATTGAAGGAAAGTCATTTGTCAGTGTCATTTCTCCGGAAACATCCGGAGTTGTGCGCATAATTTTCCTCTTCTTCCCCTGGACGCCCCCGAAGCCACTGATGAGCGCGACGCGAACGATGCAACCGACTCTTCGTCGTTGGAGCCCGTTCGCGCCCGCAACACTCCTGCCATCGATGACATAGCATTCGATACCATGGCCGGTGCGAGGAATCCGCTCTCCGACCTGTCCGCAGTTCGGTGCGAACTCCTTGCTACCATCCTTGGAGGCTCTCCGTTCTCCTCGTTTGTCTCCCTCGTGACAAGTTAAATACCTAGGACTCCACTTACACACAACTTACATGGAAGCAATATACTAAATCAATTATAGACAGAATACGGATAAAAATGAGACAAATGTACTGGTTAACTAGTCGAAGTTCTAAACTCAGCATAGAAAATAAATTAAAAATTTATAAAACCAATTTGGACGTACGGAATACCATTATGGGAGAACAGCAGCAATGAGCCACATAAATAAACTAAAGTCGCTACAATCGAAGATACTGAGAACATTAATCAACGCCCCATGGTACGTCAGAGACGAGGATATACAAAAGACTTAAAAATACCAACGGTCAAAGAAGAAATCGGCAGGTACGCAAAAGAAAAGCAAGGAAAGAAAGGCAACACATCCAAACCAGCTGGCTGCTGTAGCGAGCAAAACTCTCATAGAAAGAAGACTAAAAAGAGAACACCCCACTGAACACACTAAAGAAATAAAATAGTCAAACTCGAAGATGGTATCCCGTTGGTTGCCATCCAAGTGTTATTTAAAAATTAAGTTAGAAAAATTTATCAGACGCCCAGTCGGATAAATTGTAAAGTACAAATTAAATAATAAAAAAGGAAAAGACTAGTCCCTTCGGATTCCCTTCGCATTCCCCTCGGACTCAAAAACGCTCCAGTAACGTTCCAACGCATGATGGATACCGTGCTACGAGGATTAGTAGGAAATAACTGTTTCATATACCTAGACGACATCATAATATTCGGAAGCTCCATCAAAAAACATAATCGAAATTTAGCTATTGTATTAGACAGATTATAAAATTTAGGATTAAAGATACAATCGGACAAATAGGAATTTTTGAAACCAGAGTTAGAATATCTAGGACACGTAATAACAGAGGAAGGAGTAAAACCCAATCTCAAAAATATTCAGGTCGTGAAAGATTTTGAAATACTAAAAGCCACGATTCACATAAAATCATTCTTAGGACTCATTGGATACTACAGAATATTTATACACAACTTTTCTATCATCGCGAAACCACTGACAGATCTCACAAAAAAAGACAGTTCATTCCACTGCACTGATAAATAACAGTTTGCATTTGACTCACTGATACAAAAATTCTATGATGAACTTGTGCTACAATACCCAGACTTTGAAAAAAGAAACATTTACCTTAATAACAGACGCAAGTAACGAAGGATTAGGAGCGATACTCTCCCAAGAGACATAGACATTCATGCTGTTACATATCCCAAAGCTTGAACCCTCCTGAAAAAAACTATTCCACAACCGAGAAAGAGTTACTAGCAATAGTATGATCACTTCAAAGACTAAGGCAATACCTACTTGATAGAAAATTTAAGATTCAAAGTGATCATCAAGCTTTAAAATGCTTTAAAACTGTTAAGGATCCCTCACCGAGATTCATGCGAAGAGTACGATTATGGAATTGAATACAAGAACGGAAAGGAAAATACAGCTGCAGACGCTCTATCCCTATTGTATCCTATCTCCAATGAGGAAATTCAATCCGTATCATCCGATCTAGAAAACAGGCTATTATGATGACTACATCAACTGGAAAACTAATAATACCACCCCAGCTCCAATAACTCCAGAACCTAACAAACCACACTTTAAACAAATCACAAAAACCGAACTGGAAGACTTTAATTGATATAACACTGGTTATATCAATTAACTAAACACTTTATTAAATGTCAAACTGAATGCTTACAAATAGTAATAAACAACAATAGCTTCAGCGCGTTGGAAAAAGTAAAGATTCAACTTATGTTAAGATTCTTAACAACGAGATTCCCTCAAATTAAACTAATATTTGGACAAGATCGGTCAGTAGACTACGATAATGAACAAAACCAAAAAATACTACGCGAAAGCCATAACAAAATCGTAGGACACTTAGGTATAAATTTCTAACTTTTGCTCCCTCTGTCTGTCTGCCTGTCTGTCTGTCTGTCTGTCTGTCTGTCTCCCTCCCTCCCTCCCTCCCTCCTTCCCTCCTTCACTCACTCTCTCTTTCTCTCTCTCTCTCTCATTTTCTATAAATTTTCATTAGCCTCTGAATTCAGAGAATGGTGGATCAGTTATAAGGTCGATGGAATTCTAAGCAGAATAGGACGGTGGCAAATATCAATTCATGATTTTATTGATTTTATCCCGAAACGTAGGAGCAGTGGTTGCGTAATCGCCTACACGTACAGTCTCTAGGAAGGATGACAGATATTAAGCGATCGACTTCCTGCTCACTAAAGGCAGCCTCACAAGCCTCTGCCACGCACATCGAGTGCAGCTAGTCGCTTAATCAAATACGTGGAATCCAATCGAGCCGATCTACGCTACGGCTGCTAAATTCTCTTACGCGAGCCACGTCTACGAATTTATCGCGTTAACGAGCTTTCGATCGCACGCCAATTGCACTTGCCGATTTCTTTGCGCCTGAAAGGAGAGTGGCCTCGATCTACCATTCCTTTTCCTTCATTTTCAAGTCTTATTTCAATTCCAATTGTTACGTCGAGTGACACTCTCCTCGACCGGACCACCTACCGCGGGCAGGCTGGCAACCAGATATCCGCACCTCATCGCGGTGTGTCTTCAATAATCTCAAGGACCCATCCTTATTGTTTACTACGGAAACGTTCTTTCTGTCACGTAGGATGCTGTTGCGCCGCGAGGTTTAGTATGGATCGTGTTTCTTACCGTCGCCCGCGGTCCGTCGGCGTCGTATACCAATAGTCCCATCTTCCCGACGAAACATGCAATGTATCGACGAGCGTATGGTTGCCGCCTGGCCGCGAGTTCCAGAAACGTCGATTGCGGTCCGTTCTTTATCTTCACAAAGAAGTCGGCACGTGATCATCGGCACGAGCGGTGGCGTGATCCGAACACGGTGGCGGTCGTCTCCCCGAGAGGACAAGGAATTTATCTAAGGGCAGTCAGTCTCCATCGAACAATCTATTTGAACAGTCGTATTAACAAAGTCTCATACGAATATTCATACTGCAAACATCGAGAATTGTCAGAAGTCGAATCGAATCACTTACTGTATTTATCACGAAACAAGTTGTTGGACGGAGGCGCACCTCCCCTGAACTACAGGGTGAAGCAGGTGCTCACGGGACACGGGTGCTTCGAAGAATATCTACGATGAATCGGGAAGGAGGCAACCGCGCGTTGCCACCACTGCGACGCAAGTGTGGACTCTGCGCAGCACACGCTGGAACATTGCTCGGCGTGAGCAGCGCCGCGACACTCTCTCACCAGGGAAATAGGGGTCAACCTCTCGCCGCCGGCGATTTTTGAAGCGCTGCTGACTAGCGAGAGGGGCAGGAAGGCCGTAGTCTCCTTCTGCGAGCTAGTTATGCTCGTGCGGATCTCCTCCACGAAAAAAAAGAAAAAAAAAGGTCGTAGACAGAAAAATAGGGTAGATAATAAAGTCAACGTGTAATTAAAATGGATATCTAATTTAATATTAAATATTAATTATGTATACAGTTTGAATATTCTTGTATTATGTGCCGATGTTTAAATTTTAAATAATCGTAGTTCATTGTTAAATAAAGGTCAATTTGGGCAACGGCCCTGTAAAATGCGATTTTGATAGTATTGAGTAGGATTGGTGGTCCGGGTCTAAAATAAAAATAAAATAAAATAAAGATAATAAATTGATAGTTGTAGAAAGAAACTGTAGTTAAGGTATAGTAAGGTATAGTAAGTGTTTCGTTCACTCGCGGAGACACGCGATCGCGAGCACGTCAACGGTATTCCAGGTTCCCAGAATCAAACAAAACAATATCATATTATCGTATTATCATTCATTGATATCATCATCGTAAACACCTACACCGTGGATATTTATACAAAATTTATAGGCATTCGCTAAATGTATCAGTATCCAGTAATTCAACAAAGGGGAAGTCTGTCAAACAAGCTTATAAGCTGCCTATTGAATTCAAAGGAAAGCTTAATAAACCCCCCACGCAATTCCTACGCATATTAAAGCTGTACGGAAGATTGCGAATTATCTGATATCTTCTTTTCTTTTCTTTTTTTTTTTTTTCAGTTTATTTTGGTTTTTACAATTTGTCCCGAAGGACATTTGGTAATTTGGTGTTATATCTCATTGGTGATAAACAATATAAAATAAAACTAAATATAAAAAAAATGTCTTCGACGATCGCGTAAAACACGAAAAATTAGATTTATTGCAAATCGTTCGGGCATGTTTCTCGAGCAAAATTGATTTTTGATTGGCCCATCGAGTTTACGAAGCGATTTTGGCCAATGTTCACGCCCTCGAGATTGTCTCGGAAGAAGGTTTCGCAAGAGAACGGCTAACTCCAAGCAATGTATACACATAGAATGAATTATACATTCGTGCGTAAGCTGCCTACGGATCACTTTGATACATAAACATGAAGGGAGGCATAAGCGAGCCGAGTTTAATACCATAAGATGAGCGTGCAACACGTAACGTAACGATCTCCTGTCAGGAGGAAGGGCTTTATTGTGAATGAGCGATCTCGATTGTCTGATTCCAAAAATGTTTCGTGCGCGTAAAATATTGAAGTGAAATTTTTTGTTGCTAGACGTATCGTAAGCGAGAACTGCGTAGCATTGTTCTATTCCGCGAATAAAACAATAACGTTGGTTGGTTTTTATACGTTTATGAAAAAGCTAAACATACAAAAATGTAAAGAATACACCTTTAGCAACGTATGCAAAAATAGTATAAAAGATACGAGGTATAATATTTTTTTTTTTTTTTTTTTAGTATTTGGTTCTTTTATCGTGTTAATTGAAATACAGATTTACTTAAATATATGAAATGAAACAGGAACAGCTGATTGAATGCTGTTTTGAAGATATTAGCAAGTATACTACAGCTTTTATAGATATTATTCCACGATGTATGTTATTTTAATTTAATTAAATAACACAGAGTTGAGCTGCACAAAGAACTTTCCTTTGATTTCATGATGAAATTATTTCGCACATTATTTTGAACGCTCTTCGTTACAATTACGGATACATTGTTCTCTCAACTTGTAAAGTTATTGTTTTTCAAACATAAATAGATGAAATTACAAATCGCTACTGTAGAAATTTGAAATGACACAACAGGTACATTAGGTATAATACGATATTAAGGAAAGTTTACGTTATGAGGTCTGCATACATTATAGATCAGATTGATGTTTTAAAAAGCAGTAGAGAAATATATTTCATATTGATATTATAATCCTAGTATTTGTATTACCTTTTTCAGTTTTTTATTACGTAGTCAGAGTTTTTTGCTGTTCAGTAAAATAGTAAAATATAACAGCAGTGTTGCGACCGTTCGCGGAGAGACGCGGTCGCGAGGAAACGCGTCAGCGAGAGTCGTAAATTCCCGTTACGATTAGCGAATCGACGTCGCGAAATGATCGATCCCCTATTTCGGTTAGGATAATAAGGGTAGTTGAATTGAATATGATACCTATATAACAAATTATAAGTTACAGTTTATTCCAACCACTTTGTAATGAAGATAATTACACTGGTGCATATGTATAAGTAAAATATGAGTTGATAGAGAGTAATTGTAATTTCTAAGTGCAAGTTGGTATGGTGAAAGGTCGAAAACGGAAGAGCAACTGACTCTCTATGAAAATGATGCTGCGGAGAAAAACTTGTTATGGATGGATCTACGGATATGAGATGAGCTGATTCGTTGAAGACAGGGTTTCGCAAAGATAGCGAGGGACATAGGCTTCGATGCCATGTTGTGATAGTGACCTGATTTTCAGAACTCGATTTCGAAATTGCTGCGACTGCGTCAGACGAGAGTGTCATATACGATATTAAGCTGTTAGCGCCATATTGGGATGATGGCTCCGTCCATAATCACATTGCTGCCGGCTGAGATAGTTTCGAGAGATAAGTTGCATTATCGAGTGTAACTAATTTTATTTACTTTTCATGTTATTTACCTACCGCTCTTTTAGTTACTATTAGCACGATGTTAAGCGCATAAAGTTGTGTATGTTTGATTCGGTGATATCATCGTATTATCGACAGTAACCTTCGAATACTGTCAGAGTTATCACTATATTCAGGGATAGTTGGAATATGTTGACCATGTTTAACGCATATAAATATAGTTTAAGATCGGGAAAGTGGGGTTATTTTAATCGCATGGGTTAATAACATGGAGTAAGTCGGAATGGGAGTAATTTTCTAAACGAAAGTTCCCGACAAAATGGCGGCTTGCGAAGTTTGGTCAATATGCCATGTTGTACACGGTTCGGTATTTGTCCAGACGCAGTGTTCGATGTCCACTCGCAACTTTAGTTAGTTTTATACAATTGCAGCTATTTACTCGCCAAATCGCGTGTTGGGGAAAAATTTGGAAGTATGGAAATATTGCAGTAAAACTTCGATACAGTCGGCTTGACATAGTCGACTGCCCGGAAGTTCCTTTATGATATTACACTTATAAGGGGGGGGGGGGCAAGAGTGGTGTTACGTCGGCCGACTCTCTACCTGAACCGGACCTCACATCGCGGACGTATGGCAGCCAGATGTCCGCACATCCTTATTGCGTACCCCTTAAAACGCTCGCGGACTGACCATAAATCTCAGAAAACTCTAGCGAAAGTCTTTCATATCAAACAAAGGCCTTTTCACGAAAGCGTTTTCTAAGGTTTCTGGTTCGTGTCTGGAAAACACGTGAAAGTTAATTTTGCTTCCTACTCCCACTTTCCTTCAAGGGTGGTTAAGACCCTTCCTAGTCCATCGACAATTTTAGTAGCCAATAGAAACAATATCTATTACCCTCACTTTTCCGGCTAAAACATGTCATCAACAAATCCGATGATTCCGTGCGTTAGACACACCCTTCCTTAGCTCTTCTCCGACACAGCATCGTCACGTTCAAGTTAGTTCGTTTTCATCGTCCGAGCAATCAGCAAGTCGAACAACGACTCTACCCTTAAATCAGTCCGTTTGTAAGGTTTAAATGCATACTTCGAGAGTTCCGCCGAAGAAAGTCGCTTAATTAATTCATTGAGAAATATCGTAAAGTCGGTTGAAGTTCTCTGTAGCACATTTATTGTATTCATCGCCAAATAATTGTGACGCTCATATTATTGTAAGATTGACTGTTAAATATATCTAATATATTAACCTTTTAACACAGTGTTAAATTCATTCAACCACCCCTGTTATCTTAATCGAAACAAGGGGAACGACTATTTCGTAGCGAGAATTTACGCCTCTCGCTGACGCGTTTTCCTCGCGTCTGTCCGCAAACGGTCGTAACAAGTGGTGTTCCGCGCATTTTTGGTTGATGGGAAATATTGTCGAGGATAAGGCGTATTTTAGTAATAGATATATAGAAGCAGCTTCTTATTGGCTATACGCATGTAGGGTAAGTTTGAAAGTATGGTCTTGATGTGATGTTCCACCTCGTGTCGAATTTTTTTTCGTCCGAAAACAGGCGGACGCGTTAAGTCCGAAAATTCGGCGAGGAGTTGGTGATACGTCGATTCGCCGATAAAGTTTTTTATCGACGCTGTGTCGGTCGTGATCGAGTATCCCCTTGCGGACAGGTTGGCGGTCGTGTGGATTAGGCGTTTGCTTCGCGGATCCCTTTGAATTCATTTGAAGTCCCGTCGAATGGAGGTTCAGTGACACCACAATCGTACCATAAGTCGCGATGCGCGTTCTGTTGTCCACAAAAAGTTCATAGTCACCTTTGTTGCGGGCGCATGTACACGCATAGGTCGGCAACCGTGTCCCCGAAGAAAGACATACTTGAAATACTGCCTTTCACGAAAATGCGGCGGGATGAGAGGCCATCGTCGTACGCCACTGTCACGGACGGCTGCTCGCGTTTCCCTGCTTCCAGTTATAAAGGGAACGGTACTTTCTCGCGCGGTCTCGGAAGGTCTCGTGGAAGTAGCAGAGACCATTTTGCTGCGTTGTATCTCGGGAATTCGGGGATTGTGACTGTGGTCGGCGACCACTGTCGAGAGCAGCGCGCCAATTTGCGCTACTAATCGGCATACCCAGTCGTACTCCGTAGGTGCGAGGGGTGATTCCATTGCCCGCTGGCCGCTGACGGGATATGGGCACCCTCCCAAACGTCGAAGACACCGCAGAGTTCAGCATGGAAGAGCTCAGCGGAGCAGTCAAAAGACTGACGAGAGGGAAATGCTCCGGACCCGACCTGATCTAGGTAGAAGTTATCCAGCACGAAATTCTGAAGACAATGAACAGCTGCCTCGCTTGGGGGATCTTCCCAAAGATATAGAAAACGGGGAACCTCATCACCATCCCGAAAGGACAAGATCAGGACAGAAGTAGCCAAAAATCATACAGGCCAATCTGCCTACTCTCAATGGTGAGCAAACTGCTGGAAAGGCTGATGGCTACCAGAATGATGAACCTCTTCATTCACCACGAACAGGCCTCGAACCGGCAGTACGGCATCCGCCCCGGAAGATCGACGACAGACGCGATAATCATATTAAGGGAGAAAGACGAACAGATGGGAGATAAGAAGTACGTCCTCGCAATCGCGCTAGACACATCAGGTGCCTTCGACAACGTCTGGTGGCCAAACGTCATGCACGAACTAAAAAGGAGAAGTTGCCCCGATAACCTATACAGGCTAACGCGGAGTTACTTCACCGACAGAACCGTGCAGATAATTAGCAAAATCGAGGTGATTACCAAGCCTGTCACCAAAGGATGCCCGCAGGGATCTGTACTAGGCCCAAGTTTCTGGAACCTAATATTCGACGACCTGCTGGAAGAACTAAGAAGACACACTACGGAATGCGAACCGATAGCGTACGCGGACGACATTATCATCCTAATTGCAGGAAACGCCAGGTCGGAGCTCCAGAAAGTCGGACAAGAAGCAGTCACACGCGTGTCCAACTGGTGCTCCAGGAAGAAACTAGCACAATCAGCGGAAAAGACAGAAATGCTTCTGCTGAAGGGTAAACTGGACGCCGAAAGGCCTTCAATCATCAAGATCAAGGAGAAGACTATTCGTCAGCGACAAACCATAAAGTACCTAGGAGTGCACCTCGAGAGTGGCTTAAAAATCAATAGACACATAGAGGAGGTAACACAAAAAGCCAGAAACCTGCGCAGCAGCCTCGCGAGAGTGGCCGAGGCGAAATGGGGCCTCGGGCAAGCAGCCATGCGTACCCTGCACAAAGGGCTGTTCGAACCGATAGTCACGTACGCTGCAGCCGGCTGGAGCGACCTGCTGAGAAGTAATACAAGGATCAAACTATTACGGACACAGAGGATGGCGCTCCTGCAGGTAACGGAAGCCTACAGAACGACATCCACCGAAGCACTACAAATAATAGCAGGAGTCATGCCCATCAATCTCCTGATTGAGGTAAGGGCAAGACAATACAGAGAGAAAAGAGGCCACACCGAAGGAAGCAACCCAAAGGTGATCGTTCGAGAAGCCATTCATACATGGAAGACACACTGGGAAACCACTCTGAAAGGCAGAACGACATACGAGTACTATAGTAACCCGAAAGTAAGACTAGCAAGCCGATGGATGAACCCAGACCACCATATGACGCAATTCATCAGTGGTCATGGCGACTTCAATGGCAAATTAGAAACATTCCAGCTGAGCAAAGTGGACACGTGTGACTGCGGCATGGTGGAAACCTCGCAGCACATACTCGAAGTATGCCGACTCTACGATGAAGAGCGAAAGAAGCTGCGGAAATCCATACAGGAAAAAGAGCTACCCCGGCCAGGGGAAAAATCAGGGTTCATGTCCAAATCCGTGTACCTCCACTTCCACGAATTCACCAGGAGCGTTCTCCTAGCAAAAGAGAAGAAGAGGAGAGCGGCACTACAAAGATCGAAGGGCCCTCTCCGACAAGACAGAGCGGTAACAAGGAGACAAATGGAAGGGCAACCAACCCAACCGCCTAGAAGAAGCACAAGAAACATACAAGAACCAAAAAAGAACAGTGACGACTCAACAGAGTCACAAAGGCACCAATAAAGCACAGGAAACTACGGGAGAATCAATAGAACACAAAACAAGACACAGAACCAAAACAAAGAGGAACAAGAAACAAAGACACAGGAATAACAAAACCAAACAGGAACAGAAGTAAAAAGCGCAAGAGCGCAAACTGAGGAGATCACCTGCGACCGTCGGTGCAGGCGGCACCCACGAGATGGGAGCCGTGACGGTGCATGTTATAATCGGCTGGAAAGCCAACCTGCTGGGACCGAGCCTCGCGCTGGCAGCTCCGCCTCCTCGTGGCCCCCACTGGTAACGCGTCGCGAAGCGCCGGCTAAGCGAGCTGTCGCCCGAAAGGGTAGGTTCAACTTGTCCAGTGACCCGCAAGGGGATAGCAGGGTTTTTTCAAGCCCCGCGCAGACCATCAGCGCGCCGCGCCCGAGGAGATGGACGCTAGAAAGTAGTAAACAGTCGCTGACACCTTGACGCGCCGCCAGTGTGAGTTTCCACTCTAGGTATGGCACGGTCGGCCAATAACCAGACCCTACGCTCTGAAACTAATTGCCCGCTATCCGCTGCTATCTGTTCGGTTTCTGGACTTATTTCGTGGATTCTGTCTTCCACCACGGATGCTAGGGCATCCGCACTAGCTTTCCTTATGACGGCCAGAACCCATTGTGTATTCACTGGGAGGCAGTTCTTCCAAAGTGTCAGAACGAGGTCGTCCGAGATCGGTGGAGTAGCTAACTTCTTCAGGTCCCTGTAGAACTGGGATGGTGTCCTGTCTGTGTCCTGTAAACTTAAAGAAATGAACGTGTTTATGCCACATAAAGACATCGTGTCCGTAAATCACCAGTGTTCGTAATGGCGAACCACAACAAGGAAAGGCGCACAACGAAAGCTACAGACCGCGGAGACAAAATAAGTGAACTATTCCACGTGTTATCACCAGACTTTCCGGGGTCGCACACGGAAATGTCGGTCCCCTTGCAACTGGATCCAGGGAAACGGGACCAGCCGTCCGTAAACACGGCATACGACGACGACCTGGGATCCTTCCGCATTTCGTCACCGACAGAAAGTCAAAGATTTCCTTTCTCGTGGACACGGGTGACGATATATGCGTACACCCGTGCAATAAACTACGCGCGCCTGCGAACAAAGACGACTATGAACTTTACACGGCCAACGGGACGAGTATTGCGAGTATTGCGGTATATAGCGGCACATGAGCTAGAGGACAATTCGAGTCATGTTATTGTTTTTCCTCGGAGTATCAACATCGTTAGGACATACATGATGTAATAATAAATAAACTCTGAGCAAAACAATGTCGCTGCTACGTGCAACCGTCAAACAAAAATTTTCCGGTACTCCCCAGACCAGTATAAATGAACGAACACAATCGTAAGGCGACCAGTTTATCAGTTTCAGACTCGAGCGATCTTATTAGCGATCTATACACATTCTTTAGCGAATCCGTTAGTACCGAACGTCTTAGCGAACATTATCTGTATTTTTATTTTTATCGAGTAATTCAATATCGAGTAATCTCGTCATTTAAACTACACGATCAACCAAACTCTACAAGTGGTGACCCCGTGATTACTTGATATTGAAACCGTCAAATGTATTTAAAAGTAATTAATAAATATAGAGAATGTTTGCTAAGACGCTCGGTACCAACTGATTCGCTCAAGACTGTGTATTGATCGCTAATAAAATAGCTCGAGACTAAGGAAACTGGTCGCCTTACGATCGTATTCGTTCATTTATACTGGTCGAGGGAGTACCGGAAAATTTAAATTCGTCTTTGTTTAATGGTTGCACGTAGCGGTGACATTGTTTTGCATGAAGTTTATTTATTATTACATTACGTGTTTTCTAACGATATTGATACTCCGAGGCAAAACAACATGATTCAAATTGTCCTCAAATTTTTAAAAATTACGTGGGTACTACCCGCGTCGACAATTTTCAAAACGCTTACCGAAACCTGCTTGAAGCCGATCAGGAATTTAACCCTTCTGCCCGAACGCGTGACGTATTTATTTGTTGTATTTCTATCATTTTCTCTTTCTTGACTTTCGCTTTACCAACATTCTGTCCATTGTTTTTCCAGTATCATTGATATTAGAAGGAAGGATCAGGCGGATCTCTATTGCCAGGATTCCTTTGATTTCTCATTTGATAAGGTAATAACAGATTATCCACACTGAGAAGTCTGTAGTCTCCCTTCATCCTCTTAAATCCGGTCTATTGCACCAATCCCTGTATCAACGAATCTACTTTCAACCTCCTTATATGAGGGACAGATCTTCTGTTCCTTGCGTGAGGTAGGGCTTATGCATGAAGTGATATCCCTTCGGGCTATGTAATATCGGGCCAAGGTAAACAAATCCATTTGTGACTATCACGAGATCGACGACATTTCTTCCTACGTGAAACGTATTTGTGAACACCTCGGAACTGTTGCCGGTGCATAGGAGCACAATCATCACAAGTAGCGTTGTAACAGGCACGGGGCGTACGTTGATAACACATTGACTGTCACGCGTGTTTTCAATGAAATCTCCTTCAGGCCACGCGTGCCGCAGTACCAGACGTTCTCAGCTAGATATTCCCATGGATATTTTAGTAATGCGAGTCGCTCAAGTAGTGGTCTCAAGAATGATCACTCGTTTCGTTTGTTCGCAACATTAAAACCACTAGCTATTGTTGCATATAATGAAGTAAAGTGTGGTATAGATTATTCCGACCAAATGGTTCCTTATGCCACCACAAGTAGGAAAGGAATCAAGTGGTACAGAAAACTTGGAATTCAACTCCTTTGGGAATTTTTGTTGTAAACGCTTTGACGGTTTACAAAATTGCAACAAGGATATGAGGTGGATAGTCGTGATAGGTACTGCTGGTGTATAGATCGCTGTGAGGTACTGCTGTTGGTGTATATGATTTTTGTCTTCATCCGTATTGCCTTTTCCTCAGTTAGGAATCTTGGAGAAAAAATCGGACTACGAGTGCCGGGATTTGAACCTGGTCTCGAATCTTCGTAACCTACGGCGCTAACCACTGTTTTGCCGTCGTCTGGTCTTAGTTTGTTGTCGAGTGCCGCTACAGATATAAATATTAGAATATTTAGAGAATTATTAGCTGCAAAATTATTAGAGTTGTCTGAAAATACAAAAAATCCTTGTCTTCGATGAAATTAGCATAATATCGCCTTTCGAAAAAATGATTCCGAAAGAAGCATTAGACACGCATGCAAACAATGTTCTGCAAATAAAAGACGTCGAATGGACCGAACAAAGACACAAAAGAATTTAAGGAAAACAACAACTTATTGTCAAAATTGACCCGACCAACCTCAGCTATGTATAAAATGCTTTAAAGTTTTACATTCTAAATAATTTTTTTAATAAACCATTTTCATATTACTTTCATAACAATTCAATAGTTTTATTATTTCTTCTGGAATATCTTTTCAAATATCTACGACGATCCTTCGCGAGTAGTCAAATAAACGCCACCAGAATACGGGTTATGCGGCCCTACCAGAAACTTTCCTGACATCCGAATACAAGTGTCGTGACAATCAATGTGATAAATCTCACATTCGCGAGCACTGTAATCGATGCTTCTCGCGGTGATCGCGCTCGTATGTGCCGGCAGCAGTGCCGATGTATTCACGACGTTTCTCATGGAAATGAAGCAACCTGCAGAAATACATATCGTTGATCGCGTAGAAGCCACAAATGGATTTGTCAATCTTAGACAGATATTGGGTAGTCAAACGGAATATCACTTCGTCCACAAAGACCTATCTCACACAAGGAACAAGAGATCCGTGCACCGCATGAGAAGGTTGAAAGTGAATCCATCGCTACAGAAAGTGGTACACAGCCCGGATTTAAGAGGGTGAAGAGAGGATACAAATTTTTCAGTGTCGATCTCGTATCACCTTACCAAATGTGAAATCCAGCTAATCCTAGCAGCAGAGATCCGTTGGATCCTTTCTTCCAAAATAAATGGTACTCAAAGAAAGCTGGACGAAATGTTGGCAAAGCGAAAGTCAAGAAAGCGAAAATAATAGAAATACGACAAATAAATACGTTACGCGTTCGGGCAGAAGGGTTAAATTCCTGATCGGCTTCAAGCAGGTTCAGATTAAGCGTTGAAAATTGTCCGACACCTATATAATTTTTAAAAAATAGCAACGAACAAGGAAAAACTGTGTAAACCTAGTGTACATATAGCATTGAGTAATCTTGTCAGTTAAACCATACGATCAACCATTCTCTATAGGTACGGTCCCGGTGTCCCTGAACCTGTCTCTTCGACGAGAATTCAAATGGCGTTTCGTAGTAGCAGACTTTAACACGCCTATCATCGACCAGGACTTCTTGCGCTACTACGGGTTGCTAATGGATCTGCGAAACGAACAAACCTAATGGACTCGACCACCAACCTGTCCGCAAGGGGATACTCGACCACGATCGATACAGCATTGGTAAAAAAGATCATCGGCGAATAGACGTATCACTAATTCCTTGCCGAATTTCCGGACTTAACGCGTCCATCTGTTTTCGGACGAAAAAGAATTCAATATGTGGAATACCACATCAAAACCACGCCCAGACCTCCTGTCTGCAACAAACCTTGACGCCTCACTCCCCGATCGTCTCAAATAGGTGAAGGCAGAATTCGAGCTGATGATGGAACAAGGAGTGATTCGGCGATCACCTCTCCATGTCGTTTCGAAGAAAGACAGAAGCCTACAACCCTACCTAACGGCGACTACCGGGCACTGAACGCCCTCACCATACCCGAGAGGTATTCGCCGCCGCACATCGAAGATTTCGCGCGTCAGCTCTACAATAAGCGGATCTTTTCGAAAATTGACCCCATCCGCGCGTACTACCAAATGCCGATCGCGCCGGAGAATTTCGAAAAACCGGTGATCGTTACCACGTTCGGATTATTCGAAGCCGTAAATGTAATGTTCGGACTTCGAAACGCAGCGTAAACGTATCAACGGTTGTGCACGAAATATTTCCTGGTCTAGATTTCGTATATGCGTACATAGATGATTTCTTGATAGTCTCGGAAGACGAACAGTAACACCGCGAACACCTGCGTACGTTTGTCGAACGGTTAAACGATTATGGTGCCGTAATTAACTCTGCGAAACCTGAATTTAGCTCGAGCGAAATTATATTTTTAGGATGCACCTTAAACGCCGACAAAATCAAAGCTGCTAGTCGATCATGTGGAAGCGATTATGAGCGTTCCAAAGCCTGCGACTGCTAAGCAACGGCGAAGGGTATATTCGTGGCCCTCGCCAAATGTCTCAAGAATTAGCACCTGCAGCAAGTCGAGGATATAGTGGTCTACCAAGCAAGCAAATCTACCAGCCACAGGACGATACAAAAAATTAAAGAGTGAGATTATCCGCAAACTGGCTGATTCAGACAGTTCGAGAATGCAAAAGTTGCTGGAATCTGAAGAAATAGGCGAAAGAAAGCCGTCTAAATTCTATCAATACGTAAGAAAACTCACCAGGCATTTCCAGTCGGAGCGTTCGAAGCGTCGGCAATTAGATTTGAAGATATACACATAGACATTATCGTGATGCAATATTTGCAAGGCTACCGATATTGTCTAACGTGTATCGACCGTTTCTCGCGATGGCTCGAAGCAGTACTCATACCCGACATGGAAGCGTCAACCGTTGCTTCAGCCCTCCTTTCTATATGGATATCTCGTTTTGGCGTATCATCGAAAATAACAACCGAACAAGAACGCCAATTGGAGTCACAATTGTTGAAGGAACTACGCCGATCGCTCGGTATCAAACATTTACGCACGACGGCCTATCATCCTGCGTCTAACGGGGTAGTAGAGCAACTACATCAACAGTTAAAAACGGCAATGAACACGTTGAACGCAGCGCCGAAATTGCTGTCTTTTCCGTTCAGCCGGTAGCGAGTGAGCGCTGAAATGATACGACGATACAGAGTGATCCGCGACTTCAAATCAGGAATTTTGTTTAGATCTGTCGGCCAGTATGTCGTAATGACATTTTGTGTCGAGTCATAAAACACATGACGACAAGCGTAAGCTAAATAATGCAACGAGAAAACTATCTAAGATCCTTAAAAATTATAAAAATGACAGTTTTCACAAATATCTTGCTAATCTGTCTCCCACAGCTGATTCCAACTATTCACTGTGGAAGGCATCCAGGAAACTCATTCGTCCTCTACAAATAATCCCTCCAATTCGTTGTCCGCAAAGTAGATGGGCGCGTAGTCCTATACAAAAAGCCAACTGGTTTGCAAGTCACTTAACTAAAACCGTATTCCTCCACTATTGCAGCGGAAATAACTGAATACTTGCACTCTCCCTTCCAGATGACTCCTCCTATTTAGTCTTTCTCATCTTTGGAAGTTATAGACTTACTCCGCCGTCTAAACTTCAGGAAAGTATCGGGGCATGATGTGATAAGTAACAAAGCTATTAAGGAGCTTCCCATAAAAGGGATTGCACTCATCACTCCTATTTTTAATGGAATTCATCCTAATACTATCCTAAGAAAGATGACAAAGGAAATAAAGTTATCACTGGACGTCTAGGTTACATTATCGAGAAACAAATATACCCTGATCACACAAGATCTATTAACTAAGTGCTCTCTTGGAATTCCTACTGTAGCGGTTCATAGCCATGAAAAAAGTTTCAGGGTTTAAGCGCATGTGTTGGCCACATGGCCTGCGAAATACGACGTCCGAGGTTACAACGTCGTCAAAGAATAAACCCTGTGACTTACGATAAAGCGCAAGTGTTCTCGATGAAGAAAACCGTTTCCCTACTCCAGAAGAAAACTTTCTGTTATGGGGATCTCGGCATCCTATATGAATGGAAACGAGGAAAAGATAGAGAGACACAGAGTTGCAACTGATCAGTGAAGTCGAGTAAACGGTGAGTACGCGAAGAACAATACGAATACGATCCAGGTAAGACGCGCTAGTAAACCTGTCAGGCCTTTCTCGTATAATTAATAAACTCATTGTTAAACCAATCCACGGAGTATTTTTTTAGCACCCTATACCTCCTACCACCTCACTATAGATGGAATCTCTGCAGCCGAAGTGACAGACATGTTCTAAAAACGATTGATTTGTCGTTTCGGCTCCCCGAGAGCGATTTTAACAAATCAAGGAACGAATTTTACATCTTCGTTAATGAAGAAGGTGACAAAAAGATTTCGAATAAAGTAGTATACTACAACAGCATACCACCCTCAGGGCAATGTATCGATCGAAAGGCCACACCACGTATTGTTCGGATACTTCAAATTATATGTAGAGAAATCAAGGAATTAGAATGAATGGAAGGAGTTAGCCATGATCTCCTATAAGACTTCCGTGCACGAGGGAACAAAGTTCTCTTCTAATGAATTAATTTTCGAACATCTAGCCAGGCCAGAGAACCGTCCGGTGAAAGAATAATAAAATTTGAAACCAACCTATGTAGATTTTTAAGGGATCCACTTGACAAGATCAACACGACGCAATTCGCAGTAAAGGAAAATGTAATGTAACGGCCTATGGTCATAAAGAACGTATCGACAATGGTTATTAACCATTAAGTAGTTATATTTGGACAGTTTAATCAGTATATCGCATAGTACAATATTTCCCAAGTGCGATCGACAATACATATAAAAAAAATGCCAAAAGCAATTAGGAATCGTAGAGGTAGAGGCTATAATCCAGAACGATCGAGCTCTGTATAAGATCGATAAACCCGACATTTTATTATCGAACCCACGATATGAATAAATATAATGTCCGCGCTCTTCTCGCTGTTGTCTCGCGACACTTCACAATTTATGATTTTATCCGCGGGAAAGTAACATACTCAATATTCTGATTTGTGACTCAACATAAATGAAAAAACAAATTTGTACGTCGTCTATACTGCATATCTCGTTGGACATGTGGAAAATCGCTAGTAGAACATAGATTATGAAGATACATTTTACTTTTAAGATATATTAATTTTAGTTTTTCAACACTGTATCAAATTTGGATTTAGCCTAAACACTTCTTCTCTACTAGTGTTGCTGTTTTTTTAAGATGTGTTTCTCGCAGTAGGCCTATAGCATTGTACTATATATTCAACATTACTTCATGAATATAATATGAAAATTATGTATGAAAATTTAAATAAAAGACATATGTAAAATATGTTGTAAAACGAATAAACGATTCACTTTTTATAATATTTCATGCTTTATTGCTTTTGTAAAATGTTTCGATGTACTCATTTTTTATTATTTTTATGCAAATTATGTTATTCTCCCAGAACTTTATAATTTAATTATCTCAAGTTAACTTACTGTTTGAAATTGACTTCCTTCTGCGGAAACATTTTTGACTAAATTTATCCGGATATTTTCTGTATCCGATACTCAGATCCGATGAATATGCGGAGCAGTTCAAAGCTTGAATTTCGAAGGAGGTCCCGGTGCATACCTGTTAGGCGTCAAGTAGGCTATTGTGGGGTTTTAGTCGGTAAGTCCGACACTACCCTGACTCTGTCCATGAAGATTTTCCCACGAAAAAAAGTTCAAGGCTTGAATATTATTAGAAAAATAATAATTTCACTGATCTTAGTATCAATTTTAGTAATTTCTTCTGAAAATTGCACTTTGTTTTATCTTCTTCTTACCATATTTTGAAATACAAATTTTTAAATAAAAAATTCAGTCTAAAAATGAAGGTCATCATCGAGGTTGATACATGTTCCAGTTTCGAATATACATCAAAAGAAGTGTCTCCTTTTTTAAGTTGAAATCACAATAAGCATCTTCAATCAGCATTCTATTCTACTGTCTTAATGATGAAAACAAGTGATCGAAGAGGTAGTATGCATCAAAATATAATACAATATACTCAAATATACTACAACCTGATACAATATATTGCAAGAGCGATATAGGCAATTGTGACCGAACACAGAAGACCAGGAACGATAGCGTCATAAGCAGCTTGTTTCTTTTTGTTCCTTATTTGCAGTTTTAGCTTTCCTCCGTTACATTAATCAGCTGTTTGTGTTCTATCTGTTTCATCTTCTTTTTCCACCTACTTAGGTGCTCATTTCTTAGAATCCGCGGACACAGTACGTAATCGATCTTCGTCGAGCCACCTTGCCAATACGCATCGTCATTTGCCACTCGCTCATTTGAAGAGATTCGAGAGGCAACGATTCTGACTTATTTTCCTTTAAACATCATCATTTCGATAGTATTCCTATTACAGCATGTATATATTTCATGATATGGAATAATATCATATGATCGTAATAAAAACATATATCGAGTTCAGCAGACGTTCATATAGATCAAATTTTGATATCCGAATTTACTACAGTAGTGCAGTGGGACATATGATTAAGTAATTTCGTAAAACGATCTGAGTTAAAAATTTGACAGGATTCCTATTTCAGGAATGGGTTATCCAAAACAATAAACTCCATGCATTTTAGGGCATACCATATGAGATGGTTGTTCCAATAGACTCAAGTGCCGACAAGAACATCTTACAGGATTTTCAAATCCAAGTCGAAAATGCATTCATAAACAGTTGCAATTTTCATACAGCGATGATTGATTTCAGTCTCGTGCGCAAGCACTAACTATGTTTTCACTTGAAATCTTTTCGACTTCAGGTGTCTTCGGGTTTTTCTTTGCATATTATCTATTGACAGTCTTGAGTGCAGAGACGTTGGTTTGAAAATTTTGGGTAGGCTTGACGCCTACGTTTTGATGAGAAATGTAATTGTTGACAATACATCTGTTCGGTTGGAATGTACTACTGCACTGCTACTGCCAGTTTTCAATGGTACGAAGAGTATTTTAACTCGTACAAGGATGACTGCAACGACATAAAAGAGGAAATTACGGAGTGCGTTGCCTGCAGTCAAAGCAGTGAAACTTTGTGCTCCTGTTTAGCAACTGGATGTTAAATTACGCGAATTGCATTTTTCTGTACAAGAAAATGCAAATACGTCTGTAGTACATGCCACATATTCATCGTAAAGTAGGTTGTTCACAGGATCTTCGATTTCCAAATATTTTTGAGGTGTTAATTTAATTTTAATTAATTTTCTTCAAAGAGATTTTGCATCTTACAACCTTTTCCATCGGTAGCGATCTCACTGTGTATAGTTTTGTTCATAAGTATTACACAATATACATCGATATACATCGTACAATTCTTGTATTAAGAGAAGCGTGTTAAAATTGTGGATATAGTTTCCTTACAGATAAAGCATGATTTTACATTCGAAGTGTACAAATGTACCCGTTTGTGAAATAATGAAAATCTCCTCTTCATGATTAGAAAATTGATGTGCTGCATTGCATATCTGATAAAAATGATTGGGTCCATTTCTTTGAGTAACGTTGTTACAAAACTGCGTACTATTCACGCCATCATGTAATTTGAGTGCACAAACGCAAGATTGGAATCGTTACAGTTATCTTCTTTTTATATATGTATCTGTATATAATTTTACACGTTTTAAGGGAATTATGTTCTTCATCTTGTTCGCGTTACTGTGTCAAACTTCAAAATTCAAATTTTTTTCTTATACTTTTTGCTAATAATTATTTACGAGTCTGCCAAATCATTCAATTTCCCCATCACATAAATAGATATCACAAGTTCTAAACGTTGCTGTGTCATTGTCCAATCTACATAGAGTTTTCAACGATATGATGACCAATATCTATATCTTTAGACTTGTAGACACTTCCAATATATGTTGATATACGACAAATTACAATATTGTAGACAATACATTGTTGGCTAGGAATTTCCTGGATATTCTGCAATTCCGTTCAACTAGACGGATTGCATTTCTTTAATATTTTCTACATTGTATACTGTACACGTATCATTATGAACTCTATACGTTTTTCTTTACGTTGAGATGTGAATGACATGTAAGATTGTAGTGTTGCATGTTGCAAATGCTTATATCGCTGCAAATACATATATCGCAAGACCTACTATTTCCGAAAATCCTTTTTGTCAATGCGATTGTTGTCTGCTCTTTCTTGTTTTATACTTTATAGCACTTCCAAGCAATTATGTGCTATCTTTCCATTTCTACTAACACATTTTGTAACTTCTATGACAGTATAATTAATTGTTTACTGTGATAGCAGAATTCTGTCAATTTCATTATCATTTAAAATTTTCCCTTGAAGGGAGACTTACTTGCTTGCAAAATTTCGTGAGAAATAAAAGAATGAAATTTTGGGTAGACTTGTACTCTATTAGTTTGCTTGTAAAATACCTCAACAGTAATTAATAAAAAATGTAATAAAATTCCTTCTATAACTTTCATAATTTATTACAGTGATTTTCCATATGCTGTGCGTGACATGCATAACTTATAGATTATAAAATTTAGAAAATATAAACTTGTAAATTTTATATAAATATTAAGTATGTTCTTATTTATCCTTGAATTCTGTATCAAATGTAGTGTCAGTTTATAATATAACCAATAAAAGTGTGTAAAAATAAAGAAGGCTGGGAAATGCAAATGAACAATGGAAAAGGGTAGGATATCTCTTATAAATACAACACAACCCCTATACGTGATCTGATGTTTCAGTGATCGTGCTTTTACATATGAGATCATCTACAATTAATTACAATCCGTTAGAATGTAATAATTACATAACCATACAAAATTATTTATACAGAGAGTCGCATTTAAAATCGTCCTGTGTAATGTAAGAAATATTTCTCATTATTTACTCATAAAATATAAAATATTGAATGGACAAATTGTAAAGTACAAAGTAAATAAATAAATAAAAAAAATATACCTGTAGCGGCACATGAGTTATAAGACGATTCGAATCGAGGATGACTAATGTTGATGTTGTGCCTCGGAGTATTAACACCGTTACGATGGACGAAATGTAATAATAAACAAACTCCGGACAAAACAATATCACCCGAACGTGCAAACGTTAACCGGAGTCAAACACAAACTTTCCGGTATTCCCCCGACCATTATAAATAGACGATGATGCTCTCCAGACAGTTAGTATCGAGCGAATGTAAGTACTATCTAGTATACGAATATCGAGCATTCTTATAGCGAGAGTATCGAGTGACATTGAGCGAGCGACAATTAACTGTGTATTCTATACTTGGAATTATATCCTATTTCCTAAATCAGATAAAATTCTAGAAATCAGACAACCAAATTTAATTATCAGTAAAACTGGATGCATAATCACATACGACCGTAATATTATGGAAATAGGAGGATCACCCAAAAATATTTCTTACGAAATGAAAATTAAGAACAGTTAATCCAGTTTCGAAGAAATAGATATTTCAATACTAGAGAAAATATTAGAAACGGCTCCAAAGGTGACTCGCAATTCTAACCAACACAAAGCCAACCTCAATCCGTTACAAACACAAGTCAATACCCTACAATTTGAGCGACGTATAAATTCAATCAAAGAATATAACATATCTACTACAAATATTAGAATTTAGGCCTAGGACCAGGAACAATATATATAACGTATAAATGTAAACTTTTCGAATGTCTAAGTTCAGTAATTCTTAAAATTGTATGTATCAAAATATTCTGCTCTACCATTCACTTTCATAAGACTATTAGACATAAGACTATTTCTGGTCGCATTAACATTAAGCAAACAAGGTGAAAATACGTGTATTTTCAGGAAATTGCCTTTTTTCTGCTAGTGAATTTGAATATTTACCTAATGAGCAAAATTAATTTGATTGTGATAATGGTGAACGAGACGAAAATTAAAAAATAATTGTTACAAGAAAACTCTGCTGAATGATTTTCCACTTTATGAGATCAACGGTTCATCAATCAATGTTTTTCAAAACTCTACAGGAGCGTAAAGGAGCAAAACTTGTACAGGAGCGTTATGTGTATTTTAAATTTTTCTTTATTATAACTAGTTTTGAACTTCATGATTCATGGTATATTTAAACTTTAAACGTAACAGTTATATTTTACAGAAAGATTAAATAGAGATTAAATAGAGAATCACTTCCTTTGCAGATTTACAAAAAATTTTGTACGAACATCCGGGCTATGTCGATGCTCCTGTTTGGCACTGTATTAGCATAAGCGAACAGTCTAACTTCGAGTCGACTTGACAAAAATCGAACGACTAGCAGAAACAACCAGCAACCGCTTATTTTCCATAACTCAGAATTGAGTTATGGACGTTAGGACGAAATTGTTACCAGAGCAAATACAAAAGTTATGTAGTTCAATACGACAAGATTTCTACAGGTTTCCTACATGTTATGTATATAGAAACCAAAAATGTATTAAAAATAAAAAGCGATCTAAAATAAGAAGTTAACCCCTTGGCCTATCACCACGAGCAAGACTCGTGGTAAGGAATTTGTGCCATAAGCGGAACCCACGAGTCTGACTCGTGGTAATTTACAAATTGCTAGTGATTCATTATTCACTTTGAAATAATAAATTGTTTTTGTTAACTGATCAATTGATCATGATTACGCCCTAGACGTCCTAAAACCACTATTTGTCCTCAAACGTTGTTTATTATTTCACAATTCCTTTTGTAGCCCCTATATGTACATGTCATAAGAAGTACACATTCTGCGCCAGTTCGGGCACATGGCTGAACAAACGAATGGCGCGGCGCGCGACCAAACTTCTTGCTTACTATGGCTCGCACGATCGTCAAATAGCATGTAGGCCAAGGGGTTAAATATATTTGTTTTAATGACTTACCTTTACATGTAGAATAATGTCCTGTCCGGTTACTGCAGTACCCCATCTATCATTGAACAAATTTTTAGATTACAATTATTCACACAAAGCTAATACGCGCACGAATATCTTTTAGGTAATTTTCTCTATCTCTTTAAGACAATTTTCCAGATAGAAAAATTAAAACTATCAGTAAATTCTTATACGACGCGCACTCTACTGCGTCCCGAGTACGAATGACGAGTGAACGTAATGGAACTATACGGTGACCGCTTATATAATGACGACGACGGACTAGGATTGCTCAGTGATTAGCTATGCTTCGAGCCTATAGGCGGTACCTGTACGAGATCACTGCGTAAAAGTCATTTCGCGGCACGGTCTCTTCCCCCCGACCTCGTTTGCCAGACGATCACTCATCCCCACAGGAACTAAAAGTAGACTGTCGATCTGTCCCGTTTTGCGATCAAGTTTTCATGACAGAAAAAAAATAGAAAAAGCAATATCGTATAAAAGTACCGCTTTTGAGCGGCTTAAATTAAATTGCAAACTGTAATGTTAAAAATGTAAACCCAACACAAAATATGGTATGGCTACGTCGTACCGTCGCGTAAGGGTACTTTTGCCAAAACCACTTTCAAACAGAAATTCATTGTTTATTGTGAATACACATATGCAAATTATATTTTTCTTGGGCAATAAACATTATATATATGCAAATTCTATAGAATTTAGAACAACAACTGACGGTTTGACTTTCCCTGTGTTTTTACTGGGAGTCGGTCGAACGATAGAAACAGAGAAGGACGGGGAGGTAGGATAGAGAATAAAACAGGAATTCGAGAAGAGAAGATTGAACAATTAAAAAAAAGCAAGTTAAGAACTAGAAGAAGAAAGAGAAGAGGGAGTAGAAGCGGAGGGTTTTGAGGAGATAGGGAAGAAGATTTAGAAAATCGATTCTTGAGTTTTCACGAATCGATCGCCTGATTTCAAAAAATATTACAACGTTATATATATATATATATATATATATATATATATATATATATATTGTGGCATGCTTGTAAAATCTGGACATGATTCTTTTGTTAGGTTTTTATAATTGTATCTCAATTTTAAGATTAATTAAACGAATATTTAATGATGATTTTAATATCGAAAATAACGATTATTATACTACGAATTTTTATATGAATACAATATGTTAGAATATGTGAAACATAAGGTCCGTTCAAATAACATCAACAAATGAAAAACTGTTTTGTACGAAGAAAAACAAGAAAGATATAAAGAATACTAGGCTTTGTTTTCGAGAAAATTGATCTTGGAAATCTGTTTCGAACATGTAAATTTGGTTAGTTACCAACTAAACAGACGGAAGTTATTCTACGTGGAAAAATAAGAGAGAAATATGAAATAAAATCTTTTCGTATAAAGCTTAATTTTCAAGAAAATCGAATTTCTTCGTGCTCGGTTCATAACACTCTTCGACATGTATCTAATTTTGCAACCTTCAATAGGCGATTCTTGTAGACATTTGCGAGCTACATTCGAATTTGCAAACCGTCTTTTTCCTATAACTCACAATTTTCTAAAATATCAATTTTGAAGAGAATTGCAAATTTTCAACTTTAGAAATATTTTGTGTTCTTATAATAGCAGCTATTGAGTTGCGATAGAGACGAAAAAATTCTGTGGACTCTCCCGAATAAAATGATATGTATCATTATTGCATTATGAACATTTAAACATGTCTAAATAATGATTAGAGCGAAAAAGCATCTGAAACGCAACATTCCTTCTTACATTTCTCAGTTTATTGAAAAAACTAAAGGTCTAGGAGAAAACCTAACTACAATACGCGATACAACAAACATTTCTGCTAAAGCAATCATCATCTATGGTATTTCATTTGAAATATAGAAGCACAACTCGCGATGTTTTTTCCGCCATTTGGTAGAACGGAACCGATAAACACACGCAGTTTTACTTACATCGAAAGTATTAGCATTACCGAGATTTTTAGATTTCTTATATCGCTGCTTGGCATTGATAGTGGCACAAGTAAAAAGAATTTCGAATTTGCTTTTATTGAACATCAAATCTACATTATGCTTTTCTTTCTATCATATAAAACGGTAAATTTAAAATTCCGTCAGTTTTGCGCCACAGGACAAAATTATTACGTATCGCTCTGACCTTATTTTTACAACAATATTTTCATATCTTCTGTTGTTTGCGACACTATAAGTGGAAGGTCATACTGCTTTCGAGAATAATGGTATATCTTGTGTTTAGTCAGTTTTATAATGTTATTGAAATGACCCGTTCAAAATCTCTTCGTAAATTTTAAAAAACCTCTCCTCTAAAATTTATCTGTTTGCGAATTGTACCACTATCAACGACAAGCAGCAATATACGGTTTGAATACCTTTCTGTTTCTGCTTTATCGATTCAAAAGTATTTACTAAAAAATATTCCATCAATTTCGGAAGTTTACTTTCAATCTCTTTTTTCTCATTAATTTAAAAATTCCCTTTTTCGAGCTCTGCATTCAAATTTCTCCGACGCTCTCCGAAATTTCTCAAATAATAATTTTTTAATCATACACTTGTAAATAATAATTCATCACGATATTCGTAGTTTCCTGACCGTTCTGAGGTATGTACGGAGGATCATAATCCTTTTACCAGAAGGTTCATCGTCTTCTTTGCTTTGTGGCTTTAAGCCAATTTGAGGTGACATTTGCTCTCGACAGTGCTCTGAAATTGTCTATCTATTTGAGAGTTTAGGTTAGAAAAATTTACCAAATGTCCTGCTGGATAAATTGTAAAGTACAAATTAAATCATAAAAAAAAAATTTGAGAGCAGTTTGAAAGTTTGCTATCACACAGCACTCTCAGAACTGTCCATTTGAGATTCGCTCGTGCGTTTGTTCGTCTGTTCTGTAGTTTGTTTCGAAATACAAGTGAGGTGAAATAGCGAGTGAACGAAAGGCTTTGTGCTCTTATTGTTGCGTACAATTGCATACAATTGAGTGTAGAGATAAAGTAAGGATAAAGTAGGACTCAAACGGATAAACAGGGACTGTAGCCTCTCACTCGTCACTGGAGTTGCAGCACGGAATGCCGTAACAACTGGGAGTCTTCTCTCGAGTTCAAAGGTTAAGAGAACAGAGCTATTGGCGATGTCAATAGTTTTCTATTCATTTTCAAAGTCAGGACACGATGGCGGGCTGGTGGCCACGCGCAGTTTTTGCGAGATATGTAGATTTAGACTAAAAGGAATGTGTGTGTGTGTGTTTTTGTAGCGAATGTCTGCGTGAAGACAAGACGAGTTTAAGCGGACGTCTCTTTTTACCCAGCAGTTAAATAATATTTTGATTTCCCGTAAAACTCATCCGCTGTATCATACCTACATATACTATGAACAAAATATAATAGTTAGGTTCACGTCAGGGCATTGTATCCGGTAGCAACTGACGCATATGTTACACGGACGCACAACTATAAGCAGAATTCACTCAAGCGATACCGGCAGTTTTTCGTGAGTATCTCGGAAATTAAGCAAGTTAGGTCCTTGTATGTATAGGAAAAAATTGTTTAAAATATCGATTTGCACGACATACGCAAAAATCATCGAAATCGAAGTTTAGTCAGTCTTTCTACAGTTTCATCGAAAGTAAGTAATGAACATAGACTAATATCTACGTAACGTAATGTAATTAATATCGCAAACTCGTTATACAAACTTGAACGAACGTTAAAGTGCCAATTTTGAACGATCCTTTAGTTTTACGGTTTCTTTCTTTTTTCGCTAGCCAAACCGCGGGCGTCAACCGACGTGGCGCGGTGAAAGCATCCCGATAATCGCTACGCATGCATTGACACTGGTACAGCGCGGTTGCGCACTTAGTATCCAGAAAGGCTTTTTTACGGCTATTAAGCTCTGATTACATTTTGAAACGTTTACTTCATTTTCCTCTAGTTTCTCGGTAATTAAGATATGACGATATGATTTTATGATTTACAGTTTTGTTTTATTTTGAATGGCGCTCCTTTTGACATAACGGCTACTTTAGAATAAGAATAATGCAAATACATAGATGTATCAAGTACAAGAAATATTCGTAACATTCCTGCTGCTTCTACAAGCCAACAGTCATCTAGAAAATTGAAACCTCTAGCTGTTCTTGCATACAATAAAGTGTGGTATAGATTATTCGGATCAAATGGTTACTTATGCCACTACAATTAGAAAAGAATTTAAACGGTACCGGAAATTTGGCATTCAGCTTCTTCTGGGAATTATAGTTGTAAACGCTTTAATAGTTTACAAGATTACAACAAAGAAGGATACAAATATCACAAAATTTGCACAATTATTAGTTATGAAATTATTAGGGCTGACTGATGATGTAATGAAATCTTCTTTTAACGTAGATATCATGTCATCCGAAAAAGTGCTTCTGGAATGTTGAGGTTACTTGATAAAGGAATAAATAAAGGATATATTTATAATAGAAATATATATTGAAGTAAGTATAAGTATAAGTATAGGTATAGTATATGCTGATCCAGATCCTCACTCTAGCAATGTTACATTACAATACAATATACCAGGGAGCAGGTTGATACATTGTGTGTAACTCTAGCTGAAAGTTACAAGAAACAGCAATAAAAGTCTGCTTGTAGCTCTTTTATTTCTAGACCTTGTGACCCAAAAACAATATTCACATAAAACATATTCAAGGAGACAATAATATGAACCTCTCCTTTTCGTTAACTTTTTTGCTTCACTAAGTTCTATTTTCATCGTAACAGCGGTGTCCAGGTCACGTGTACACAAAAGAAAAAGATGTAGAGTTTTTCTAGAAGTAAATACTTCAACAAGGACAAAACACTACATTGTAAATAACTTTTTTAATAAACCATGTTTCTATATTACTTTTATAACAGTTAAATAATCTTATTATTGTTGAGAATTGTGCACCTTAGTCGCCGAAATAAACGTATAGCAACATTCACATTACACATAGAAATGATATCGAAATAGTTTCATATTTATTTGATATGTGATTTACAAGATATTCGTAGATGCACATTGACATGTCCGAGCACTCTCTTTTTCTCGCCATCTTTTTCACCATTCTTCTGTTCTACGAGACACTGCGCACGTACATACTCCCACGCACGCTCATACTCACATATGTGTATCACTATTACGCGGCTCATCCAGTGTAGTGCACAAAATTACACATATCTCAATAATTAAATCCTGTGAAATATCTTTCCAAATAACTTTCCTACTAACTTACCTCGTAAGTACTCAGATAAGCATTGTTTAGGATTTTGATAGTAAGAAACACATCGTTCGCATACGAAGAATTATCCACTAACCTGATAGCAATTGAGGCGGGTTTTGTCCGCATGGCAAAAAATACGACCACTGAGACAGCACTGGTGGAGCAGATGGGATGAAGAATATCTCAACCAACTAATGATTGGGAAAAAATGAAATCAACATGGTGCAACAAATTCCAAGCAAAGCATAATGGTCGTATCAAGGGATGACAACACGACGATGCCAGTATTGGTCCTGTGTAACCTCCAATTTATTCATAAGAGCAAACGAAGTAATTCGTCATTTGGCTTGCTAATATTTCTGACTCTGCGATTTATTTTCCGACTAGATTTAATACATTGTTACATTTCATTTTATAAACTACGGAAATTCACGATCAAATACGCGATACAAACGGATAATTCTAATAATCAATAATTATTACGCCATTTTACATATTAATCGCTTCGAAACGCGAAACAACGTATTGAACCTACCCTAGGAATACGAAAGAAATTTATGATAAATCCATTTTGTTACTTAATTTTATTAATTTGCATAATGAACGAATGAACATATTTAAATCTGTATTTAATCGCAAATTTATACCACGATGAATAATGTTCGGTTAACGATGTTTGTTACCTATAATAGTTGTATTATTATGATCGACTTCCTGGTTTGTCAACGAAAGAGGAAATAAGAGAAAAGAGGAATATGATTGTGTAAATGAAACACGCAAGTGTGTACAGTATGTACAGCTTCCTTAGTCTAACAGTTTAATGTATATATATTAAGATGCGTACGATAATTTTATATACCCATTTGCGTTGTAATAGTCGACTTTCTATCAGCAAGTTGGGAAAAACCATCGACGAATGCAGAACTCTGTATAAAGGATGTAGAATTTGCATAAATGTTAGGATGTAAGATGTTCATTACTCATTCGCACACTTGTAAACACACGTCTGTACAACACAGACTTTTTGAACGTGATAAATAAACGTGTTAAAGTTTCGTTTTGAATAGCCACCTGCGTGAATTCTATTCTTTTTTTAAGTTTTAAGTTTCACGATATATCCTATAGGTAGCCCCTCCTGATTGTAAACTATGCTTACTAGAATTTCTCATAGAAAGTCACTTTTCTGGTTATTAAAAGCAATAATTCACTATGTAACATCTCCTGATTACCTACAATATCCAATTTACCCTTTAATATAAAACAATTTCATTTAACATGTCGAGGTATGACCGATGGTTTCTTGAGAATATTCAGAAAATAATACTGAAAATGTGTTTGAGTTTATAATTATCCACAGCACTGTATTATGTATTATTTATTACACCTATTACAATTTAAGGCCATGTAAAGGTATTACAATACATTACACTTTCTCCGCGCACTAGCATTTTGCTTCTTAGATTTTATATTGCCGAAATTGCAATGCAAAGCACTGTAAAATCTTCCGATTTTCAAAATTGGAAACTCTTGAACTCCCGGAATACCTTTCTTTTTTTTCTTTGTACTGTAGCGGCAGATGAGTCAGGACAATTCGAGTCAAGAGTGATTCATGTTTTTTTGCCTCGGGGCATTGACAACGTTTCGATGTACGAGATGTAAAAGTAAACAGACTCCGGACAAAACAATATCGCCATTACGTGCTACCGTCAACCGGAATCGAATTCAAACTTTCCGGTACTGGGTAACATTCATATTTTTATGCATAATAATTAATGAAACAACAGGAACATAATTTTGGCAAGTTCAGCACAATAAGGCATTATAGATATTAGTGCAAAGTTCAACTCGACTGCTTATCCCAAAAAGCGAATATCAAAATATTAAGCAAAAATAATAAATTTTCTAACAATAATAAGTAATCTTCAATAATATTAATAATAAAACAACGAAACATGCTCTGACATTCTCTAAAAAGATATTATTAAAATCTTCACTTTCGTGAAATAGAATTTGTTACCACCGTTACGTGCGCGGAGAGGCGCGGTCGCGAGGAAAATGCGTCAGCGAGAGGCGTAAATTCTCACTACGATTCCTATAATCGATACCGCAAATTAGTCGCTCCCTATTTCGGTCAAGATAACAGTGGTAGTTCAAAGAATTTAACACTGTATTAACAGGTTAATATAGCTTCTACATTTAACAATCAGTTATATAATAATAAAAATAAAAATGTCATAATGTTTATATGTTTCTTATAAATCGTTGTGTAGCATATAAGCATAATTTCGTAAACATTATACACAGAACTGTGAGCTATAATTCAGGAACTGTGTGCATCATTAAAAGAAAATCATGCCTATGTTCTGTTTTAGAGTGGTGTATAAGATAATTTAATTAAATTTTAGGCACAAATTAATGCGTATAATAGAGTTAGTTGGAAAAATAAAAATGATATAGAAAAAACAGAACTATATTTCGAGCGTTTTATTAAGATACCAACCTTTGGTATCGTTATATATTATTATCGATACTGCAATCGTTTATTCGTTTACTTGGTGTCTTCTTTGGCATGTGGCGTTCGTTGCGATATTTATAATTTGGAATGCCTTGTGAGAATAGCATCCTTATACAGGAAAGGCAATGACAGATGCTCTAGATAAAGCGAACAGGTAAGCTTTAAGAGTAATAAGTAATAATAAGCTATTATCTCTTCGTAATTTTAGCGGTTTGAAAAATTGTAAACTTCATTAAGATTAGTATATTGCTTTGCGAGAGACTTTTCTTACGATGATATGATACATGAATTGTACGACTCCAGAGTGGAAAATCGATCGGTTTTGTCGGTTATTGCTCCGAGAGATAAGAACACGGAAACGAGAGATACGAACATGGAAACCGAAATGCCTCCAAATTTCGAGATAGGAATCTTCGACTGTTGTTCAGTTGGTTCGAGTAACACTTCCACAGCCACGCCGACTTTTTAAGTACTTATTTTGTCATTTGAATATTTATGACATATATTATTCTCCTCTAAAAAAAAGAGGAAAACCGCACGTAAAACCAGTTGAGTAGTCGGAAACGGTGGTCGAGTGTAAAATGTAAAAAAAATCACAGAATAGTTATTTAAAAGTCAATCTTTGTCCTTACGACTTCTAAATCGCGTGTGAAATGTATTCAAATCAAGAACAGACGGTTAATCAATTCTATTTTCGCAAGAAGTTAAACAAACTGCTATACCAACGCTTATCGCCACATTGCCGCACACTCATTTCCGCTAGAGTCGCTATATGCTATATACGTAAATACTGTAAATAAGTAAATATCATGTGGTACAGCGAATAACTCCGGCGCAGCAATATATTTTGTAATTACGTGATTTGTGTAGAAATTAGAAACTACCTCTGTACACAATTACTGAGAATGGGATTTATAAGAACTGTGCATTGCGCGTTAAGCACAAAAATGTAATGCAAAATACTACTGCAATTTCGCACCTGGCTAATCTGAAAACTAAAGGAAAATTGATTCGTGGAAATTTGCGCTTTTTGAATTAAATCAGATAGAAGACGCTTGAAGGATCTTGAAAGGGAAACCGAAGGTATCATGGAAGATACTGCAACAAAAATACAGAAACATTTAGCTTAATTCGTGCAATAAAATTGTAACACGTGTATTCGTTTCGACAAAATAAACCACGAAAGCCTACTACAAACAATCAAGAAACAATTCCCGGAACAAATATACCAATTAACAAAATCATACATAAGCAACAGAACCTTCACGATAAAAATCAAGGACGCACACTCCGAAGTCAAAGACATCACAGCAGGGGTTCCGCAAGGAAGCGTCCTAGGACCCATATTATACACACTATACACGGCCAACATATCAACAACTACCAGTAGCAAAATATTGACATTCGTGGACGACACAGCCGTACTAGTCAGGCACACTAACCCTGTAACAGCAGCCACAATACTACAAAAACACATCACCAAAATAGAAAAGTGGCTACAAGACAAACAAATCAAAGCTAGCCGTAACAAATGCAACCGCATCACATTCACACTGAGAAAACAGATAACACCAAACATCTTCCTGAACGGTACGCAAATAACATAAACAAGGCAAATCAAATACCTTGGACTTCACATAGATACACATTTCACATGGAAAC
This sequence comes from Bombus pascuorum, assembly GCF_905332965.1. NCBI lineage: Eukaryota > Metazoa > Arthropoda > Insecta > Hymenoptera > Apidae > Bombus > Bombus pascuorum. The sequence continues at coordinate 1,824,273 of NW_026869730.1, forward strand.
AGCACATCAAATCAATAACAGAAAAAATACAGACAACAAGGAGACAAATGCACTGGTTAACAAACCGAAAATCCAAACTAAGCAGAGAAAACAAACTAAAAATATACAAAATAATCATAAAACCAATCTGGACATACGGAATTCCACTATGGGGAACAGCAGCAATGAGCCACATAAACAAAATAGAAACAATCCAAGCCAAAATCCTTAGAACAATGGTAAACGCACCGTGGTACGTTAGAAACGAGAACATAAGGAAAGACCTCGGAATACCAACGGTCAAGGAGGAGATTACCAGATTCGCAACAAGATACAGAAAAAGAATAGAAACATACCCGAACCAGCTGGCAGCTGAAACGTGCAACACAACAAATATCGCAAGAAGACTAAAAAGGAAACACCCAATAGACCTCATAAAAGATATAACTTAGAAAAAACGAAGCTGGCACCCCGCTGAGGGTAGCCGCCCACATGCTATATTTATTTTTTTTATTTATATTTTTTTTTCTTCACCAACAAGATATAACACTTTACCAAATGTCCGCAAGGACAAATTGTAAAATAACCAAACTAAAATAAAAAAAAAAAAAAGGTATAATGACCCAAATGAAATCTAACTCTTATCTTTTGTTTATAGTATAATTCTACACACACACTTACACACGCGCGCACATACACACAAAAGTAACTTATACATACCAATCGTTTAAGAGAAATAATTAAAAATAAAGAATATCTAACGAAATACTAAAGAATTATACCGGAGGCATAACTTTTACTTTATAACAAAGTAATAAAATGCCTCAAACTTTTGTGATATAAAATTTTGCATTTTTCTGATGTTTCTTTCAACATATGTAATAAATCAGTCGTTTTGGGATTCATAGATTTTCTATATTATACTCTAACATACTTCAATACATTTTTCTATATAATTGCACACTTACTCAAAATATAGAGCTTAAAAGACAAAATTATGCTGGTGACTCAACATCTTTGTAATCGACTTTATATATGTCAACTTCACATAAAATTAAGAGGAAAGGGAGACATTCAATGGACACTTTAGTGCAAACAGAAAAAATTAGATGAAAAATCTCGCATTTATGCCCCTGACATGAAGGGGACGATATTTTCTTCTCACTTTTTAATTATATTATTTGATTTTTGTCAATGAACACTTACGCATCCTTTCGCATGCAAATCTTCCCTTATTTCTGTTTCTTTTAATATTAGTTTTCTTCAAGCTCTTACTTCGACAGTTACTTCATTTTTCTAATTGGCTATAATATTGGTAAGTCCGTTTCTTTTATCCACTCTTAATTGTAGGATGCGCTGTTCCATTTAAAAAAGGTGATGAATTCCATTTATTCATTATCTTTCCTAATCATTATTTATTTATATAAATTTCAAATGCAAAAGACAAATTTCATGCGTGTTTAATTTTATATATAAATACTTCAGTATTTATATTAATTAACTAGATTCTATTGTGTTCAGTATTGTGCATGATGTTAATACTATACCAAGTCTTATAAGAACAAAATTATCTAAAGTCTCTAAATTTTTTTATATTGCTATATATTTCTATATATCAATGTGATATGGAGCAAGGTATACCATGTTTGAAGTCATATTAACAGTTTAACCTTTTCAAAAAGAATAGATGATATTCATTATAGAAAAGGAAAGCAGTAGAAAACCATTACAATGGTATTTGATGCCGAACAGCCGGCATAATTCGTCGAATAGTTTTGATTCAAATTGACGTCCTTGATCGGTTGTTATTTTCGAGGGTACGCCAAAACGCGGTATTGCATCAAGATAATGACTCTGTGTATATTGTCGATTGGTTAATACGTTTTTTGAATGTTACAACGGGCGTGGATATGTGCCTGGTGACCTTACATCGCTGGCACGGGATACATTGCCGTGTCCTATTTCGACAATCCTTGTTTATCGACTGCCAAACGAAACGCGTCGTCACCAGATTTTGCGTGGTGCGTATCCCTGGATGGGAAAGCCCGTGCAAGGAATCAAATACATTGCATTGGCTTGGTCGGGAAATTGTATCTCTTTTAGCTGAAATGCGCGTGTGGCGGAGTTGACGATTCCGCGTAATTCGGTATCGTTCTCTTGCACGGCTGCTAAAGTGCGGTGGTCGACTGATTTCCCTATCGCCTACATTGTTATCTAACCCCTTCATAAACCGGATATCGGTTGTAAATTGACCAATATAGTCTAATCGAAACTGTTGTGGTGGCACTTTTCTAGATTTTGGTTGGACGCATATGTCAAGGGCTTATGATCGGTATATATTGCAGAATATTTGCCTTCTAACTTTATTACTTCTAACTATACTATAACTTTAGTATAACTACAGTATAACTTTAAGTACAACTTTCATTTAATACTATTGTGATAATTAAAGTTTACTCATTATTGTACAGATAGAATTATATTAAATTAAAAATTATATTCAAAAAATTACCTCAATAGCATCTGTAGTCGTCGTTGTACTGAATGGCTGTATTCCGTTATTCTGGTAATTCTACTAATTCTGGTAATTCTGGTTATTCTGAACGTCGTTTTGCACCAACTGAACATGATTAAGAACATTATTTGTGAACTTCTGAAGCATTCGTAAGCATTGTTCTTGACCAATTAAGCGGTCTTTTATGACGTTCACGCCTACTGGTAACTAAGGGTTTCAATTTAGATAATAATTTAAATAAAAATTTATTCAATACTGCTCAATATTACTCGCAACGGAACAAATGCCGTTCGTAACATTTTCGGAAAGATAAATTTTATTAATAAAATAAATAAATTTTAATAATAAAATGAAAATAAAAATGAGTACGCATTGCAATATTTGCTCGTAACCTTATGCTTGTATTCGCAGTATTTTGGAGATAAAAATTAAAAATATTTTTCGTATTGCTCTGATTTTAAGTGAAGCTCGCTATATAAATTATTCTGGACGTAATTATTTCATCGTAATCGCCTGTAATTAATTTTAAATGATACTGATATGTGAAAACGCGGCGACTGAGATTACGTATAGAGCTTGTATTTTCTTCACAATAGATGTTTCACTCATTTTCCATTATTTAATTGCATTTCCCCTTTTTTTGCTTAATATTGATTATAGTATAAGTTGTCACTTCATTTGATGCAAAGTTCAAGAAGAAATGAGAATGCACTTAATATTTATACAAATTTCACGAGTTTGTATTTTCTAAATTTTACATTTTGTAAATTATATATCTTCTATCATACGTAAACATACGGAAAATCGTCGTCGTAAATTGTGAAAAATCTAGAAAAATTTACCGAATGTCCAGCTGGACAAATTGTTAAGTACAAATTAAGTAATAAAAAAAAAAAATAAGTTATGAAAGTTATAAAAGGAAATCTGAGTAAAATCTTGCTATATTTCTTACTAATTTGTGTCAAAATGTTTTAAAAGCAAAGTAATAGAGTACAGGTCTACTCATTTTTTTTGTTTTATTTTTTACTAAATTTTGGAAATCAAAAAAGTGTTAAATATTAATCACGAAATTGACAGAATTCTGCTATTGCAAAGAACAAATAATTATATCGTCATAGAAATTACAAAATTTTTTAATAAAAATCGGAAGATAGCAATATAATCATGAGAAAGTTTTGCAAAATATAACGCAAGAATGAATAGAGAGCGATCGCCGGTATTAACAAAGCAGGATTTGCTAAAATAGTAGGTCTTGCAATAAAATGTTCCACGTTTCTTACTACATGTACATAATGTAAACATCTGAGACATCCAATTCTGAAACCTTGCATATTATTCACGTCTTATCATAGAGAAAAACGTATAGAATTGGCGAAGATACGAGTACCGTGTACGGTGTAGAAATCGAAGAAAAGTTGTATTTAGTGATGAAAAAAAATTCGATTCCAATGCGTTAGTTGGGCGGAATTGCAGAATATCCAAGAAGTTCTTATTTCATAATGTTCTATGAATTATATAATATTTGCACCGCATCAACATATGTCGAAAATATTTGTAACATATCTGAAAATATGAATATTGGCCACCATATTGTCGAAAATTTGGCGCAGATTGGTCACTGCCACCATAACGTTTAGAATTTGTAATATCTGCTTACATGATGGGAAAACTGAATAATTTAAAAGACTTGTACTCATAATGATCAAATAATAAAAATGAGTGGTGTAATACAGAATAATTATTGACAAAAAAGAAGAAAAGGGGAAGTAGAAACGGAAACATGGAAAGATTAGAAACGATGAACTTCATTTCGAAGTTGCAGTCGAAGAAGCGGAAATCGGAAGAAGATCCATGCGATGCCAGTGTTAGAAAAATGAAAATGAAAATGAGAAATATATAGATATATAAGAAGAAGAAGAAATTATAACGATTCCATTCTTTCCTTCGTGTATTAAGTATGATGACCACGTGATTAATTTGTAACTACGTTACTGAAAGTATTAGACTCCAATCTAATTCTAATCTAATTCTATTGGATTGTAATGCTAATTATTCCTACACAATGTGTAATGCAGTACGGTTCAATTTTCTGATAGTTGAGATGAGGTTGTCTTCATTTCACAGACGAATACATTTGTATACTTCGAATACAGAACATATGCTTCATATGTAAAAAAAACTGTATCGAAAATTTTAACTTCAAATTTTTAAAATTTAATTATTAAAATTAAAATTTTAACTTTAACTTAAAATTTCTCTTCACATAAAGATTTGGCAATGTGATGAAGCAACGATGATAGATAGATTTCATTATGATTCCAATACAGAAGTGCTACTATTTGAGTAGAGCTATTTCATAATCTTGTAATGTAGCTATTACAGACAATCTGAATTTATACAACTATTCACCTTCTATACTACAGCTCACAACTCATAACTGACGACTAACTTACTTTCTCCACGTCCTTCTATACCACAGGTTTCGGCTACCAAGCAGGAACCGTTTTGCAGCTGTTGTCGGACTATGATGGCCACGTACACGTTTTTCGATCACTTATTGTCCTAGAGGGCCTATTGCGGGCATATTGCTGGGTCCACACAGCCCATTTTGATTTCCCATCCTTCCCGACCCGTCAGCACATTCACTTTTCTTTACCTTAGTTCAGTAGGATTTCCTCAAATGGCTTTTCCACTATACTACAATATGAAATAATATCAACTTTTAGTTTAACTGAACGAACGGATGAAACATCTTTTGTATATTCATAAATAAAATTATGCAATAGTGAGATCGTTGTTGGAAGGAAGGAGCGTCTAAGTCACGTAGCGTTATGCTAGACTTCACAGCATCGACTCTACTGTTTTTTTAGATCCTTCATGAGCAGTACAGAATCAGACGAAGAAAGAATCTCGACGCGTCTTCTAAACGAGAAAAGGCAACTAAACCTGAACGCATATCACAAGTCGTCATCCGGGATTTGCTGGAAATGTTATCCAATTGAATCTGTGCTGCATTGCGCTTCATTTTCCAGATAGTGTGATAATTTATAGATTCGTTCAATTTTACAAGTATATCCAGATAATATGTACAATATTGGTATTATGTTCTGAAATAGATGCAATTACCCTCTGTTTATGTGCCCACCGGTTACAACGAAATAGCTTGTCCTTATAGGTGATTGGGTCAATCCGCAATTCACCTACGTCGTAATACTTCATAGTGAATGCGCAAGGAAAATCTGTATTTACATACTTATAGTGTACAAAATGTAGAATGAAATCAAAATAATCAAATGAATTGTCTGGGGAGATATCCTGCATATAAACGCATGAAACGCATTTATGAAGAAGTGTGATTTTTATTATATAATTTCTGCAGATGCATTTGCGTTTTCCTGCAAAGAAGAGGGTAATTCAAGTAAATGGATCTCCAGTTTCAAGATCTCCAGATCATCAGCACGAAGCTTCTCCGTTTTGGCAACGCACTCTTCGTACCATTGACTGCCAATCATAGTCACAGAATAGTGGACAATAAAATCAATACAATACAGTGCAGCCATACGTACTACTGTCATAAAAAGAAGACTGAAGAGAGAACACCCCACTGATCTCACTAGAGAAATAAAATCATACAGACTCGAAAAAAATAGACAAACTCGAAGATGGTATCCAGCTGAGAGTAGCCATCCTCATGTTATTTAGCAACTAAGTTAGAAAAATTTGCCATATGTCCAGCTGGACAAATTTAAAGTACAAAATAAATAATAATAATAAAAAAATACGTACTGTCAACAGCTGCTTTTCTCCCTAGAGCATAAGTGTCGAGCTTACCCAAATTTTATAGCCAATAGCAACGTTATTTCAGAAATAGTATAAGTAAACAGTATAAAAACTTTTTAATACTAGTAATCATACAATGGAAGACTTGAAGACACTCAGTTAAAAAAGTTTTAAACGAAAGCATGTAGTGTTTTCACCCAAGATTGAAATCCTTCAAGAAGTTATTTTTGTAAGAAAATTGCAACTGCTCATGAATGCATTTTTGACACGGATTTCAAAATCTTACAAGATATTCTTTTTAAGATTTGAGTCTATTGGAACAACCGTCTCAAATAAACTCCCTTCAAATACATGGAGTATATTGTTCCGTATATCGAGAACGTTTTTGTGAAGAGGGAGTGCCGCCAAATATTAAGCACAGACGTTTTGTGGAACTAAGTTTTTGGACTAAGTAATCAAACAAAATTAAAAAATAAGAATTGGAAGTCAGGGAACAATTGTGGCCAAACATTTTGAATCTGTAACTAACACCACAAAAGAAACCGCGAAACCGAGAAGCAGGGATCGTGTACCAGTAACAAGCGCATCCGAAATGATATTTGACTCTGACAGCGATAACGATGAAGAATACCAAGGCTACGATGAACCGCGACAACACCAGACTATGTTATCAGCGAAAGACGCGATAAGTTACATTCCATTTTAAACGGTGACGATGATGTTGGAGTGGAAGATTTCATAAAAGAAGTACATGCTATGCGAATGCGTTGTTCACAAAATGATTTGTTATTGAAAGTCATTAAAATCGATAAAATAATTGGTAAATCCAAGTATTCGGAACATACCTATTGAAAATTATGCAGATTTTCATGACGCTCCGAGATCCAACGTAACAGTTTAAGTAACATCTGACGAATACGGTGAACAATTACGCGATTTGAAACAAGGACGCGGCGAATCTGTTCAAAGTTTCAATATCCGATTCCGCCGCATATTAAATAAACTTGCGTATGCCATAGCTAATGTAAATCCACAACCACTTACACGACGAATAGTGATTGAAGCCACCATGAGAAAAGTAGGTCGAATTCATTTGAAAGGACTTCGACACGACATAGGACGCATACTGTTAGCAAACGAACTAGTTTCATTGAGTGAAACAGAAAAGAAAGCCGCCTACATTGAAAAATACCTACGAGAAGAACAAAAGGAATGGAATAGGACAGCTACTCGACCAACAGCAACGTATGTATAACCGACTTAGTAACAAACCAATGCAGACAAACAACCGACCACTACCGGTCACGCGTAATAATCCAATCAACAAAAATGTTTTATCATTTTATAAAACGGTACGTATACCATTTGCTGAGCGACAAGTAAAATGTTTTAAATGTGGTAAACGGCTGGAACATGTTGCACCGCAATGTCAAAATTTTCAATTAACCAGCCAAAGAAACCTTTCTTTTTTTGTACTTGGAGAAATCCTCGTGGACACTCCGCCGCTGTAAGCAGCAGCAGAGCAGTGTCGGACTCTTACCGATTAAAACTGCACGATGGCCTGTCTCGGTCTCTTGTGAATTACTACCGGTGCACTCCCTGCGTCCTCTTGATCGAGCCGGTTCTAAAATCTGCTAACTGATGAATTGGCGCCAGAGGAGGTCATTGCCCCTGGCGCCACCCTCCCCCCTGCTAGTTACAACCCGTCGTGGGTGAGCCAGAGAAACCTACCGCCTCCACGAGTAAACCAGGTCGGAACAAAACGAGAACGAGAATCAACAGCAGCAGAAAGAAACGACAACGGAATGCCAGGAATACCAAGGGTATTATTAACACAACAACCAGACGACTACTTACAATACCATTCAGAGGAATTGCAGGAGAACGAGCTCATCTAATTGATACCGGAGCAGGGATAAATTTGATTAAAGAAAATAAATCGGACACTAAGATATTCAAATCAGATGAACCTCACACTTTTTATATGGGACAAGAGAAATATTTCACTGATAGATTTGTTAGAATCATTATTTTTGGTAAACCTCATAAATTTTACGCAGTACCTAACGATTTTCCTCTGATTGAAGACGAAATTATAGGATTACCATGCCTTGAACATCAATATGAAATTTCAAATGATAAAATCAAATTGGGCAATAATATCTTGTAGTATCAAAAACCTAGGGTTGTACAACCAGAAGAAAAAAGTGTTCAAACCATCTACCTCGAAGGCAAACCGACGCGAGTATGCTTCGTCAATTCTAGTGAGACAAATCAAGAAATCTTTAACGAAATTGGTAATAGTAAAGACCTAGAACAAATTGCTAAATTGAAAACCATAGTGAGAACAGAACATATGGAACTCGAATTCCGTATACCGATTGAAAATATTTTGATTCATTATATCGATGTATTCAATTTAGAGACTGATTTTTTACCTTGTACAAATTTAACACAACACACGATAACTTTGAAATAAGACAAAATCATAAATACTAAATCATATAAGTACCCGGAATGCCATAAAGCTCAAATCGAGAAACAAATGGAAGAAATGTTAAGTAAAAATATTATTGAAGAATCAAATTCGCCTTACAATTCACTTGTTTGAGTAGTACCTAAGAAATCAGACGCTTCAGGTAAACAGAAAGGGAGAATCGTAGTAGATTTCAGAAAATTAAAAGAAACTAACCGATCAAGACGCATATCCTTCACTAGATATTATTATCAAGACATTCTTAATCAGTTAGGAAACACGAAATTCTTCTCAGCGTTAAATCTGTCATCAGCATTCCACCAAATTCCTATAAATTCCAACTCAAAGAAATACACTGCATTTTCCACACCACAAGGCCATTTCCATTATAATCGCATGCCATTCGGATTGAAAAACGCACCCGCAACTTTTCAACGAATGATGGACACAGCATTAAGAGGGTTAGTCAATGTTAATTGTTTCGTATATTTAGACGACTTAATTTTCGGAGACACAATTCAGAAACATAATCAAAATTTAGCAATAGTTTTACAAAGACTTAAAGAATTAGGATTCAGGATACAGCCAGACAAATGTGAATTCCTCAAACGTGAGCTTGAATATTTAGTAACAGTCGATGGAGTTAAACCGAACCCAGAGAAAATCAAAGCAATGAAAGATTTTAGGACGCATAAGAACCTAACCGAGGTTCAATCATTTTTAGGACTGACAGGATATTATAAAAAATGTATACGTAACTTTTCAAAGATAGCCAAACCATTGATCGAATTAAATAAGAAAGATATTAGCTTTTACTGGACGAACAAACAACAAGACAGTTTTGAAACGTTGAAACAAAAATTATGTGAAGCACCGATTTTAACTTATCGAGATTTTACAAAGACCTTTACGCTAACAACCAACCAAGGAGTAGAAGCAGTTCTTTCACAAAAATGACACCCATGTTGTTTTATTTCAAGAACTCTCAACCCATCTGAGAGCAACTACATGACAACTGAAAAAGAACTTTTAGCAATCGTGTGAGCAATAAAAAGGCTAAGACAATATCTGTTAAGACGTCAATTCATAATTAGGACAGACCATCAGGCTTTGAAATGTTTGAACAGTTGTAAAGATCATCACGTTTAATGAAATGGAGATTAAAATTAGAAGAATACGAATACAAGATTGAATACGTAAAATTTACGTAAAGGTAAAGATAACACGGTAGCCGATAGTTAATCCAGAGTTCACACGATCACAAAAATAAAAATCCTCAAGAATTAGGTGAATACAATGAAACAATTTAGCTCAAGGAGACCCATTCGATTATTCAAAATCATACCAAACTTGGAATAGGTGACAACACATTTTCAGAACTAGAAAAAATTTTACGGAGGCGCGTAAAGCCGCCAGCGACCTTCGAAGAGGAAGAAAGTTAGGTGCTGAACCTCTTCTTCCAGCACCCGGGAGGCAGCATGCAGTCCGGTTGGGGATCCGGACGACGGCCCTTGGGAGAGGGCGAAAGAGACATAGTATGGACGGAATAGTGTGTGGGGGGGGGTGTCGCCATAGCGGTTCCCGGGCATCCCTCGGTCGTAATGGGACCGATCATCGTGGAGATTTTAGTCGGTTGGAGTCCGACACTACCACGCCGCTCTACCCCCTAGAGGCGGCGGGTGTCCGTGCGAATTTCCTCCACGTTAAAATAAAAAAAAAAAAAGGACACCTGGGAGTACAAAAAACTTATCAAAGAATTAAAGAAAAATAGAAAATACCAGGTTTAATGGAAAGGGTAGAGACTTTTATAAAAAATTGCGATGCGTGTCAGAAGGTAAAGCTAACGCGAATTGGACTCAAGGAAATGCCAGTCATTTCAGATACACCTTTGCAAACAAACGATAAAATAGCAATGGATATCATTAGATCAATGACGAAAATGAAAACGGGAAATTAATTCATATTTTCCATTCACGACGGACTGACGAAATATTTAATATTAGTACCTTTAAAGACCCAACAGAGAGAGTCAATTATTAACGCTCTTTTGGAACACTGCATTTATATTTTCTCAGCACCAAGAACAATTTTGACGGATCAAGGACAGAATTTTGTAAGCGAATTACTGATTAAGTTTGACGAAGCTTTTAAAACCACATGCTTTCATACTTAATCCAACGGATCCTTAGAAAGAACACATGCTGTAGTAAAAGATTTGATACGAAGTAGTTTACACGATAAGAATAGAGAATGGGATGAAGTTTTGAATTTTATTTCTTTAAGATATAATACATCGATTCACGAAGCCACAGACTTCTCGCCATTTGAATTAACTTTCGGTAGAAAAGCTAATTTGCCCTCCATGATAGCCAAAACTATGGGTTTAAGCTATAACGACATGTTTTCACTTTCACTGCAGAAACAATTGAATAAATATTAGAGAAATCGCGAGAGATGCCTTGATGTAAAAAGAGATATCTTCGAGATCAGAAACGAAAGATTGTTCGAACTCAAACTGTGTTTAAAGAGGGAGATTATGTTCTTATTCATAACGATCATAAGAAAGATAAGTTGGACACTGAATGGTTAGGACCATACAGATTCCACCAAATTAAAACTCCATATTATGAAATTCTGATTGACAATGTTATTAAGAAAGTAACGGTAACCGTTCGAAAAATTATTTTTCAGGACGATCACCGCAATGTTAGATCTAGGAGTAAGTTTACAAGTTATACCATTAGAAGTCAATTTCAAACAGTAAAGGAATCAAATTATAAAGTTAAAACTATTAAACTGAGTACGTCAAAACATTATAAATATTTTACAAGGGAAATAAGATATGAAATATTATAAATAATGAATCATTTATTCGCTGCACGACATACAGGGTGCGCCGTTAGAATCCGGACAAAAGAAGTTTTGTGCAGAAAGTTGTTTATTTAAGTCAATACACAAAAACACATGAAAATGTTGTTATATCTCATTTAAAGGGTCCTTGCTGAGAACTTTTATTCTATGTAACCACCCTCTGCCTCTATGACCTGCTCTATTCTTGCTCTAAAGCGCGAGCACGCTGACTTCAACTGGTCGCGTTTAATTGTCGCGAATTCTGACTCGATAGCAGCTCGTAGGGAGTTGACGTTGGGGTGCCTGCATTTATTAGTTTGTCTCTCGATAACGCCCCACACGTAATAGTCCAATGGGTTTAGGTCGGGACTGTTAGGAGGCCAGAAATCTTTCGACCAAAACATGTCCACATTGTCAGAGAGCCAATTTTGAACAAGATGACTTGTGTGAGCAGGTGCGCCATCTTGTTGAAATAAATACGGCCTTCCAGAAGCCGTAATTTCCATCCACGGCTTTATTACTGTCTTCAGGACCTCCAAATAAACCTCCTTTGTGATTCTTTCGCCTTTTTGGAAGAAGTGCGGAGGCATGACGTCGCCCTCACTTGAGACAACGCTCAAAACGTGAACACTTGCTGGAAATTTGGTTTTGCCCACAACAGGAACATCTTCGAGATTGTGGGCCAGCCAACGGTCGTTCCTCCGATTCACTTTGGCATCCACCCGGCGCGAAGACTTTCTATAATCGCCGCTCTTCTATCGTATTCCGGGTTTTGCTTAACGAGTTCTGTCATTTTGAGGTTATAGAAGACTTATTGACATATTTAACTAACTTCAGAGTCAATCAGCACAAACATCTGAATTCTAATATGGTGGGAACTACAAATTGAATTCTGTCCGAATTCTAACGGCGCACCCTGTATTTTGCATAATATTTCGCATTGTCTTTTATTTATATTTTCTTACATAATTTTCATAACACATTCATGAATTAAAATGTGTTTTCATAACTTATGTTCTACTAACGATTTTCCATATGTTGAATGAGATGTGCTGTATATAATATATATGTTTCTTATTTATCTCCAGCTATAAACCAGAATATTGAGTGTACTCCAATTCCAATTGATAAATTGATAAATTGTAGAACCATCGTGACTCATTTTATTAGCGAAGAAACTATACAAAACTTGTCTATCTATATTGCGTAGTGCAAGGCGCAAACGGTTACGGGCTTTAGAAGCTAAGCTTAGCTGGGGTCCTCGGAGCACTTCGCCTAATAATCGTTAGGTCGGCTTTCGTAGGTTCTCGTATATGCTAGGTTTCAACTCAATAAGACAATCCTTAATTTTAGTGGTTCTTTTATATACTAAATTCAACCAATTAGAACAGATCCATAATTTTATAGATTTTCCAATATGCTAATTTTCAACCAAATAGGAGAATTCTTAACTTTACTGGTTCTGGTATATAATGAATTTCAAGCAAATAGGACAATCCTTAATTTCACTGGATACTGTATAAGTTAAATTTCAAACAAATAGGGTATTCCTTAATTTTACTGTTTCTTGTACATACCAAATTTCAATCAAATTGAACAGATTCATAATTATATAGGTTCTTGAACATGCTAAGTTTCACAATAGAACAGAACCCTAATTCCGTAGATTCTTGTATATGCTAAGCTTCAACCAAATAGGACAATCCTTAATTTTAGTGGTTCTTGTATATACTAAGCTTCAACCAAATAGGACAATCCTCAATTTTAGTGGTTCTTGTGTATACTAAATTCAACCAATTAGAACAGATCCATAATTACATAGGTTCTTGTACATGCTAAGTTTCAAAATAGAACAGAACCCTAATTTCGTAGTTTCTTGTACATGCTAAGTTTCAAAATAGAACAGAACCCTATTTTCGTATGTTATTGTACACGCTAAGCTTCAACCAAATACTACAATCCTTAAGTTTAGTGGTTCTTGTGTATACTAAATTCAAACAATTAGAACAGATCCATAATTTTATAGATTTTCCTATATGTTAAGTTTCAACCAAATAGGAGAATTCTTAATTTTACTGGTCCTTGTATATAATGAATTTCAACCAAATAGAACACATAAACAACTTTATAGGCTCTTGTACATGCCAAGTTTCAATATAGAACAGAACACAAATTTCGTAGGTTCTTGTATATGGTAAGCTTCAACCAAATAGGACAATCCTTAATTTTTGTGGTTATTGTGTATACTAAATTCATCCAAATAGAACAGATCCATAATTACATAGGTTCTTGTACATGCTAAGTTACGAAATATAACAGAAAACTAATTTCGTAGGTTCTTGTACACGCTACGCTTCAACCAAATACTACAATCCTTAACTTTAGTGGTTCTTGTGTATACTAAATTCAACCAATTAGAACAGATCCATAATTTTATAGATTTTTCTATATGCAAAGTTTCAACCACATTGGAGAATTCTTAATTTTATTGGTTCGTGCATAGAATGAGTTTCCACCAAATAGGCCAGATCCACAATTTTATACGTTCTGGTACATGCTAAGTTTCAAAATAGAACAAAACCCTAATTTCGTAGGTTCATGCATATGCTAAGCTTCAACCAAATAGGACAATCCTTTAGCGGTTCTTGTGTATACTAAATTCAACCAATTAGAACAGATCCATAATTTTATAAATTTTTCTATATGCTAAGTTTCAAGCAAATGGGAGAATTCTTAATTTTACTGGTTCTGGTAGATAATGAATTTCAGCCAAATAGGAGAATTGTTAATATTATTGGTCCTAGTATATAATGAATTTCAACCAAATAGAACAGATAAACAATTTTATAGGTACTTGTACATGCTTAGTTTCAGAAACGAACAGAACCCTAATTTTGTGTGTTCTTGTACACGCTATGTTTCAAAATAGAATAGGTCCCTAATTTCGTAGGTACTTGTACGTGCCAAGTTTCAATATAGAACAGAACACAAATTTTGTAGGTTCTTATATATGCTAAGCTTCAACCAAATAGGACAATCCTTAATTGTAGTGATTCTAGTATATACTAAATGCAACAAAATAGAACAGATCCATAATTTTATAGATTTTCCTATATGCTAAGTTTCAACCAAATAGGAGAATTCTTAATTTTATTGGTTCGTGCATAGAATGAGTTTCCACCAAATAGGCCAGATCCACAATTTTATACGTTCTTGTACATGCTAAGTTTCAAAATAGAACAGAACCCTACTTTCGTATCTTCTTGTATACGTTAAGCTTCAACCAAATACTACAATGTTTAACTTTAGTGGTTCTTGTGTATACTAAATTCAACCAATTAGAACAGATCCATAATTTTATAGATTTTTCTATATGCAAAGTTTCAACCACATAGGAGAATTCTTAATTTTATTTTTTCGTGCATAGAATGTGTTTCCACCAAATAGGCCAGATCCACAATTTTATACGTTCCTGTACATGCTAAGTTACGAAATATAACAGAAAACTAATTTCGTATGTTCTTGTACACGCTAAGCTTCAACCAAATACTACAATCCTTAACTTTAGTGGTTCTTGTGTATACTAAATTCAACCAATTAGAACAGATCCATAATTTTATAGATTTTTCTATATGCAAAGTTTCAACCACATTGGAGAATTCTTAATTTTATTGGTTCGTGCATAGAATGAGTTTCCACCAAATAGGCCAGATCCACAATTTTATACGTTCTGGTACATGCTAAGTTTCAAAATAGAACAAAACCCTAATTTCGTAGGTTCATGCATATGCTAAGCTTCAACCAAATAGGACAATCCTTTAGCGGTTCTTGTGTATACTAAATTCAACCAATTAGAACAGATCCATAATTTTATAAATTTTTCTATATGCTAAGTTTCAAGCAAATGGGAGAATTCTTAATTTTACTGGTTCTGGTAGATAATGAATTTCAGCCAAATAGGAGAATTGTTAATATTATTGGTCCTAGTATATAATGAATTTCAACCAAATAGAACAGATAAACAATTTTATAGGTACTTGTACATGCTTAGTTTCAGAAACGAACAGAACCCTAATTTTGTGTGTTCTTGTACACGCTATGTTTCAAAATAGAATAGGTCCCTAATTTCGTAGGTACTTGTACGTGCCAAGTTTCAATATAGAACAGAACACAAATTTTGTAGGTTCTTATATATGCTAAGCTTCAACCAAATAGGACAATCCTTAATTGTAGTGATTCTAGTATATACTAAATGCAACAAAATAGAACAGATCCATAATTTTATAGATTTTCCTATATGCTAAGTTTCAACCAAATAGGAGAATTCTTAATTTTATTGGTTCGTGCATAGAATGAGTTTCCACCAAATAGGCCAGATCCACAATTTTATACGTTCTTGTACATGCTAAGTTTCAAAATAGAACAGAACCCTAATTTCGTACCTTCTTGTATATGCTAAGCTTCAATCAAATAGGACAATCCTTAATTGTAGTGATTCTTGTACATACTAAATTCAACCAAATAGAACAGATGCATAATTTTTAGGTTCTTGTACATGCTGAGTTTCAGAAACGAACAGAACCCTAATTTTGTGTGTTCTTGTACGCGCTATGTTTCAAAATAGAATAGGACCCTAATTTCGTAGGTACTTGTACATGCTAAGTTTCAAAGTAGAGCAGAACCCTAAATTCGTAGGTTCTTGTATATGCTAAGATTAAACCAAATAGGACAATCCTTAATTGTAGTGATTCTTGAATATACTAAATGGAACCAGATAGAACAGATCCATAATTTTTAGGTTCTTGTACATGCTAAGTTTCAAAATAGGACAAAACCCTAATTTCGTAGGTTCTTGCATATGCTAAGCTTCAAGCAAATAGGACAATCCTTAATTGTAGTCATTCTTGTATATACTAAATGCAACAAAATAGAACAGATCCATAAATTTTAGGTTCTTGTACATGCTAAGTTTCACAATAGAACAGAATCCTAATTTCGTAGATTCTTGTACATGCTAAGTTTCAAAATAGAACAAAACGCTAATTTCGTATGTTCTTGTACATGCTAAGCGTCGACCAAATAAGACCATCTGTTTGTTCGTCCAGTCGCGGGGAGACGCGTCTCCGTTATTCGCGTCAACGGGAGTCGTAAATTCCCGTTACGATCTACGGATCGACACCGCGAGCAGGGCGATCCCCTGATTTCAGTTACGACAATAGGGGTGGTTATATTGAAATAACTGTAGTCGTCAGTTATATATTTTTATTTATTTCGCCACTTTTCACAACACTTGGAACGTATATAGAAATATGTTGTAATGGATACCGGTTAACGCGATGAATCCCGATATCGTGTGAAACTATTAGACTAGCTTGCCGAATGAGTGCAAGAACCGTCCGAAGTATGTTGACGCCAAGAATCGACTGTCTCGTTGGCGTGAATTGAAGTTACTGCCTCGGTGGCTAGAATTGTATTTGACTGGTTTGCCGAATGATGAGCAGAGACTTGACTGTCTGCTTGGTAGAAGAACAGAGACTTGACTGTCTGCTTAGTAGAAGAGCAGAGACTTGACTGTCTGCTTAGTAGAAGAGCAGAGACTTGACTGTCTGCGTGGTAGATGAACAGTTTACTTGACTGTCTGAGGAGTAGAAGAGCAGTCGACTTGATTGATTGAAGAACAGTAGAACAGTGATTGACCCATCTCGTCTTGTTTAGGAGGAAAGCTCGATGTGGGTGTACCCTTGCTGAACCAAGGACGCGGATTCGTTGTTCACACCTTTAGGTAGAATAGTGAGGGTAACGATCCGCGATGCCCATTGGTTTTTAGCCAATATTAATACACATAATGCGAGGAGAAAGTCTCCTGCATATTTGGCTCATGGGTGTCCTTGTTCTTGGGAAAAACCCGCCATTTAACGGGACACATCTGCTTTCCCCGTAATTAACAAGAGAGTGCAATAAACCTAATGACTGTTCAAATGACCATCCATAAACCGAATAATATTTGTATGAATCGAAATTAAGTTGAAAAGATTCGGTTTATGGTGGTTCCTTAGGTTACTGCAGGTCAGTTTGATGAGAGATAGGCGTCGGCGGTCAGACCGAAAGGTACGTCACACTGACCGTCTAGCGCGCCGTAACACCATCCTTAATTGTAATGATTCTTGTATATACTAAATTCAACCAAATAGAACAGATACATCATTTTTAGTTTCTTGTACATGCTAAGATTCAAAATAGAACAGAACCATAATTCCGTAGGTTCCTGTATATGCTAAGCTTCAACCAAATGGTATAATCCTTAACTTTAGCGGTTCTTGTGCATACTAAATTCAACCAATTAGAACAGATCCATAATTTTGTAGATTTTTCTATATGCTAAGTTTCAACCAAATAGGAGAATTCTTAATTTTATTGGTACCTGTATAGAATGAGTTTCCACCCAATAGGCAAGATCCACAACTTTATAGGTTCTTGTACATGCTAAGTTTCACAAAAAGAACAGAACTCTAATTTCGTAGGTTCTTGTATATGCTAAGCTTCAACCAACAAGGACAATCCTTAATTGTAGTGATTCTTGTGTATACTAAAGTCAACCAATTAGAACAGATACATAATTTTTAGGTTGTTGTACATGCTGAGTTTCAAAATAGAACAGAACCCTAAATTCGTATGTTCTTGTACACGCTAAGCTTCAACCAAATACTACAATCCTTAACTTTAGTGGTTCTTGTGTATACTAAATTCAACCAATTAGAACAGATCTATAATTTTATAGATTTTTCTATATGCAAAGTTTCAACCACATAGGAGAATTCTTAATTTTATTGGTTCGTGCATAGGATGAGTTTCACCAAATAGGCGAGATCCACAATTTTATAGGTTCTTGTACATGCTAAGATTCAAAATAAAACAAAACCCTATTTCCGTAGGTTCCTGTATATTCTAAGCTTCAACCAAATAGTATAATCCTTAACTTTAGCGGTTCCTGTGTATACTAAATTGAACCAATTAGAACAGATCCATAATTTTATAGATTTTCCTATATGCTAAGTTTCAACCAATTAGGAGAATTCTTAATATTACTGGTTCTGGTAGATAATGAATTTCAACCAATTAGGAGAATTCTTAATTTTACTGGTTCTAGTATATAATGAATTTCAACCAAATAGAACAGATAAATTATTTTATATGTTCTCGTTCATGTTAAGTTTCAAAATAGAACAGAACTCTAATTCCGTAGGTTCTTGAACATGCTAAGCTTCAACCAAATACTACAATCCTTACCTTTAGTGGTTCTTGTGTATACTAAATTCAACCAATTAGAACAGATTCATAATTTTATAGATTTTTCTATATGCTAAGTTTCAACCAAATAGGAGAATGATTAATTTTATTGGTTCGTGCATAGAATGAGTTTCCACCAAATAGGCCAGATCCACAATTTTATACGTTCTTGTACATGCTAAGTTTCAAAATAGAACAGAACCCTAATTTCGTAGGTTCATGCATATGCTAAGCTTCAACCAAATAGGACAATCCTTAATTGTAGTGATTCTTGTACATACTAAATGCAACCAAATAGAACAGATACATAATTTTTAGGTTCTTGTACATGCTAAGTTTCAAAAACGAACAGAACCCTAATTTTGTATGGTCTTGTACATGCTAAGTTTC
Organism: Bombus pascuorum; assembly: GCF_905332965.1. NCBI lineage: Eukaryota > Metazoa > Arthropoda > Insecta > Hymenoptera > Apidae > Bombus > Bombus pascuorum. The sequence goes on from NW_026869730.1 coordinate 1,843,550, forward strand.
AAAATAGTATAGGACCCTAATTTCGTAGGCACTTGTACATGCTAAGTTTCAAAGTAGAACAGAACCCTAAATTCGTAGTTTCTTGTAGATGCTAAGCTTCAACCAAATAGGATAATCCTTAATTGTAGTGATTCTTGTATATACTAAATGCAACCAAATAGAACAGACCCATAATTTTTAGGTTCTTGTACATGCTGAGTTTCAAAATAGAACAAAACCCTAATTTCGTACGTTCTTGTACATGCTAAGCTTCAACCAAATAGGACAATCCCTAATTGTAGTGATTCTTGTATATACTAAATGCAACCAAATAGAACAGACCCATAATTTTATAAGATCTTGTACATGCTAAGTTTCAAAATAGAACAAAACCCTAATTTTGTAGGTTCTTGTATTTGCTAAGGTACAACCTAAAAGGAGAATTCTTAATTTTACTGGTCCTTGTATATAATGAACTTCAACCAAATAGAACACATAAACAAATTTATAGGCTTTTGTACATGCCAAGTTTCAAAATAGAACAGAACACAAATTTTGTAGGTTCTTGCATATGCTAAGCCTCAACCAAATAGGACAATCCTTAATTGTAATGATTCTTGTTATAGTAAATGCAACCAAATAGAACAGATACATAATTTTTAGGTTCTTGTACATGCTAAGTTTCAAAATAGAACAGACCCCTAATTTCGTATGTTCTTGTACACGCTAAGCTTCAACCAAATACTATAATCCTTAAGTTTAGTGGTTCTTGTGTATACTAAATTCAACCAATTAGAAGAGATCCATAATTTTATAGATTTTTCTATATGCTAAGTTTCAACCAAATAGGAGAATTCTCAATTTTATTGGTTCTTGCATAGAATGAGTTTCCACCAAATAGGCCAGATCCACAATTTTATACGTTCTTGTACATGCTAAGTTTCAAAATAGAACAGAACCCTACTTTCGTATCTTCTTGTATACGTTAAGCTTCAACCAAATACTACAATGTTTAACTTTAGTGGTTCTTGTGTATACTAAATTCAACCAATTAGAACAGATCCATAATTTTATAGATTTTTCTATATGCAAAGTTTCAACCACATAGGAGAATTCTTAATTTTATTTTTTCGTGCATAGAATGTGTTTCCACCAAATAGGCCAGATCCACAATTTTATACGTTCCTGTACATGCTAAGTTACGAAATATAACAGAAAACTAATTTCGTATGTTCTTGTACACGCTAAGCTTCAACCAAATACTACAATCCTTAACTTTAGTGGTTCTTGTGTATACTAAATTCAACCAATTACAACAGATCCATAATTTTATAGATTTCCTATATGCTAAGTTTCAACCAAATAGGAGTATTCTTAATTTTACTAGTCCTTGTATATAATGAATTTCAACCAAATGGAACACATAAAAAAATTTATAGGCTTTTGTACATGCTAAGTTTCAAAATAGAACAGAACTCTAATTCCGTAGGTTCTTGTACATGCTAAGCTTCAACCAAATACTACAATCCTTAACTTTAGCGGTTCTTGTGTATACTAAATTCAACCAATTAGAACAGATCTATAATTTTATAGATTTTTCTATATGCAAAGTTTCAACCAAATAGGAGAATGCTTAATTTTATTGGTTCGTGCATAGAATGAGTTTCCACCAAATAGGCCAGATCCACAATTTTATACGTTCTTGTACATGCTAAGTTTCAAAATAGAACAGAACCCTAATTTCGTATGTTCATGCATATGCTAAGCTTCAACCAAATAGGACAATCCTTAATTGTAGTGATTCTTGTACATACTAAATGCAACCAAATCGAACAGTTCCATAATTATATAGGTTCTTGTACATGCTAAGTTTCAAAATAGAACAAAACCCTAATTTCGTAGGTTCTTGCATATGCTAAGCTTCAACCAAATAGGACAACCCTTAATTGTAGTGATTCTTGTGTATACTAAAGTCAACCAATTAGAACAGATACATAATTTTTAGGTTGTTGTACATGCTGAGTTTCAAAATAGAACAGAACCCTAAATTCGTATGTTCTTGTACACGCTAAGCTTCAACCAAATACTACAATCCTTAACTTTAGTGGTTCTTGTGTATACTAAATTCAACCAATTAGAACAGATCTATAATTTTATAGATTTTTCTATATGCAAAGTTTCAACCACATAGGAGAATTCTTAATTTTATTGGTTCGTGCATAGGATGAGTTTCACCAAATAGGCGAGATCCACAATTTTATAGGTTCTTGTACATGCTAAGATTCAAAATAAAACAAAACCCTATTTCCGTAGGTTCCTGTATATTCTAAGCTTCAACCAAATAGTATAATCCTTAACTTTAGCGGTTCCTGTGTATACTAAATTGAACCAATTAGAACAGATCCATAATTTTATAGATTTTCCTATATGCTAAGTTTCAACCAATTAGGAGAATTCTTAATATTACTGGTTCTGGTAGATAATGAATTTCAACCAATTAGGAGAATTCTTAATTTTACTGGTTCTAGTATATAATGAATTTCAACCAAATAGAACAGATAAATTATTTTATATGTTCTCGTTCATGTTAAGTTTCAAAATAGAACAGAACTCTAATTCCGTAGGTTCTTGAACATGCTAAGCTTCAACCAAATACTACAATCCTTACCTTTAGTGGTTCTTGTGTATACTAAATTCAACCAATTAGAACAGATTCATAATTTTATAGATTTTTCTATATGCTAAGTTTCAACCAAATAGGAGAATGATTAATTTTATTGGTTCGTGCATAGAATGAGTTTCCACCAAATAGGCCAGATCCACAATTTTATACGTTCTTGTACATGCTAAGTTTCAAAATAGAACAGAACCCTAATTTCGTAGGTTCATGCATATGCTAAGCTTCAACCAAATAGGACAATCCTTAATTGTAGTGATTCTTGTACATACTAAATGCAACCAAATAGAACAGATACATAATTTTTAGGTTCTTGTACATGCTAAGTTTCAAAAACGAACAGAACCCTAATTTTGTATGGTCTTGTACATGCTAAGTTTCAAAATAGTATAGGACCCTAATTTCGTAGGCACTTGTACATGCTAAGTTTCAAAGTAGAACAGAACCCTAAATTCGTAGTTTCTTGTAGATGCTAAGCTTCAACCAAATAGGATAATCCTTAATTGTAGTGATTCTTGTATATACTAAATGCAACCAAATAGAACAGACCCATAATTTTTAGGTTCTTGTACATGCTGAGTTTCAAAATAGAACAAAACCTTAATTTCGTACGTTCTTGTACATGCTAAGCTTCAACCAAATAGGACAATCCCTAATTGTAGTGATTCTTGTATATACTAAATGCAACCAAATAGAACAGACCCATAATTTTATAAGATCTTGTACATGCTAAGTTTCAAAATAGAACAAAACCCTAATTTTGTAGGTTCTTGTATTTGCTAAGGTACAACCTAAAAGGAGAATTCTTAATTTTACTGGTCCTTGTATATAATGAAATTCAACCAAATAGAACACATAAACAAATTTATAGGCTTTTGTACATGCCAAGTTTCAAAATAGAACAGAACACAAATTTTGTAGGTTCTTGCATATGCTAAGCCTCAACCAAATAGGACAATCCTTAATTGTAATGATTCTTGTTATAGTAAATGCAACCAAATAGAACAGATACATAATTTTTAGGTTCTTGTACATGCTAAGTTTCAAAATAGAACAGACCCCTAATTTCGTATGTTCTTGTACACGCTAAGCTTCAACCAAATACTATAATCCTTAAGTTTAGTGGTTCTTGTGTATACTAAATTCAACCAATTAGAAGAGATCCATAATTTTATAGATTTTTCTATATGCTAAGTTTCAACCAAATAGGAGAATTCTCAATTTTATTGGTTCTTGCATAGAATGAGTTTCCACCAAATAGGCCAGATCCACAATTTTATACGTTCTTGTACATGCTAAGTTTCAAAATAGAACAGAACCCTACTTTCGTATCTTCTTGTATACGTTAAGCTTCAACCAAATACTACAATGTTTAACTTTAGTGGTTCTTGTGTATACTAAATTCAACCAATTAGAACAGATCCATAATTTTATAGATTTTTCTATATGCAAAGTTTCAACCACATAGGAGAATTCTTAATTTTATTTTTTCGTGCATAGAATGTGTTTCCACCAAATAGGCCAGATCCACAATTTTATACGTTCCTGTACATGCTAAGTTACGAAATATAACAGAAAACTAATTTCGTATGTTCTTGTAAACGCTAAGCTTCAACCAAATACTACAATCCTTAACTTTAGTGGTTCTTGTGTATACTAAATTCAACCAATTACAACAGATCCATAATTTTATAGATTTCCTATATGCTAAGTTTCAACCAAATAGGAGTATTCTTAATTTTACTAGTCCTTGTATATAATGAATTTCAACCAAATGGAACACATAAAAAAATTTATAGGCTTTTGTACATGCTAAGTTTCAAAATAGAACAGAACTCTAATTCCGTAGGTTCTTGTACATGCTAAGCTTCAACCAAATACTACAATCCTTAACTTTAGCGGTTCTTGTGTATACTAAATTCAACCAATTAGAACAGATCTATAATTTTATAGATTTTTCTATATGCAAAGTTTCAACCAAATAGGAGAATGCTTAATTTTATTGGTTCGTGCATAGAATGAGTTTCCACCAAATAGGCCAGATCCACAATTTTATACGTTCTTGTACATGCTAAGTTTCAAAATAGAACAGAACCCTAATTTCGTATCTTCTTGTATATGCTAAGCTTAAACCAAATAGGACAATCCTTAATTGTAGTGATTCTTGTACATACTAAATGCAACCAAATCGAACAGGTCCATAATTATATAGGTTCTTGTACATGCTAAGTTTTAAAATAGAACAAAACCCTAATTTCGTAGGTTCTTGCATATGCTAAGCTTCAACCAAATAGGACAACCCTTAATTGTAGTGATTCTTGTGTATACTAAAGTCAACCAATTAGAACAGATACATAATTTTTAGGTTGTTGTACATGCTGAGTTTCAAAATAGAACAGAACCCTAAATTCGTATGTTCTTGTACACGCTAAGCTTCAACCAAATACTACAATCCTTAACTTTAGTGGTTCTTGTGTATACTAAATTCAACCAATTAGAACAGATCTATAATTTTATAGATTTTTCTATATGCAAAGTTTCAACCACATAGGAGGATCCTTAATTTTATTGGTTCGTGCATAGGATGAGTTTCCACCAAATAGGCCAGATCTACAATTTTATACGTTCTTGTACATGCTAAGTTTCATCAAAATAGAACAAAACCCTAATTTCGTAGGTACATGCATATGCTAAACTTCAACCAAATAGGACAATCCTTACCTTTAGTGGTTCTTGTGTATACTAAATTCAACCAATTAGAACAGATTCATAATTTTATAGATTTTTCTATATGCTAAGATTCAACCAAATAGGAGAATGCTTAATTTTATTGGTTCGTGCATAGAATGAGTTTCCACCAAATAGGCCAGATCCACAATTTTATACGTTCTTGTACATGCTAAGTTTCAAAATAGAACAGAACCCTAATTTCGTATCTTCTTGTATATGCTAAGCTTAAACCAAATAGGACAATCCTTAATTGTAGCGATTCTTGTACATACTAAATGCAACCAAATCGAACAGGTCCATAATTATATAGGTTCTTGTACATGCTAAGTTTTAAAATAGAACAAAACCCTAATTTCGTAGGTTCTTGCATATGCTAAGCTTCAACCAAATAGGACAATCCTTAATTGTAGTGATTCTTGTATATACTAAATGCAACCAAATAGAACGGATACATAATTTTTAGGTTCTTGTACATGCTAAGTTTCAAAATAGAACAAAACCCTAATTTCGTTGGTTCTTGTACATGCTAAGTTTCAACCACATAGGAGAATTCTTAATTTTATTGGTTCGTGCATAGGATGAGTTTCCACCAAATAGGCCAGATCCACAATTTTATACGTTCTTGTACATGCTAAGTTTCAAAATAGAACAAAACCCTAATTTCGTAGGTTCATGCATACGCTAAGCTTCAACCAAATAGGACAATCCCTAATTGTAGTGATTCTTGTATATACTAAATGCAACAAAATAGAACAGACCCATAATTTTACAAGATCTTGTACATGCTAAGTTTCAAAATAGAACAGAACCCTAAATTCGTAGGTTCTTGTACATGCTAAGCTTCAACCAAATAGGACAATCCCTAATTGTAGTAATTCTTGTATATACTAAATGCAACCAAATAGAGCAGACCCATAATTTTATAAGATCTTGTACATGCTAAGTTTCAAAATAGAACAAAACCCTAATTTCGTAGGTTCTTGTATATGCTAAGGTACAACCTAAAAGGAGAATTCTTAATTTTTCTGGTCCTTGTATATAATGAACTTCAACCAAATAGAACACATAAACAAATTTATAGGCTCCTGTACATGCCAAGTTTCAAAATAGAACAGAACACACATTTTGTAGGTTCTTGCATATGCTAAGCTTCAACCAAATAGGACAATCCTTAATTGTAGTGATTCATGTACATACTGAATGCAACCAAATAGAACAGATATATAATTTTTAGGTTCTTGTACATGCTAAGTTTCAGAAACGAACAGAACCCTAATTTTGTATGTTCTTGTACACGCTATGTTTCAAAATAGAATAGGACCCTAATTTCGTAGGTACTTGTACATGCTAAGATTCAAAGTAGAGCAGAACCCTAAATTCGTAGTTTCTGGTATATGCTAAGCTTCAACCAAATAGGACAATCCTTAATTGTAGTGATTCTTGTACATACTAAATGCAACAATATAGAACAGATCCATAATTTTTAGGTTCCGGTACATGCTAAATTTCAAAATAGAACAAAACCCTAATTTCGTATGTTCTTGTATATGCTAAGCTTCATCCAAATACTACAATCCTTAACTTTAGTGGTTCTTGTGTATACTAAATTCAACCAATTAGAAGAGATCCATAATTTTATAGATTTTTCTATATGTTAAGTTTCAACCAAATAGGAGAATTCTTAATTTTATTTATTCGTGTATAGAATGAGTTCCCACCCAATAGGCCAGATCCACAATTTTATAGGTTCTTGTACATGCTAAGTTTCAAAATAGAACAGAAAACTAATTTCGTAGGTTCTTGTACATGCTAAGCTTCAACCAAATAGGACAATCCTTAATTGTAGTGATTCCTGTATATACTAAATTCAAGCAAACAGGACGGATCCACAATTTTATAGGATCTTGTACAGGCTATGTTTCAAAATAGAACAGAACCCTAATTTCGTATGTTCTTGTATATGCTAAGCTTCAACCAAATACTACAATCCTTAACTTTAGTGGTTCTTGTGTATACTAAATTCAACCAATTAGAACAGATCCATAATTTTATAGATTTTTCTATATGCTAAGTTTCAACCAAATAGGAGAATTCTTAATTTTATTGGTTCGTGCATAGAATGAGTTTCCACCAAATAGGCCAGATTCACAATTTTATACGTTCTTGTACATGCTAAGTTTCAAAATAGAACAAAACCCTAATTTCGTAGGTTCATGCACATGCTAAGCTTCAACCAAATAGGACAATCCTTAATTGTAGTGATTCTTGTATATACTAAATGCAACAAAATAGAACAGAACCATATTTTCGTAGTTTCTTGTACATGCTAAGTTTCAAAATAGAACAAAACCCTAAATTCGTATGTTCTTGTATATGCTACGCTTCAACCAAATACTACAATCCTTAATTTTCGTGGTTCTTGTGTATACTAAATTCAACCAATTAGAACAGATCCATAATTTTATAGATTTTCCTATATGCTAAGTTTCAACCAAATAGGAGAATTCTTAATTTTACTGGTCCTTGTATATAATGAATTTCAACCAAATAGAACACGTAAACAACTTTATAAGCTCTTGTACATGCCAAGTTTCAATATAGAACAGAACACAAATTTCGTAGGTTCTTGTATATGCCAAGCTTCAACCAAATATGACAATCCTTAATTTTTGTGGTTATTGTGTATACTAAATTCATCCAAATAGAACAGATCCATAATTACATAGGTTCTTGTAGATGCTAAGTTTCAAAATAGAACAGAACCCTAATTTCGTATGTTCTTGTACACGCTAAAATTCAACCAAATACTACAATCCTTAACTTTAGTGGTTCTTGTGTATACTAAATTCAACCAATTAGAACAGATCAATAATTTTGTAGATTTTTCTATATGCTAAGTTTCAAGCAAATAGGAGAATTCTTAATTTTACTGGTTCTGGTAGATAATGAATTTTAGCCAAATAGGAGAATTGTTAATATTACTGGTCCTAGTATATAATGAATTTCAACCAAATAGAAGAGATAAACAATTTTATAGGTACTTGTACATGCTTAGTTTCAAAATAGAACATAACCCTAATTTCGAGTCTTCTTGTAAATGCTATGCTTCGACCAAATAAGACAATCCTTAATTGTAATGATTCTTGTATATAATAAATTCAACCAAATAGAACAGATACATAATTTTTAGTTTCTTGTACATGCTAAGATTCAACCAAATACTACAATCCTAAACATTAGTGGTTCTTGTTTATACTAAATTCAACCAATTAGAACAGATCCATAATTTTATAGATTTTTCTATATGCTAAGTTTCAACCAAATAGGAGAATTCTTAATTTTATTGGTTCGTGCATAGAATGAGTTTCCACCAAATAGGCCAGTTCCACAAATTTATAGGCTCTTGTACATAATAAGTTTCAAAAAAAGAACAGAACTCTAATTTCGTATGTTCTCGTATATGCTAAGCTTCAACCAAAGAGGACAATCCTTAATTGTAGTGATTCTTGTATATACTAAATCCAACCAAACAGAACAGGTCCAAAATTATATAGGTTCTTGTACATGCTAAGTTTCAAAATAGAACAAAACCCTAATTTCGTAGGTTCTTGTATATGCTAAGCTTCAACGAAATAGGACAATCCTTAATTGTAGTGATTCGTGTACATACTATATGAAACCAAATAGAACAGATCCATAATTTTATAGATTTATCTATATGCTAAGTTTCAACCAAATAGGAGAATTCTTAATTTTATTTATTCGTGTATAGAATGAGTTTCCACCAAATATGCCAGATCCACAATTTTATAGGTTCTTGAATATTCTAAGTTTCAAAATAGAACAGAACCCTAATTCCGTAGGTTCTTGTATATGCTAAGCTTCAACGAAATAGGACAATCCTTAATTGTAGTGATTCGTGTACATACTATATGAAACCAAATAGAACAGATCCATAATTTTTAGGTTCCTGTACATGCTAAGTTTCAAGATAGAACAGAACCCAAATTTCGTAGATTCTCGTACATGCTAAGTTTCAAAATAAAACAAAACCCTAATTTCGTTGGTTCTTGAACATGCTAAGTTTCAACCAAATGGGACAATCCTTAATTGTAGCGATTCTTGTATATACTAAATGCAAGCAAATAGATCGGATCCACAATTTTATAGGATCTTGTACAGGCTATGTTTCAAAATAGAACACAAATCTAATTTCGTGGGTTCTTGTACATGCTAAGCTTTAACCAAATAGTACAACTCTTATCTTTAGTGGTTCTTGTGTTTACTAAATTCAACCAGTTAGAACAGATCCATAATTTTATTGATTTTTCTATATGCTAAGTTTCAACCAAACAGGAGAATTCTTAATTTTACTGGTCCTTGTATATAATGAGATTCCACCAAAAGGGACAGATCCACAATTTTATAGGTTCTTGTACATGCTAAGTTTAAAAATAGAAGAAAATCCTAATTTCGTAGGTTCATGCATATACTAAGCTTCAACCAAATAGGACAATCTTTAATTGTAGTGATTCTTGTATATACTAAATGCAACAAAATAGAACAGATCCATAATTTTTAGATTTTTGCACATGCTAAGTTTCAAAATAGAACAGAAAACTAATTTCGTAGGTTCTTGTACATGATAAGGTTCAACCAAATAGGACAATCCTTAATTGTAGTGATTCTTGTATATACTAAATGCAACCAAATAGAACAGATCCATAATTTTATAGATTTTTCTATATGCTAAGTTTCAACCAAATAGGAGAATTCTTAATTTTATTTATTCGTGTATAGAATGAGTTTCCACCCAATAGGCCAGATCCACAATTTTATAGGTTCTTGCACATGCTAAGTTTCAAAATAGAACAGAAAACTAATTTCGTAGGTTCTTGTACATGATAAGGTTCAACCAAATAGGACAATCCTTAATTGTAGTGATTCTTGTATATACTAAATGCAACCAAATAGAACAGATCCACAATTTTATAGATTTTTCTATATGCTAAGTTTCAACCAAATAGGAGAATTCTTAATTTTATTTATTCGTGTATAGAATGAGTTTCCACCAAATAGGCCAGATCCACAATTTTATAGGTTCTTGTACATGCTAAGTTTCAAAATAGAACAGAAAACTAATTTCGTAGGTTCTTGTACATGCTAAGCTTCAACCAAATAGGACAATCCTTAATTGTAGTGATTCTTGTATATACTAAATGCAAGCAAACAGAACGGATCCACAATTTTATAGAATCTTGTACAGGCTATGTTGCAAAATAGAACAGAACCCTAATTTCGTATGTTCTTGTATATGCTAAGCTTCAACCAAATAGGACAATCCTTAATTGTAGTGATTCCTGTATATACTAAATGCAAGCAAACAGAACGGATCCACAATTTTATAGGATCTTGTACAGGCTATGTTTCAAAATAGAACAGAACCCTAATTTCGTATGTTCTTGTATATGCTAAGCTTCAACCAAATACTACAATCCTTAACTTTAGTGGTTCTTGTGTATACTAAATTCAACCAATTAGAACAGATCCATAATTTTATAGATTTTTCTATATGCTAAGTTTCAACCAAATAGGAGAATTCTTAATTTTCTTGGTTCGTGCACAGAATGAGTTTCCACCCAATAGTCCAGATCCACAATTTTATAGGTTCTTGCACATGCTAAGTTTCAAAATAGAACAGAAAACTAATTTCGTAGGTTTTTGTACATGATAAGGTTCAACCAAATAGGACAATCCTTAATTGTAGTGATTCTTGTATATACTAAATGCAAGCAAACAGGACGGATCCACAATTTTATAGGATCTTGTACAGGCTATGTTTCAAAATAGAACAAAACCCTAATTTCGTAGGTTCATGCATATGCTAAGCTTCAAGCAAATAGGACAATCCTTAATTGTAGTGATTCTTGTTCATACTAAATGCAACAAAATAGAACAGATCCATAATTTTTAGGTTCATGTGCAGCTAAGTTTCAAAATAGAACAGAACCATAATTTCGTCGGTTCTTGTATATGCTAAGCTTCAACCAAATACTACAATCCTTAACTTTAGTGGTTCTTGTGTATACTAAATTCAACCAATTAGAACAGATCCATAATTTTATAGATTTTTCTATATGCTAAGTTTCAACCAAATAGGAGAATTCTTAATTTTATTGGTTCGTGTATAGAATGAGTTTCCACCCAATAGGCTAGATCCACAATTTTATAGCTTCTTGTACATGCTAAGTTTCAAAATAGAACAACACCCTAATTTCGTTGGTTCTTGTATATGCTAAGCTTCAACCAAATACTACAATCCTTAACTTTAGCTGTTCTTTTTTATACTAAATTCAAGCAATTAGAACAGATGCATAATTTTATAGATCTTTCTATATGCTAAGTTTCAACCAAATAGGAGAATTCTTAATTTTATTGGTTCGTGCATAGAATGAGTTTCCACCCAATAGGCTAGATCCACAATTTTATAGCTTCTTGTACATGCTAAGTTTCAAAATAGAACAGAACCCTAATTTCGTAGGTTCTTGTACATGCTAAGTTTCAAAATAGTTCAACACCTTAATTCGTAGGTTCTTGTATATTCTAAGCGTCAACCAAATACTACAATCCTTACCTTTAGTGGTTCTTGTGTATACTAAATTCAACCAATTAGAACAGATCCATAATTTTATAGATTTTTCAATATGCTAAGTTTCAACCAAATAGGAGAGTTCATAATTTCAATGGTTCGTGCATAGAATGAGTTTCCACCCAATAGGCCAGATCCACAATTTTATAGGTTCTTGTACATGCTAAGCTTCAACCAAATAGGACAATCCTTAATTGTAGTGATTCTTGTATATACTAAATGCAACCAAATAGAACAGAACCATAATTTTATAGATTTTCCCATGTGGTAAGTTTCAACCAAATAGGACAATCCTTAATTGTAGTTTTTCTTGTATATACTAAATGCAAGCAAATAGATCGGATCCACAATTTGATAGGATCTTGTACAGGCTATATTTCAAAATAGAACACAAAACTAATTTCGTTGGTTCTTGTACATGATAAGCTTCAACCAAATACTGCAATCCTTAACTTTAGTGGTTCTTGTGTATACTAAATTCAACCAATTAGAACAGATCCGTAATTTTATAGATTTTCCTATATGCTTAGTTTCAACCAAATAGGAGAATTCTTAATTTTACTGGTCCTTGTATATAATGAATTTCAACCAAATAGAACACGTAAACAACTTTATAGGCTCTTGTACATGCCAAGTTTCAATATAGAACAGAACACAAATTTTGTAGGTTCTTGTATATGCTAAGCTTCAACCAAATAGGACAATCCTTAATTTTTGTGGTTATTGTGTATACTAAATTCATCCAAATAGAACAGATCCATAATTACATAGGTTCTTGTACATGCTAATTTTTAAAATCGTACAGAACCTTAATTTCGTAGGTTCTTGTACATGCTAAGTTTCAAAATAGAACAGAACCCTAATTTCGTATGTTCTTGTACACGCTAAGATTCAACCAAATACTACAATCCTTAACTTTAGTGGTTCTTGTGTATACTAAATTCAACCAATTAGAACAGATCCATAATTTTATAGATTTTCCAATATGCTAAGTTTCAACCAAATAGGAGAATTCTTAATTTTATTGGTTCGTGCATAGAATGAGTTTCCACCAAATAGGCCAGGTCCACAATTTTATACGTTCTTGTACATGCTAAGTTTCAAAATAGAACAAAACCCTAATTTCGTAGGTTCATGCACATGCTAAGCTTCAACCAAATAGGACAATCCTTAATTGTAGTGATTCTTGTATATACTAAATGCAACAAAATAGAACAGAACCATATTTTCGTAGGTTCTTGTACATGCTAAGTTTCAAAATAGAACAAAACCCTAAATTCGTATGTTCTTGTATATGCTACGCTTCAACCAAATACTACAATCCTTAATTTTCGTGGTTCTTGTGTATACTAAATTCAACCAATTAGAACAGATCCATAATTTTATAGATTTTCCTATATGCTAAGTTTCAACCAAATAGGAGAATTCTTAATTTTATTTATTCGTGTATAGAATGAGTTTCCACCAAATATGCCAGATCCACAATTTTATAGGTTCTTGAATATTCTAAGTTTCAAAATAGAACAGAACCCTAATTCCGTAGGTTCTTGTATATGCTAAGCTTCAACGAAATAGGACAATCCTTAATTGTAGTGATTCGTGTACATACTATATGAAACCAAATAGAACAGATCCATAATTTTTAGGTTCCTGTTCATGCTAAGTTTCAAGATAGAACAGAACCCAAATTTCGTAGATTCTCGTACATGCTAAGTTTCAAAATAAAACAAAACCCTAATTTCGTTGGTTCTTGAACATGCTAAGTTTCAACCAAATGGGACAATCTTTAATTGTAGCGATTCTTGTATATACTAAATGCAAGCAAATAGATCGGATCCACAATTTTATAGGATCTTGTACAGGCTATGTTTCAAAATAGAACACAAATCTAATTTCGTGGGTTCTTGTACATGCTAAGCTTTAACCAAATAGTAGAACTCTTATCTTTAGTGGTTCTTGTGTTTACTAAATTCAACCAGTTAGAACAGATCCATAATTTTATTGATTTTTCTATATGCTAAGTTTCAACCAAACAGGAGAATTCTTAATTTTACTGGTCCTTGTATATAATGAGATTCCACCAAAAGGGACAGATCCACAATTTTATAGGTTCTTGTACATGCTAAGTTTAAAAATAGAAGAAAATCCTAATTTCGTAGGTTCATGCATATACTAAGCTTCAACCAAATAGGACAATCTTTAATTGTAGTGATTCTTGTATATACTAAATGCAACAAAATAGCACAGATCCATAATTTTTAGATTCTTGCACATGCTAAGTTTCAAAATAGAACAGAAAACTAATTTCGTAGGTTCTTGTACATGATAAGGTTCAACCAAATAGGACAATCCTTAATTGTAGTGATTCTTGTATATACTAAATGCAACCAAATAGAACAGATCCATAATTTTATAGATTTTTCTATATGCTAAGTTTCAACCAAATAGGAGAATTCTTAATTTTATTTATTCGTGTATAGAATGAGTTTCCACCCAATAGGCCAGATCCACAATTTTATAGGTTCTTGCACATGCTAAGTTTCAAAATAGAACAGAAAACTAATTTCGTAGGTTCTTGTACATGATAAGGTTGAACCAAATAGGACAATCCTTAATTGTAGTGATTCTTGTATATACTAAATGCAACCAAATAGAACAGATCCACAATTTTATAGATTTTTCTATATGCTAAGTTTCAACCAAATAGGAGAATTCTTAATTTTATTTATTCGTGTATAGAATGAGTTTCCACCAAATAGGCCAGATCCACAATTTTATAGGTTCTTGTACATGCTAAGTTTCAAAATAGAACAGAAAACTAATTTCGTAGGTTCTTGTACATGCTAAGCTTCAACCAAATAGGACAATCCTTAATTGTAGTGATTCCTGTATACACTAAATGCAACCAAACAGAACGGATCCACAATTTTATAGGATCTTGTACAGGCTATGTTTCAAAATAGAACAGAACCCCAATTTCGTAGGTTCTTGTACATGCTAAGCTTCAACCAAATACTACAATCCTTAACTTTAGTGGTTCTTGTGTATACTAAATTCAACCAATTAGAACAGATCCATAATTTTATAGATTTTCCAATATGCTAAGTTTCAACCAAATAGGAGAATTCTTAATTTTATTGGTTCGTGCATAGAATGAGTTTCCACCAAATAGGCCAGGTCCACAATTTTATACGTTCTTGTACATGCTAAGTTTCAAAATAGAACAAAACCCTAATTTCGTAGGTTCATGCACATGCTAAGCTTCAACCAAATAGGACAATCCTTAATTGTAGTGATTCTTGTATATACTAAATGCAACAAAATAGAACAGAACCATATTTTCGTAGGTTCTTGTACATGCTAAGTTTCAAAATAGAACAAAACCCTAAATTCGTATGTTCTTGTATATGCTACGCTTCAACCAAATACTACAATCCTTAATTTTCGTGGTTCTTGTGTATACTAAATTCAACCAATTAGAACAGATCCATAATTTTATAGATTTTCCTATATGCTAAGTTTCAACCAAATAGGAGAATTCTTAATTTTACTGGTCCTTGTATATAATGAATTTCAACCAAATAGAACACGTAAACAACTTTATAAGCTCTTGTACATGCTAAGTTTAAAAATAGAACAAAACCCTAAATTCGTATGTTCTTGTATATGCCAAGCTTCAACCAAATATGACAATCCTTAATTTTTGTGGTTATTGTGTATACTAAATTCATCCAAATAGAACAGATCCATAATTACATAGGTTCTTGTACATGCTAAGTTTCAAAATAGAACAGAACCCTAATTTCGTATGTTCTTGTACACGCTAAAATTCAACCAAATACTACAATCCTTAACTTTAGTGGTTCTTGTGTATACTAAATTCAACCAATTAGAACAGATCAATAATTTTGTAGATTTTTCTATATGCTAAGTTTCAAGCAAATAGGAGAATTCTTAATTTTACTGGTTCTGGTAGATAATGAATTTTAGCCAAATAGGAGAATTGTTAATATTACTGGCCCTAGTATATAATGAATTTCAACCAAATAGAAGAGATAAACAATTTTATAGGTACTTGTACATGCTTAGTTTCAAAATAGAACAGAACCCTAATTTCGAGTCTTCTTGTACATGCTAAGCTTCGACCAAATAAGACAATCCTTAATTGTAATGATTCTTGTATATAATAAATTCAACCAAATAGAACAGATACATAATTTTTAGTTTCTTGTACATGCTAAGATTCAACCAAATACTACAATCCTAAACATTAGTGGTTCTTGTTTATACTAAATTCAACCAATTAGAACAGATCCATAATTTTATAGATTTTTCTATATGCTAAGTTTCAACCAAATAGGAGAATTCTTAATTTTATTGGTTCGTGCATAGAATGAGTTTCCACCAAATAGGCCAGTTCCACAAATTTATAGGTTCTTGTACTTGCTAAGTTTCAAAAAAAGAACAGAACTCTAATTTCGTATGTTCTCGTATATGCTAAGCTTCAACCAAAGAGGACAATCCTTAATTGTAGTGATTCTTGTATATACTAAATCCAACCAAACAGAACAGGTCCAAAATTATATAGGTTCTTGTACATGCTAAGTTTCAAAATAGAACAAAACCCTAATTTCGTAGGTTCTTGTATATGCTAAGCTTCAACGAAATAGGACAATCCTTAATTGTAGTGATTCGTGTACATACTATATGAAACCAAATAGAACAGATCCATAATTTTATAGATTTTTCTATATGCTAAGTTTCAACCAAATAGGAGAATTCTTAATTTTATTTATTCGTGTATAGAATGAGTTTCCACCAAATATGCCAGATCCACAATTTTATAGGTTCTTGAATATTCTAAGTTTCAAAATAGAACAGAACCCTAATTCCGTAGGTTCTTGTATATGCTAAGCTTCAACGAAATAGGACAATCCTTAATTGTAGTGATTCGTGTACATACTATATGAAACCAAATAGAACAGATCCATAATTTTTAGGTTCCTGTTCATGCTAAGTTTCAAGATAGAACAGAACCCAAATTTCGTAGATTCTCGTACATGCTAAGTTTCAAAATAAAACAAAACCCTAATTTCGTTGGTTCTTGAACATGCTAAGTTTCAACCAAATGGGACAATCCTTAATTGTAGCGATTCTTGTATATACTAAATGCAAGCAAATAGATCGGATCCACAATTTTATAGGATCTTGTACAGGCTATGTTTCAAAATAGAACACAAATCTAATTTCGTGGGTTCTTGTACATGCTAAGCTTTAACCAAATAATAGAACTCTTATCTTTAGTGGTTCTTGTGTTTACTAAATTCAACCAGTTAGAACAGATCCATAATTTTATTGATTTTTCTATATGCTAAGTTTCAACCAAACAGGAGAATTCTTAATTTTACTGGTCCTTGTATATAATGAGATTCCACCAAAAGGGACAGATCCACAATTTTATAGGTTCTTGTACATGCTAAGTTTAAAAATAGAAGAAAATCCTAATTTCGTAGGTTCATGCATATACTAAGCTTCAACCAAATAGGACAATCTTTAATTGTAGTGATTCTTGTATATACTAAATGCAACAAAATAGAACAGATCCATAATTTTTAGATTCTTGCACATGCTAAGTTTCAAAATAGAACAGAAAACTAATTTCGTAGGTTCTTGTACATGATAAGGTTCAACCAAATAGGACAATCCTTAATTGTAGTGATTCTTGTATATACTAAATGCAACCAAATAGAACAGATCCACAATTTTATAGATTTTTCTATATGCTAAGTTTCAACCAAATAGGAGAATTCTTAATTTTATTTATTCGTGTATAGACTGAGTTTCCACCAAATAGGCCAGATCCACAATTTTATAGGTTCTTGTACATGCTAAGTTTCAAAATAGAACAGAAAACTAATTTCGTAGGTTCTTGTACATGCTAAGCTTCAACCAAATAGGACAATCCTTAATTGTAGTGATTCCTGTATACACTAAATGCAACCAAACAGAACGGATCCACAATTTTATAGGATCTTGTACAGGCTATGTTTCAAAATAGAACAGAACCCTAATTTCGTAGGTTCTTGTACATGCTAAGCTTCAACCAAATACTACAATCCTTAACTTTAGTGGTTCTTGTGTATACTAAATTCAACCAATTAGAACAGATCCACAATTTTATTGATTTTTCTATATGCTAAGTTTCAACCAAATAGGAGAATTCTTAATTTTACTGGTCCTTGTATATAATGAATTTCAACCAAATGGAACACATAAACAAATTTATAGGCTCTTGTACATGCCAAGATTCAATATAGAACAGAACACAAATTTCGTAGGTTCTTATATATGCTAAGCTTCCACCAAATAGGACAATCCTTAATTGTAGTGATTCTTGTATATACTAAATTCAACCAAATAGAACAGATACATAATTTTTAGGTTCTTGTACATGCTGAGTTTCAAAATAAAACAGAACCCTAATTTCGTATGTTCTTGTACACGCTAAGCTTCAACCAAATACTACAATCCTTAACTTTAGTGGTTCTTGTGTATACTAAATTCAACCAATTAGAACAGATCCATAATTTTATAGATTTTTCTATATGCAAAGTTTCAACCACATAGGAGAATTCTTAATTTTATTGGTTCGTTCATAGGATGAGTTTCCACCAAATAGGCCAGATCCACAATTTTATACGTTCTTGTACATGTTAAGTTTCAAAATAGAACAAAACCCTAATTTCGTAGGTTCATGCATATGCTAAGCTTCAACCAAATAGGACAATCCTTAATTGTATTGATTCTTGTATATACTAAATGCAACAAAATAGAACAGAACCATAATTTTTAGGTTCTTGTACAGCTAAGTTTCAAAATAGAACAGAACCATAATTTCGTTGGTTCTTGTACATTGTAAGTTTCAAAATAGAACAAAACCCTAATTTCGTATGTTCTTGTATATGCTAAGCTTCAACCAAATACTACAATCCTTAATTTTAGTGGTTCTTGTGTATACTAAATTCAAACAATTAGAACAGATCCATAATTTTATAGATTTTCCTATATGCTAAGTTTCAACCAAATAGGAGAATTCTTAATTTTATTGGTTCGTGCAGAGAATGAGTTTCCACCAAATAGGCCAGATCCACAATTTTATACGTTCTTGTACATGCTAAGTTTCAAAATACAACAGAACCATAATTTCGTTGGTTCTTGTACATGCTAAGTTTCAAAATAGAACAGAACCCTAATTTCGTAGGTTCATGCATATGCTAAGCTACAACCAAATAGGACAATCCTTAACTTTAGCGGTTCTTGTGTATACTAAATTCAACCAATTAGAACAGATCCATAATTTTGTAGATTTTTCTATGTGCTAAGTTTCAACCAAATAGGAGAATTCTTAATTTTATTGGTTCGTGCATAGAATGAGTTTCCACCAAATAGGCCAGATCCACAATTTTATAGGTTCTTGTACATGCTAAGTTTCAAAATAGAACAGAAAGCTAATTTCGTAGGTTCTTGTACATGCTAAGCTTCAACCAAATAGGACAATCATTAATAGTAGTGATTCTTGTATGTACTAAATTCATCCAAATAGATCGGATCCACAATTTTATAGGATCTTGTACAGGCTATGTTTCAAAATAGAACACAAAACTAATTTCGTAGGTTCTTGTACATGCTATGCTTCAACCAAATACTACAATCCTTAACTTTAGGGGTTCTTGTGTATACTTAATTCAACCAATTAGAACAGATCCACAATTTTATTGATTTTTCTATATGCTAAGTTTCAACCAAATAGGAGAATTCTTAATTTTACTGGTCCTTGTATATAATGAGATTCCACCAAAAAGGACAGATCCACAATTTTATAGGTTCTTGTACATGCTATGTTTCAAAATAGAACAGAACATAAATTTCGTAGGTTCATGCATATGATAAGCTTCATCCAAATAGGACAATCCTTAATTGTAATGATTCTTGTATATACTAAATGCAACCAAATAGAACAGATCCATAATTTTATAGATTTTTCTATATGCTAAGTTTCAACCAAAGAGGAGAATTCTTAATTTTATTTATTCGTGTATATAATGAGTTTCCACCCAATAGGCCAGATCCACAATTTTATAGGTTCTTGCACATGCTAGGTTTCAAAATAGAACAGAAAACTAATTTCGTATGTTCTTGTACACGCTAAGCTTCAACCAAATACTACAATCCTTAATTGTAGTGATTCTTGTTCATACTAAATGCAACAAAATAGAACAGATCCATAATTTTTAGGTTCATGTGCAGCTAAGTTTCAAAATAGAACAGAACCATAATTTCGTCGGTTCTTGTATATGCTAAGCTTCAACCAAATACTACAATCCTTAACTTTAGTGGTTCTTGTGTATACTAAATTCAACCAATTAGAACAGATCCATAATTTTATAGATTTTTCTATATGCTAAGTTTCAACCAAATAGGAGAATTCTTAATTTTATTGGTTCGTGTATAGAATGAGTTTCCACCCAATAGGCTAGATCCACAATTTTATAGCTTCTTGTACATGCTAAGTTTCAAAATAGAACAACACCCTAATTTCGTTGGTTCTTGTATATGCTAAGCTTCAACCAAATACTACAATCCTTAACTTTAGCTGTTCTTTTTTATACAAAATTCAAGCAATTAGAACAGATGCATAATTTTATAGATTTTTCTATATGCTAAGTTTCAACCAAATAGGAGAATTCTTAATTTTATTGGTTCGTGCATAGAATGAGTTTCCACCCAATAGGCCAGATCCACAATTGTATAGTTTCTTGTACATGCTAAGTTTCAAAATAGAACAGAACCCTAATTTCGTAGGTTCTTGTACATGCTAAGTTTCAAAATAGAACAGAACACTAATTTCGTAGGTTCTTGTATATGCTAAGTTTGAACCAAATAGGAGAATTCTTAATTTTACTGGTTCTGGTATATAATGAATTTCAACCAAATAGGACAATCGTTAATTTCACTGGATACTGTATAAGTTAAATTTCAAACGAATAGGGTATTCCTTAATTTTACTGTTTCTTGTACATACTAAATTTCAACCAAATTGAACAGATTCATAATTATATGGGTTCTTTTGCATGCTAAGTTTCAAAATAGAACAACACCCTAATTTCGTTGGTTCTTGTATATGCTAAGCTTCAACCAAATACTACAATCCTTAACTTTAGCGGTTCTTTTTTATACTAAATTCAAGCAATTAGAACAGATGCATAATTTTATAGATTTTTCTATATGCTAAGTTTCAACCAAATAGGAGAATTCTTAATTTTATTGGTTCGTGCATAGAATGAGTTTCCACCCAATAGGCTAGATCCACAATTTTATAGCTTCTTGTACATGCTAAGTTTCAAAATAGAACAGAACCCTAATTTCGTAGGTTCTTGTACATGCTAAGTTTCAAAATAGTTCAACACCTTAATTCGTAGGTTCTTGTATATTCTAAGCGTCAACCAAATACTACAATCCTTACCTTTAGTGGTTCTTGTGTATACTAAATTCAACCAATTAGAACAGATCCATAATTTTATAGATTTTTCTATATGCTAAGTTTCAACCAAATAGGAGAGTTCATAATTTCATTGGTTCGTGCATAGAATGAGTTTCCACCCAATAGGCCAGATCCACAATTTTATAGGTTCTTGTACATGCTAAGCTTCAACCAAATAGGACAATCCTTAATTGTAGTGATTCTTGTATATACTAAATGCAACCAAATAGAACAGAACCATAATTTTATAGATTTTCCTATGTGGTAAGTTTCAACCAAATAGGACAATCCTTAATTGTAGTTTTTCTTGTATATACTAAATGCAAGCAAATAGATCGGATCCACAATTTGATAGGATCTTGTACAGGCTATATTTCAAAATAGAACACAAAACTAATTTCGTTGGTTCTTGTACATGATAAGCTTCAACCAAATACTACAATCCTTAACTTTAGTGGTTCTTGTGTATACTAAATTCAACCAATTAGAACAGATCCGTAATTTTATAGATTTTCCTATATGCTTAGTTTCAACCAAATAGGAGAATTCTTAATTTTACTGGTCCTTGTATATAATGAATTTCAACCAAATAGAACACGTAAACAACTTTATAGGCTCTTGTACATGCCAAGTTTCAATATAGAGCAGAACACAAATTTTGTAGGTTCTTGTATATGCTAAGCTTCAACCAAATAGGACAATCCTTAATTTTTGCGGTTATTGTGTATACTAAATTCATCCAAATAGAACAGATCCATAATTACATAGGTTCTTGTACATGCTAATTTTTAAAATCGTACAGAACCTTAATTTCGTAGGTTCTTGTACATGCTAAGTTTCAAAATAGAACAGAACCCTAATTTCGTATGTTCTTGTACACGCTAAAATTCAACCAAATACTACAATCCTTAACTTTAGTGTTTCTTGTGTATACTAAATTCAACCAATTAGAACAGATCAATAATTTTGTAGATTTTTCTATATGCTAAGTTTCAAGCAAATAGGAGAATTCTTAATTTTACTGGTTCTGGTAGATAATGAATTTTAGCCAAATAGGAGAATTGTTAATATTACTGGTCCTAGTATATAATGAATTTCAACCAAATAGAAGAGATAAACAATTTTATAGGTACTTGTACATGCTTAGTTTCAAAATAGAACAGAACCCTAATTTCGAGTCTTCTTGTACATGCTAAGCTTCGACCAAATAAGACAATCCTTAATTGTAATGATTCTTGTATATAATAAATTCAACCAAATAGAACAGATACATAATTTTTAGTTTCTTGTACATGCTAAGATTCAACCAAATACTACAATCCTAAACATTAGTGGTTCTTGTTTATACTAAATTCAACCAATTAGAACAGATCCATAATTTTATAGATTTTTCTATATGCTAAGTTTCAACCAAATAGGAGAATTCTTAATTTTATTGGTTCGTGCATAGAATGAGTTTCCACCAAATAGGCCAGTTCCACAAATTTATAGGTTCTTGTACTTGCTAAGTTTCAAAAAAAGAACAGAACTCTAATTTCCTATGTTCTCGTATATGCTAAGCTTCAACCAAAGAGGACAATCCTTAATTGTAGTGATTCTTGTACATACTATATGAAACCAAATAGAACAGATCCATAATTTTATAGATTTTTCTATATGCTAAGTTTCAACCAAATAGGAGAATTCTTAATTTTATTTATTCGTGTATAGAATGAGTTTCCACCAAATAGGCCAGATCCACAATTTTATAGGTTCTTGCACATGCTAAGTTTCAAAATAGAACAGAAAACTAATTTCGTAGGTTCTTGTACATGCTAAGCTTCAACCAAATAGGACAATCCTTAACTTTAGTGGTTCTTGTGTATACTAAATTCAACCAATTAGAACAGATCCATAATTTTATAGATTTTTCTATATGCAAAGTTTCAACCACATAGGAGAATTCTTAATTTTATTGGTTCGTTCATAGGATGAGTTTCCACCAAATAGGCCAGATCCACAATTTTATACGTTCTTGTACATGTTAAGTTTCAAAATAGAACAAAACCCTAATTTCGTAGGTTCATGCATATGCTAAGCTTCAACCAAATAGGACAATCCTTAATTGTAGTGATTCTTGTATATACTAAATGCAACAAAATAGAACAGAACCATAATTTTTAGGTTCTTGTACAGCTAAGTTTCAAAATAGAACAGAACCATAATTTCGTTGGTTCTTGTACATTGTAAGTTTCAAAATAGAACAAAACCCTAATTTCGTATGTTCTTGTATATGCTAAGCTTCAACCAAATACTACAATCCTTAATTTTAGTGGTTCTTGTGTATACTAAATTCAAACAATTAGAACAGATCCATAATTTTATAGATTTTCCTATATGCTAAGTTTCAACCAAATAGGAGAATTCTTAATTTTATTGGTTCGTGCAGAGAATGAGTTTCCACCAAATAGGCCAGATCCACAATTTTATACGTTCTTGTACATGCTAAGTTTCAAAATACAACAGAACCATAATTTCGTTGGTTCTTGTACATGCTAAGTTTCAAAATAGAACAGAACCCTAATTTCGTAGGTTCATGCATATGCTAAGCTTCAACCAAATAGGACAATCCTTAACTTTAGCGGTTCTTGTGTATACTAAATTCAACCAATTAGAACAGATCCATAATTTTGTAGATTTTTCTATGTGCTAAGTTTCAACCAAATAGGAGAATTCTTAATTTTATTGGTTCGTGCATAGAATGAGTTTCCACCAAATAGGCCAGATCCACAATTTTATAGGTTCTTGTACATGCTAAGTTTCAAAATAGAACAGAAAGCTAATTTCGTAGGTTCTTGTACATGCTAAGCTTCAACCAAATAGGACAATCATTAATAGTAGTGATTCTTGTATGTACTAAATTCATCCAAATAGATCGGATCCACAATTTTATAGGATCTTGTACAGGCTATGTTTCAAAATAGAACACAAAACTAATATCGTAGGTTCTTGTACATGCTAGGCTTCAACCAAATACTACAATCCTTAACTTTAGGGGTTCTTGTGTATACTTAATTCAACCAATTAGAACAGATCCACAATTTTATTGATTTTTCTATATGCTAAGTTTCAACCAAATAGGAGAATACTTAATTTTACTGGTCCTTGTATATAATGAGATTCCACCAAAAAGGACAGATCCACAATTTTATAGGTTCTTGTACATGCTATGTTTCAAAATAGAACAGAACATAAATTTCGTAGGTTCATGCATATGATAAGCTTCATCCAAATATGACAATCCTTAATTGTAATGATTCTTGTATATACTAAATGCAACCAAATAGAACAGATCCATAATTTTATAGATTTTTCTATATGCTAAGTTTCAACCAAAGAGGAGAATTCTTAATTTTATTTATTCGTGTATATAATGAGTTTCCACCCAATAGGCCAGATCCACAATTTTATAGGTTCTTGCACATGCTAGGTTTCAAAATAGAACAGAAAACTAATTTCGTAGGTTCTTGTACATGATAAGGTTCAACCAAATTGGACAATCCTTAATTGTAGTGATTCTTGTATATTCTAAATGCAACCAAATAGAACAGATCCATAATTTTATAGATTTTTCTATATGCTAAGTTTCAACCAAATAGGAGAATTCTTAATTTTATTTATTCGTGTATAGAATGAGTTTCCACCAAATAGGCCAGATCCACAATTTTATAGGTTCTTGTACATGCTAAGCTTCAACCAAATAGGACAATCCTTAGTTGTAGTGATTCTTGTATTTACTAAATGCAACCAAATAGAACAGATCCATAATTTTATAGATTTTCCTATGTGGTAAGTTTCAACCAAATAGGACAATCCTTAATTGTAGTTTTTCTTGTATATACTAAATGCAAGCAAATAGATCGGATCCACAATTTGATAGGATCTTGTACAGGCTATATTTCAAAATAGAACACAAAACTAATTTCGTAGGTTCTGGTACATGATAAGCTTCAACCAAATACTACAATCCTTAACTTTAGCGGTTCTTGTGTATACTAAATTCAACCAATTAGAACAGATCCATAATTTTATATATTTCCTATATGCTAAGTTTCAACCAAATAGGAGAATTCTTAATATTATTGGTTCGTGCATAGAATGAGTTTCCACCAAATAGGCCAGATCCACAATTTTATACGTTCTTGTACATGCTAAGTTTCAAAATAGAACAGAACCATAATTTCGTTGGTTCTTGTACATGCTAAGTTTCAAAATAGAACAAAACCCTAATTTCGTATGTTCTTGTATATGCTAAGCTTCAACCAAATACTACAATCCTTAATTTTAGTGGTTCTTGTGTATACTAAATTCAAACAATTAGAACAGATCCATAATTTTATAGATTTTCCTATATGCTAAGTTTCAACCAAATAGGAGAATTCTTAATTTTATTGGTTCGTGCATAGAATGAGTTTCCACCAAATAGGCCAGATCCACAATTTTATACGTTCTTGTACATGCTAAGTTTCAAAATAGAACAGAACCATAATTTCGTTGGTTCTTGTACATGCTAAGCTTCAACCAAATAGGACAATCCTTAATTGTAGTGATTCTTGTATATACTAAATGCAACAAAATAGAACAGAACCATAATTTTTAGGTTCTTGTACAGCTAAGTTTCAAAATAGAACAGAACCATAATTTCGTTGGTTCTTGTACATGCTAAGTTTCAAAATAGAACAAAACCCTAATTTCGTATGTTCTTGTATATGCTAAGCTTCAACCAAATACTACAATCCTTAATTTTAGTGGTTCTTGTGTATACTAAATTCAAACAATTAGAACAGATCCATAATTACATAGGTTCTTGTACATGCTAAGTTTTATAATAGAACAGAACCATAATTTCGTTGGTTCTTGTACATGCTAAGTTTCAAAATAGAACAGAACCATAATTTCGTTGGTTCTTGTACATGCTAAGTTTCAAAATAGAACAAAACCCTAATTTCGTATGTTCTTGTATATGCTAAGCTTCAACCAAATACTACAATCCTTAATTTTAGTGGTTCTTGTGTATACTAAATTCAAACAATTAGAACAGATCCATAATTACATAGGTTCTTGTACATGCTAAGTTTTATAATAGAACAGAACCCTATTTTCATAGGTTCTTGTACATGCTAAGTTTCAAAATAGAACAGAACCCTAATTTCGTAGGTTCTTGTACATGCTAAGTTTCAAAATAGAACAGAACCATAATTTCGATGGTTCTTGTACATGCTAAGTTTCAAAATAGAACAAAACCCTAATTTCGTATGTTCTTGTATATGCTAAGCTTCAACCAAATACTACAATCCTTAATTTTAGTGGTTCTTGTGTATACTAAATTCAAACAATTAGAACAGATCCATAATTACATAGGTTCTTGTACATGCTAAGTTTTATAATAGAACAGAACCCTAATTTCGTAGGTTCTTGTACATGCTAAGTTTCAAAATAGAACAGAACCATAATTTCGTTGGTTCTTGTTCATGCTAAGTTTCAAAATAGAACAAAACCCTAATTTCGTATGTTCTTGTATATGCTAAGCTTCAACCAAATACTACAATCCTTAATTTTAGTGGTTCTTGTGTATACTAAACTCAAACAATTAGAACAGATCCATAATTACATAGGTTCTTGTACATGCTAAGTTTTATAATAGAACAGAACCCTATTTTCATTGGTTCTTGTACATGCTAAGTTTCAAAATAGAACAGAACCCTAATTTCGTCGGTTCTTGTACATGCTAAGTTTCAAAATAGAACAGAACCATAATTTCGTTGCTTCTTGTACATGCTAAGTTTCAAAATAGAACAAAACCCTAATTTCGTATGTTCTTGTATATGCTAAGCTTCAACCAAATACTACAATCCTTAATTTTAGTGGTTCTTGTGTATACTAAATTCAACAAAATAGAACAGATCCACAATTTTTAGGTTCTTGTACAGCTAAGTTTCAAAATAGAACAGAACCATAATTTCGTTGGTTCTTGTACATGCTAAGTTTCAAAATAGAACAAAACCCTAATTTCGTATGTTCTTGTATATGCTAAGCTTCAACCAAATACTACAATCCTTAATTTTAGTGGTTCTTGTGTATACTAAATTCAAACAATTAGAACAGATCCATAATTTTATAGATTTTCCTATATGCTAAGTTTCAACCAAATAGGAGAATTCTTAATTTTATTGGTTCGTGCATAGAATGAGTTTCCACCAAATAGGCCAGATCCACAATTTTATACGTTCTTGTACATGCTAAGTTTCAAAATAGAACAGAACCATAATTTCGTTGGTTCTTGTACATGCTAAGCTTCAACCAAATAGGACAATCCTTAATTGTAGTGATTCTTGTATATACTAAATGCAACAAAATAGAACAGAACCATAATTTTTAGGTTCTTGTACAGCTAAGTTTCAAAATAGAACAGAACCATAATTTCGTTGGTTCTTGTACATGCTAAGTTTCAAAATAGAACAAAACCCTAATTTCGTATGTTCTTGTATATGCTAAGCTTCAACCAAATACTACAATCCTTAATTTTAGTGGTTCTTGTGTATACTAAATTCAAACAATTAGAACAGATCCATAATTACATAGGTTCTTGTACATGCTAAGTTTTATAATAGAACAGAACCATAATTTCGTTGGTTCTTGTACATGCTAAGTTTCAAAATAGAACAGAACCCTAATTTCGTATGTTCTTGTACATGCTAAGTTTCAAAAAGGAACAGAACCCTAATTTCGTATGTTCTTGTACACGCTAAGCTTCAACCAAATACTACAATCCTTAACTTTAGTGGTTCTTGTGTATACTAAATTCAACCAATTAGAACAGGTCCATAATTTTATATATTTCCTATATGCTAAGTTTCAACCAAATAGGAGAATTCTTAATATTATTGGTTCGTGCATAGAATGAGTTTCCACCAAATAGGCCAGATCCACAATTTTATACGTTCTTGTACATGCTAAGTTTCAAAATAGAACAGAACCATAATTTCGTTGGTTCTTGTACATACTAAGTTTCAAAATAGAACAAAACCCTAATTGCGTATGTTCTTGTATATGCTAAGCTTCAACCAAATACTACAATCCTTAATTTTAGTGATTCTTGTGTATACTAAATTCAAACAATTAGAACAGATCCATAATTTTATAGATTTTCCTATATGCTAAGTTTCAACCAAATAGGAGAATTCTTAATTTTATTGGTTCGTGCATAGAATGAGTTTCCACCAAATAGGCCAGATCCACAATTTTATACGTTCTTGTACATGCTAAGTTTCAAAATAGAACAGAACCATAATTTCGTTGGTTCTTGTACATGCTAAGCTTCAACCAAATAGGACAATCCTTAATTGTAGTGATTCTTGTATATACTAAATGCAACAAAATAGAACAGAACCATAATTTTTAGGTTCTTGTACAGCTAAGTTTCAAAATAGAACAGAACCATAATTTCGTTGGTTCTTGTACATGCTAAGTTTCAAAATAGAACAAAACCCTAATTTCGTATGTTCTTGTATATGCTAAGCTTCAACCAAATACTACAATCCTTAATTTTAGTGGTTCTTGTGTATACTAAATTCAAACAATTAGAACAGATCCATAATTACATAGGTTCTTGTACATGCTAAGTTTTATAATAGAACAGAACCCTATTTTCATAGGTTCTTGTACATGCTAAGTTTCAAAATAGAACAGAACCCTAATTTCGTCGGTTCTTGTACATGCTAAGTTTCAAAATAGAACAGAACCATAATTTCGTTGCTTCTTGTACATGCTAAGTTTCAAAATAGAACAAAACCCTAATTTCGTATGTTCTTGTATATGCTAAGCTTCAACCAAATACTACAATCCTTAATTTTAGTGGTTCTTGTGTATACTAAATTCAACAAAATAGAACAGATCCACAATTTTTAGGTTCTTGTACAGCTAAGTATCAAAATAGAACAGAACCATAATTTCGTTGGTTCTTGTACATGCTAAGTTTCAAAATAGAACAAAACCCTAATTTCGTATGTTCTTGTATATGCTAAGCTTCAACCAAATACTACAATCCTTAATTTTAGTGGTTCTTGTGTATACTAAATTCAAACAATTAGAACAGATCCATAATTACATAGGTTCTTGTACATGCTAAGTTTTATAATAGAACAGAACCCTATTTTCGTAGTTTCTTGTACATGCTAAGTTTTATAATAGAACAGAACCCTATTTTCGTAGGTTCTTGTACGTGCTAAGTTTCAAAATAGAACAGAACCCTAATTTCGTAGGTTCTTGTACATGCTAAGTTTCAAAAAGGAACAGAACCCTAATTTCGTATGTTCTTGTACACGCTAAGCTTCAACCAAATACTACAATCCTTAATTTTAGTGGTTCTTGTGTATACTAAATTCAAACAATTAGAACAGTTCCATAATTACATAGGTTCTTGTACATGCTAAGTTTCAAAAAGGAACAGAACCCTAATTTCGTATGTTCTTGTACACGCTAAGCTTAAACCAAATACTACAATCCTTAACTTTAGTGGTTCTTGTGTATACTAAATTCAACCAATTAGAACAGATCCATAATTTTATATATTTCCTATATGCTAAGTTTCAACCAAATAGGAGAATTCTTAATATTATTGGTTCGTGCATAGAATGAGTTTCCACCAAATAGGCCAGATCCACAATTTTATACGTTCTTGTACATGCTAAGTTTCAAAATAGAACAGAACCATAATTTCGTTGGTTCTTGTACATGCTAAGTTTCAAAATAGAACAAAACCCTAATTTCGTAGGTTCATGCATATGCTAAGCTTCAACCAAATAGGACAATCCTTAATTGTAGTGATTCTTGTATATACTAAATGCAACAAAATAGAACAGAACCATAATTTTTAGGTTCTTGTACAGCTAAGTTTCAAAATAGAACAGAACCATAATTTCGTTGGTTCTTGTACATGCTAAGTTTTATAATAGAACAGAACCCTAATTTCGTAGGTTCTTGTACATGCTAAGTTTCAAAATAGAACAGAACCCTAATTTCGTAGGTTCTTGTACATGCTAAGTTTCAAAATAGAACAGAACCATAATTTCGTTGGTTCTTGTACATGCTAAGTTTCAAAATAGAACAAAACCCTAATTTCGTATGTTCTTGTATATGCTAAGCTTCAACCAAATACTACAATCCTTAATTTTAGTGGTTCTTGTGTATACTAAATTCAACAAAATAGAACAGATCCACAATTTTTAGGTTCTTGTACAGCTAAGTTTCAAAATAGAACAGAACCATAATTTCGTTGGTTCTTGTACATGCTAAGTTTCAAAATAGAACAAAACCCTAATTTCGTATGTTCTTGTATATGCTAAGCTTCAACCAAATACTACAATCCTTAATTTTAGTGGTTCTTGTGTATACTAAATTCAAACAATTAGAACAGATCCATAATTACATAGGTTCATGTACATGCTAAGTTTTATAATAGAACAGAACCCTATTTTCGTAGTTTCTTGTACATGCTAAGTTTTATAATAGAACAGAACCCTATTTTCGTAGGTTCTTGTACGTGCTAAGTTTCAAAATAGAACAGAACCCTAATTTCGTAGGTTCTTGTACATGCTAAGTTTCAAAAAGGAACAGAACCCTAATTTCGTATGTTCTTGTACACGCTAAGCTTCAACCAAATTCTACAATCCTTAATTTTAGTGGTTCTTGTGTATACTAAATTCAAACAATTAGAACAGTTCCATAATTACATAGGTTCTTGTACATGCTAAATTTCAAAAAGGAACAGAACCCTAATTTCGTATGTTCTTGTACACGCTAAGCTTAAACCAAATACTACAATCCTTAACTTTAGTGGTTCTTGTGTATACTAAATTCAACCAATTAGAACAGATCCATAATTTTATATATTTCCTATATGCTAAGTTTCAACCAAATAGGAGAATTCTTAATATTATTGGTTCGTGCATAGAATGAGTTTCCACCAAATAGGCCAGATCCACAATTTTATACGTTCTTGTACATGCTAAGTTTCAAAATAGAACAGATCCATAATTTAGTTGGTTCTTGTACATGCTAAGTTTCAAAATAGAACAAAACCCTAATTTCGTAGGTTAATGCATATGCTAAGCTTCAACCAAATAGGACAATCCTTAATTGTAGTGATTCTTGTATATACTAAATGCAACAAAATAGAACAGAACCATAATTTTTAGGTTCTTGTACAGCTAAGTTTCAAAATAGAACAGAACCATAATTTCGTTGGTTCTTGTACATGCTAAGTTTCAAAATAGAACAAAACCCTAATTTCGTATGTTCTTGTATATGCTAAGCTTCAACCAAATACTACAATCCTTAATTTTAGTGGTTCTTGTGTATACTAAATTCAAACAATTAGAACAGATCCATAATTACATAGGTTCTTGTACATGCTAAGTTTTATAATAGAACAGAACCCTATTTTCGTAGGTTCTTGTACAGCTAAGTTTCAAAATAGAACAGATCCATAATTTCGTTGGTTCTTGTACATGCTAAGTTTCAAAATAGAACAGAACCATAATTTCGTTGGTTCTTGTACATGCTAAGTTTCAAAATAGAACAAAACCCTAATTTCGTATGTTCTTGTATATGCTAAGCTTCAACCAAATACTACAATCCTTAATTTTAGTGGTTCTTGTGTATACTAAATTCAAACAATTAGAACAGATCCATAATTACATAGGTTCTTGTACATGCTAAGTTTTATAATAGAACAGAACCCTATTTTCGTAGGTTCTTGTACATGCTAAGTTTCAAAATAGAACAGAACCCTAATTTCGTAGGTTCTTGTACATGCTAAGTTTCAAAATAGAACAGAACCATAATTTCGTTGGTTCTTGTACATGCTAAGTTTCAAAATAGAACAAAACCCTAATTTCGTATGTTCTTGTATATGCTAAGCTTCAACCAAATACTACAATCATTAATTTTAGTGGTTCTTGTGTATACTAAATTCAAACAATTAGAACAGATCCATAATTACATAGGTTCTTGTACATGCTAAGTTTTATAATAGAACAGAACCCTATTTTCGTAGGTTCTTGTACATGCTATGTTTCAAAATAGAACAGAACCCTAATTTCGTAGGTTCTTGTACATGCTAAGTTTCAAAAAGGAACAGAACCCTAATTTCGTATGTTCTTGTACATGCTAAGTTTCAAAATAGAACAAAACCCTAATTTCGTATGTTCTTGTATATGCTAAGCCTCAACCAAATACTACAATCCTTAATTTTAGTGGTTCTTGTGTATACTAAATTCAACAAAATAGAACAGATCCACAATTTTTAGGTTCTTGTACAGCTAAGTTTCAAAATAGAACAGAACCATAATTTCGTTGGTTCTTGTACATGCTAAGTTTCAAAATGGAACAAAACCCTAATTTCGTATGTTCTTGTACATGCTAAGTTTCAAAAAGGAACAGAACCCTAATTTCGTATGTTCTTGTACACGCTAAGCTTCAACCAAATACTACAATCCTTAACTTTAGTGGTTCTTGTGTATACTAAATTCAACCAATTAGAACAGATCCATAATTTTATATATTTCCTATATGCTAAGTTTCAACCAAATAGGAGAATTCTTAATATTATTGGTTCGTGCATAGAGTGAGTTTCCACCAAATAGGCCAGATCCACAATTTTATACGTTCTTGTACATGCTAAGTTTCAAAATAGAACAGAACCATAATTTCGTAGGTTCTTGTACATGCTAAGTTTCAAAAAGGAACAGAACCCTAATTTCGTATGTTCTTGTACACGCTAAGCTTAAACCAAATACTACAATCCTTAACTTTAGTGGTTCTTGTGTATACTAAATTCAACCAATTAGAACGAACCATAATTTTTAGGTTCTTGTACAGCTAAGGTTCAAAATAGAACAGAACCATAATTTCGTTGGTTCTTGTACATGCTAAGTTTCAAAATAGAACAAAACCCTAATTTCGTATGTTCTTGTATATGCTAAGCTTCAACCAAATACTACAATCCTTAATTTTAGTGGTTCTTGTGTATACTAAATTCAAACAATTAGAACAGATCCATAATTACATAGGTTCTTGTACATGCTAAGTTTTATAATAGAACAGAACCCTAATTTCGTAGGTTCTTGTACAAGCTAAGTTTCAAAATAGAACAGGACCCTAATTTCGTAGGTTCTTGTACATGCTAAGTTTCAAAATAGAACAGAACCATAATTTCGTTGGTTCTTGTACATGCTAAGTTTCAAAATAGAACAAAACCCTAATTTCGTATGTTCTTGTATATGCTAAGCTTCAACCAAATACTACAATCCTTAATTTTAGTGGTTCTTGTGTATACTAAATTCAAACAATTAGAACAGATCCATAATTACATAGGTTCTTGTACATGCTAAGTTTTATAATAGAACAGAACCCTAATTTCGTAGGTTCTTGTACATGCTAAGTTTCAAAATAGAACAGAACCCTAATTTCGTCGGTTTTTGTACATGCTAAGTTTCAAAATAGAACAGAACCATAATTTCGTTGCTTCTTGTACATGCTAAGTTTCAAAATAGAACAAAACCCTAATTTCGTATGTTCTTGTATATGCTAAGCTTCAACCAAATACTACAATCCTTAATTTTAGTGATTCCTGTGTATACTAAATTCAACAAAATAGAACAGATCCACAATTTTTAGGTTCTTGTACAGCTAAGTTTTAAAATAGAACAGAACCATAATTTCGTTGGTTCTTGTACATGCTAAGTTTCAAAATAGAACAAAACCCAATTTCGTATGTTCTTGTATATGCTAAGCTTCAACCAAATACTACAATCCTTAATTTTAGTGGTTCTTGTGTATACTAAATTCAAACAATTAGAACAAATCCATAATTACATAGGTTCTTGTACATGCTAAGTTTTATAATAGAACAGAACCCTATTTTCGTAGGTTCTTGTACATGCTAAGTTTCAAAATAGAACAGAACCCTAATTTCGTAGGTTCTTGTACAGCTAAGTTTCAAAATAGAACAGAACCATAATTTCGTTGGTTCTTGTACATGCTAAGTTTCAAAATAGAACAAAACCCTAATTTCGTATGTTCTTGTATATGCTAAGCTTCAACCAAATACTACAATCCTTAATTTTAGTGGATCTTGTGTATACTAAATTCAAACAATTAGAACAGATCCATAATTACATAGGTTCTTGTACATGCTAAGTTTTATAATAGAACAGAACCCTATTTTCGTAGGTTCTTGTACATGCTAAGTTTCAAAATAGAACAGAACCCTAATTTCGTAGGTTCTTGTACATGCTAAGTTTCAAAATAGAACAGAACCCTAATTTCGTAGGTTCTTGTACATGCTAAGTTTCAAAATAGAACAGAACCATAATTTCGTTGGTTCTTGTACATGCTAAGTTTCAAAATAGAACAAAACCCTAATTTCGTATGTTCTTGTATATGCTAAGCTTCAACCAAATACTACAATCCTTAATTTTAGTGGTTCTTGTGTATACTAAATTCAAACAATTAGAACAGATCCATAATTACATAGGTTCTTGTACATGCTAAGTTTTATAATAGAACAGAACCCTATTTTCGTAGGTTCTTGTACATGCTATGTTTCAAAATAGAACAGAACCCTAATTTCGTCGGTTCTTGTACATGCTAAGTTTCAAAATAGAACAGAACCATAATTTCGTTGGTTCTTGTACATGCTAAGTTTCAAAATAGAACAAAACCCTAATTTCGTATGTTCTTGTATATGCTAAGCCTCAACCAAATACTACAATCCTTAATTTTAGTGGTTCTTGTGTATACTAAATTCAACAAAATAGAACAGATCCACAATTTTTAGGTTCTTGTACAGCTAAGTTTCAAAATAGAACAGAACCATAATTTCGTTGGTTCTTGTACATGCTAAGTTTCAAAATGGAACAAAACCCTAATTTCGTATGTTCTTGTATATGCTAAGCTTCAACCAAATACTACAATCCTTAATTTTAGTGGTTCTTGTGTATACTAAATTCAAACAATTAGAACAGATCCATAATTACATAGGTTCTTGTACATGCTAAGTTTTATAATAGAACAGAACCCTATTTTCGTAGGTTCTTGTACATGCTAAGTTTCAAAATAGAACAGAACCCTAATTTCGTAGGTTCTTGTACATGCTAAGTTTCAAAATAGAACAGAACCATAATTTCGTTGGTTCTTGTACATGCTAAGTTTCAAAATAGAACATAACCCTAATTTCGTATGTTCTTGTATATGCTAAGCTTCAACCAAATACTACAATCCTTAATTTTAGTGGTTCTTGTGTATACTAAATTCAAACAATTAGAACAGATCCATAATTACATAGGTTCTTGTACATGCTAAGTTTTATAATAGAACAGAACCTTATTTTGGTATGTTCTTGTACATGCTAAGTTTCAAAATAGAACAGAACCCTAATTTCGTAGGTTCTTGTACATGCTAAGTTTCAAAAAGGAACAGAACCCTAATTTCGTATGTTCTTGTACACGCTAAGCTTCAACCAAATACTACAATCATTAATTTTAGTGGTTCTTGTGTATACTAAATTCAAACAATTAGAACAGATCCATAATTACATAGGTTCTTGTACATGCTAAGTTTTATAATAGAACAGAACCCTATTTTCGTAGGTTCTTGTACATGCTAAGTTTCAAAATAGAACAAAACCCAATTTCGTATGTTCTTGTATATGCTAAGCTTCAACCAAATACTACAATCCTTAATTTTAGTGGTTCTTGTGTATACTAAATTCAAACAATTAGAACAAATCCATAATTACATAGGTTCTT
Organism: Bombus pascuorum; assembly: GCF_905332965.1. Classification (NCBI taxonomy): domain Eukaryota; kingdom Metazoa; phylum Arthropoda; class Insecta; order Hymenoptera; family Apidae; genus Bombus; species Bombus pascuorum. The sequence goes on from NW_026869730.1 coordinate 1,879,975, forward strand.
GTACATGCTAAGTTTTATAATAGAACAGAACCCTATTTTCGTAGGTTCTTGTACATGCTAAGTTTCAAAACAGAACAGAACCCTAATTTCGTAGGTTCTTGTACAGCTAAGTTTCAAAATAGAACAGAACCATAATTTCGTTGGTTCTTGTACATGCTAAGTTTCAAAATAGAACAAAACCCTAATTTCGTATGTTCTTGTATATGCTAAGCTTCAACCAAATACTACAATCCTTAATTTTAGTGGATCTTGTGTATACTAAATTCAAACAATTAGAACAGATCCATAATTACATAGGTTCTTGTACATGCTAAGTTTTATAATAGAACAGAACCCTATTTTCGAAGGTTCTTGTACATGCTAAGTTTCAAAATAGAACAGAACCCTAATTTCGTAGGTTCTTGTACATGCTAAGTTTCAAAATAGAACAGAACCCTAATTTCGTAGGTTCTTGTACATGCTAAGTTTCAAAATAGAACAGAACCATAATTTCGTTGGTTCTTGTACATGCTAAGTTTCAAAATAGAACAAAACCCTAATTTCGTATGTTCTTGTATATGCTAAGCTTCAACCAAATACTACAATCCTTAATTTTAGTGGTTCTTGTGTATACTAAATTCAAACAATTAGAACAGATCCATAATTACATAGGTTCTTGTACATGCTAAGTTTTATAATAGAACAGAACCCTATTTTCGTAGGTTCTTGTACATGCTATGTTTCAAAATAGAACAGAACCCTAATTTCGTCGGTTCTTGTACATGCTAAGTTTCAAAATAGAACAGAACCATAATTTCGTTGGTTCTTGTACATGCTAAGTTTCAAAATAGAACAAAACCCTAATTTCGTATGTTCTTGTATATGCTAAGCCTCAACCAAATACTACAATCCTTAATTTTAGTGGTTCTTGTGTATACTAAATTCAACAAAATAGAACAGATCCACAATTTTTAGGTTCTTGTACAGCTAAGTTTCAAAATAGAACAGAACCATAATTTCGTTGGTTCTTGTACATGCTAAGTTTCAAAATGGAACAAAACCCTAATTTCGTATTTTCTTGTATATGCTAAGCTTCAACCAAATACTACAATCCTTAATTTTAGTGGTTCTTGTGTATACTAAATTCAAACAATTAGAACAGATCCATAATTACATAGGTTCTTGTACATGCTAAGTTTTATAATAGAACAGAACCCTATTTTCGTAGGTTCTTGTACATGCTAAGTTTCAAAATAGAACAGAACCCTAATTTCGTAGGTTCTTGTACATGCTAAGTTTCAAAATAGAACAGAACCATAATTTCGTTGGTTCTTGTACATGCTAAGTTTCAAAATAGAACATAACCCTAATTTCGTATGTTCTTGTATATGCTAAGCTTCAACCAAATACTACAATCATTAATTTTAGTGGTTCTTGTGTATACTAAATTCAAACAATTAGAACAGATCCATAATTACATAGGTTCTTGTACATGCTAAGTTTTATAATAGAACAGAACCTTATTTTGGTATGTTCTTGTACATGCTAAGTTTCAAAATAGAACAGAACCCTAATTTCGTAGGTTCTTGTACATGCTAAGTTTCAAAAAGGAACAGAACCCTAATTTCGTATGTTCTTGTACACGCTAAGCTTCAACCAAATACTACAATCATTAATTTTAGTGGTTCTTGTGTATACTAAATTCAAACAATTAGAACAGATCCATAATTACATAGGTTCTTGTACATGCTAAGTTTTATAATAGAACAGAACCCTATTTTCGTAGGTTCTTGTACATGCTAAGTTTCAAAATAGAACAAAACCCAATTTCGTATGTTCTTGTATATGCTAAGCTTCAACCAAATACTACAATCCTTAATTTTAGTGGTTCTTGTGTATACTAAATTCAAACAATTAGAACAAATCCATAATTACATAGGTTCTTGTACATGCTAAGTTTTATAATAGAACAGAACCCTATTTTCGTAGGTTCTTGTACATGCTAAGTTTCAAAATAGAACAGAACCCTAATTTCGTAGGTTCTTGTACATGCTAAGTTTCAAAATAGAACAAAACCCTAATTTCGTATGTTCTTGTATATGCTAAGCTTCAACCAAATAATACAATCCTTAATTTTAGTGGTTCTTGTGTATACTAAATTCAAACAATTAGAACAGATCCATAATTACATAGGTTCTTGTACATGCTAAGTTTTATAATAGAACAGAACCCTATTTTCGTAGGTTCTTGTACATGCTAAGTTTCAAAATAGAACAGAACCCTAATTTCGTAGGTTCTTGTACATGCTAAGTTTCAAAATAGAACAGAACCATAATTTCGTTGGTTCTTGTACATGCTAAGTTTCAAAATAGAACAAAACCCTAATTTCGTATGTTCTTGTATATGCTAAGCTTCAACCAAATACTACAATCATTAATTTTAGTGGTTCTTGTGTATACTAAATTCAAACAATTAGAACAGATCCATAATTACATAGGTTCTTGTACATGCTAAGTTTTATAATAGAACAGAACCCTATTTTCGTAGGTTCTTGTACATGCTAAGTTTCAAAATAGAACAAAACCCAATTTCGTATGTTCTTGTATATGCTAAGCTTCAACCAAATACTACAATCCTTAATTTTAGTGGTTCTTGTGTATACTAAATTCAAACAATTATAACAGATCCATAATTACATAGGTTCTTGTACATGCTAAGTTTTATAATAGAACAGAACCCTATTTTCGTAGGTTCTTGTACATGCTAAGTTTCAAAATAGAACAGAACCCTAATTTCGTAGGTTCTTGTACATGCTAAGTTTCAAAATAGAACAGAACCATAATTTCGTTGGTTCTTGTACATGCTAAGTTTCAAAATAGAACAAAACCCTAATTTCGTATGTTCTTGTATATGCTAAGCTTCAACCAAATACTACAATCCTTAATTTTAGTGGTTCTTGTGTATACTAAATTCAAACAATTAGAACAGATCCATAATTACATAGGTTCTTGTACATGCTAAGTTTTATAATAGAACAGAACCCTAATTTCGTAGGTTCTTGTACATGCTAAGTTTCAAAATAGAACAGAACCATAATTTCGTTGGTTCTTGTACATGCTAAGTTTCAAAATACAACAAAACCCTAATTTCGTATGTTCTTGTATATGCTAAGCTTCAACCAAATACTACAATCCTTAATTTTAGTGGTTCTTGTGTATACTAAATTCAAACAATTAGAACAGATCCATAATTACATAGGTTCTTGTACATGCTAAGTTTTATAATAGAACAGAACCCTATTTTCGTAGGTTCTTGTACATGCTAAGATTCAAAATAGAACAGAACCCTAATTTCGTAGGTTCTTGTACATGCTAAGTTTCAAAATAGAACAGAACCATAATTTCGTTGGTTCTTGTACATGCTAAGTTTCAAAATAGAACAAAACCCTAATTTCGTATGTTCTTGTATATGCTAAGCTTCAACCAAATACTACAATCCTTAATTTTAGTGGTTCTTGTGTATACTAAATTCAAACAATTAGAACAGATCCATAATTACATAGGTTCTTGTACATGCTAAGTTTTATAATAGAACAGAACCCTATTTTCGTAGGTTCTTGTACATGCTAAGTTTAAAAATAGAACAGAACCCTAATTTCGTCGGTTCTTGTACATGCTAAGTTTCAAAATAGAACAGAACCATAATTTCGTTGGTTCTTGTACATGCTAAGTTTCAAAATAGAACAAAACCCTAATTTCGTATGTTCTTGTATATGCTAAGCTTCAACCAAATACTACAAACCTTAATTTTAGTGGTTCTTGTGTATACTAAATTCAAACAATTAGAACAGATCCATAAATACATAGGTTCTTGTACATGCTAAGTTTTATAATAGAACAGAACCCTATTTTCGTAGGTTCTTGTACATGCTAAGTTTCAAAATGGAACAAAACCCTAATTTCGTATGTTCTTGTATATGCTAAGCTTCAACCAAATACTACAATCCTTAATTTTAGTGGTTCTTGTGTATACTAAATTCAAACAATTAGAACAGATCCATAATTACATAGGTTCTTGTACATGCTAAGTTTTATAATAGAACAGAACCCTATTTTCGTAGGTTCTTGTACATGCTAAGTTTCAAAATAGAACAGAACCCTAATTTCGTAGGTTCTTGTACATGCTAAGTTTCAAAATAGAACAGAACCATAATTTCGTTGGTTCTTGTACATGCTAAGTTTCAAAATAGAACAAAACCCTAATTTCGTATGTTCTTGTATATGCTAAGCTTCAACCAAATACTACAATCATTAATTTTAGTGGTTCTTGTGTATACTAAATTCAAACAATTAGAACAGATCCATAATTACATAGGTTCTTGTACATGCTAAGTTTTATAATAGAACAGAACCTTATTTTGGTAGGTTCTTGTACATGCTAAGTTTCAAAATAGAACAGAACCCTAATTTCGTAGGTTCTTGTACATGCTAAGTTTCAAAAAGGAACAGAACCCTAATTTCGTATGTTCTTGTACACGCTAAGCTTCAACCAAATACTACAATCATTAATTTTAGTGGTTCTTGTGTATACTAAATTCAAACAATTAGAACAGATCCATAATTACATAGGTTCTTGTACATGCTAAGTTTTATAATAGAACAGAACCCTATTTTCGTAGGTTCTTGTACATGCTAAGTTTCAAAATAGAACAAAACCCAATTTCGTATGTTCTTGTATATGCTAAGCTTCAACCAAATACTACAATCCTTAATTTTAGTGGTTCTTGTGTATACTAAATTCAAACAATTAGAACAAATCCATAATTACATAGGTTCTTGTACATGCTAAGTTTTATAATAGAACAGAACCCTATTTTCGTAGGTTCTTGTACATGCTAAGTTTAAAAATAGAACAGAACCCTAATTTCGTCGGTTCTTGTACATGCTAAGTTTCAAAATAGAACAGAACCATAATTTCGTTGGTTCTTGTACATGCTAAGTTTCAAAATAGAACAAAACCCTAATTTCGTATGTTCTTGTATATGCTAAGCTTCAACCAAATACTACAATCCTTAATTTTAGTGGTTCTTGTGTATACTAAATTCAAACAATTAGAACAGATCCATAAATACATAGGTTCTTGTACATGCTAAGTTTTATAATAGAACAGAACCCTATTTTCGTAGGTTCTTGTACATGCTAAGTTTCAAAATGGAACAAAACCCTAATTTCGTATGTTCTTGTATATGCTAAGCTTCAACCAAATACTACAATCCTTAATTTTAGTGGTTCTTGTGTATACTAAATTCAAACAATTAGAACAGATCCATAATTACATAGGTTCTTGTACATGCTAAGTTTTATAATAGAACAGAACCCTATTTTCGTAGGTTCTTGTACATGCTAAGTTTCAAAATAGAACAGAACCCTAATTTCGTAGGTTCTTGTACATGCTAAGTTTCAAAATAGAACAGAACCATAATTTCGTTGGTTCTTGTACATGCTAAGTTTCAAAATAGAACATAACCCTAATTTCGTATGTTCTTGTATATGCTAAGCTTCAACCAAATACTACAATCATTAATTTTAGTGGTTCTTGTGTATACTAAATTCAAACAATTAGAACAGATCCATAATTACATAGGTTCTTGTACATGCTAAGTTTTATAATAGAACAGAACCTTATTTTGGTAGGTTCTTGTACATGCTAAGTTTCAAAATAGAACAGAACCCTAATTTCGTAGGTTCTTGTACATGCTAAGTTTCAAAAAGGAACAGAACCCTAATTTCGTATGTTCTTGTACACGCTAAGCTTCAACCAAATACTACAATCATTAATTTTAGTGGTTCTTGTGTATACTAAATTCAAACAATTAGAACAGATCCATAATTACATAGGTTCTTGTACATGCTAAGTTTTATAATAGAACAGGACCCTATTTTCGTAGGTTCTTGTACATGCTAAGTTTCAAAATAGAACAAAACCCAATTTCGTATGTTCTTGTATATGCTAAGCTTCAACCAAATACTACAATCCTTAATTTTAGTGGTTCTTGTGTATACTAAATTCAAACAATTAGAACAAATCCATAATTACATAGGTTCTTGTACATGCTAAGTTTTATAATAGAACAGAACCCTATTTTCGTAGGTTCTTGTACATGCTAAGTTTCAAAATAGAACAGAACCCTAATTTCGTAGGTTCTTGTACATGCTAAGTTTCAAAATAGAACAAAACCCTAATTTCGTATGTTCTTGTATATGCTAAGCTTCAACCAAATAATACAATCCTTAATTTTAGTGGTTCTTGTGTATACTAAATTCAAACAATTAGAACAGATCCATAATTACATAGGTTCTTGTACATGCTAAGTTTTATAATAGAACAGAACCCTATTTTCGTAGGTTCTTGTACATGCTAAGTTTCAAAATAGAACAGAACCCTAATTTCGTAGGTTCTTGTACATGCTAAGTTTCAAAATAGAACAGAACCATAATTTCGTTGGTTCTTGTACATGCTAAGTTTCAAAATAGAACAAAACCCTAATTACGTATGTTCTTGTATATGCTAAGCTTCAACCAAATACTACAATCATTAATTTTAGTGGTTCTTGTGTATACTAAATTCAAACAATTAGAACAGATCCATAATTACATAGGTTCTTGTACATGCTAAGTTTTATAATAGAACAGAACCCTATTTTCGTATGTTCTTGTACATGCTAAGTTTCAAAATAGAACAAAACCCAATTTCGTATGTTCTTGTATATGCTAAGCTTCAACCAAATACTACAATCCTTAATTTTAGTGGTTCTTGTGTATACTAAATTCAAACAATTAGAACAGATCCATAATTACATAGGTTCTTGTACATGCTAAGTTTTATAATAGAACAGAACCCTATTTTCGTAGGTTCTTGTACATGCTAAGTTTCAAAATAGAACAGAACGCTAATTTCGTAGGTTCTTGTACATGCTAAGTTTCAAAATAGAACAGAACCATAATTTCGTTGGTTCTTGTACATGCTAAGTTTCAAAATAGAACAAAACCCTAATTTCGTATGTTCTTGTATATGCTAAGCTTCAACCAAATACTACAATCCTTAATTTTAGTGGTTCTTGTGTATACTAAATTCAAACAATTAGAACAGATCCATAATTACATAGGTTCTTGTACATGCTAAGTTTTATAATAGAACAGAACCCTAATTTCGTAGGTTCTTGTACATGCTAAGTTTCAAAATAGAACAGAACCATAATTTCGTTGGTTCTTGTACATGCTAAGTTTCAAAATACAACAAAACCCTAATTTCGTATGTTCTTGTATATGCTAAGCTTCAACCAAATACTACAATCCTTAATTTTAGTGGTTCTTGTGTATACTAAATTCAAACAATTAGAACAGATCCATAATTACATAGGTTCTTGTACATGCTAAGTTTTATAATAGAACAGAACCCTATTTTCGTAGGTTCTTGTACATGCTAAGATTCAAAATAGAACAGAACCCTAATTTCGTAGGTTCTTGTACATGCTAAGTTTCAAAATAGAACAGAACCATAATTTCGTTGGTTCTTGTACATGCTAAGTTTCAAAATAGAACAAAACCCTAATTTCGTATGTTCTTGTATATGCTAAGCTTCAACCAAATACTACAATCCTTAATTTTAGTGGTTCTTGTGTATACTAAATTCAAACAATTAGAACAGATCCATAATTACATAGGTTCTTGTACATGCTAAGTTTTATAATAGAACAGAACCCTATTTTCGTAGGTTCTTGTACATGCTAAGTTTAAAAATAGAACAGAACCCTAATTTCGTCGGTTCTTGTACATGCTAAGTTTCAAAATAGAACAGAACCATAATTTCGTTGGTTCTTGTACATGCTAAGTTTCAAAATAGAACAAAACCCTAATTTCGTATGTTCTTGTATATGCTAAGCTTCAACCAAATACTACAATCCTTAATTTTAGTGGTTCTTGTGTATACTAAATTCAAACAATTAGAACAGATCCATAAATACATAGGTTCTTGTACATGCTAAGTTTTATAATAGAACAGAACCCTATTTTCGTAGGTTCTTGTACATGCTAAGTTTCAGATTAGAACAGAACTCTAATTTCGTCGGTTCTTGTACATGCTAAGTTTCAAAATAGAACAGAACCCTAATTTCGTATGTTCTTGTACACGCTAAGCTTAAACCAAATACTACAATCCTTAACTTTAGTGGTTCTTGTGTATACTAAATTCAACCAATTAGAACAGATCCATAGTTTTATATATTTCCTATATGCTAAGTTTCAACCAAATAGTAGAATTCTTAATATTATTGGTTCGTGCATAGAATGAGTTTCCACCAAATAGGCCAGATCCACAATTTTATACGTTCTTGTAAATGCTAAGTTTCAAAATAGAACAGAACCATAATTTCGTTGGTTCTTGTACATGCTAAGTTTCAAAATAGAACAAAACCCTAATTTCGTAGGTTCATGCATATGCTAAGCTTCAACCAAATAGGACAATCCTTAATTGTAGTGATTCTTGTATATACTAAATGCAACAAAATAGAACAGAACCATAATTTTTAGGTTCTTGTACAGCTAAGTTTCAAAATAGAACAGAACCATAATTTCGTTGGTTCTTGTACATGCTAAGTTTCAAAAAGGAACAGAACCCTAATTTCGTATGTTCTTGTACACGCTAAGCTTAAACCAAATACTACAATCCTTAACTTTAGTGGTTCTTGTGTATACTAAATTCAACCAATTAGAACAGATCCATAATTTTATATATTTCCTATATGCTAAGTTTCAACCAAATAGGAGAATTCTTAATATTATTGGTTCGTGCATAGAATGAGTTTCCACCAAATAGGCCAGATCCACAATTTTATACGTTCTTGTACATGCTAAGTTTCAAAATAGAACAGAACCATAATTTCGTTGGTTCTTGTACATGCTAAGTTTCAAAATAGAACAGAACCATAATTTCGTTGGTTCTTGTACATGCTAAGTTTCAAAATAGAACAAAACCCTAATTTCGTATGTTCTTGTATATGCTAAGCTTCAACCAAATACTACAATCCTTAATTTTAGTGGTTCTTGTGTATACTAAATTCAAACAATTAGAACAGATCCATAATTACATAGGTTCTTGTACATGCTAAGTTTTATAATAGAACAGAACCCTATTTTCGTAGGTTCTTGTACATGCTAAGTTTCAAAATAGAACAGAACCCTAATTTCGTAGGTTCTTGTACATGCTAAGTTTCAAAATAGAACAGAACCATAATTTCGTTGGTTCTTGTACATGCTAAGTTTCAAAATAGAACAAAACCCTAATTTCGTATGTTCTTGTATATGCTAAGCTTCAACCAAATACTACAATCCTTAATTTTAGTGGTTCTTGTGTATACTAAATTCAAACAATTAGAACAGATCCATAATTACATAGGTTCTTGTACATGCTAAGTTTTATAATAGAACAGAACCCTATTTTCGTAGGTTCTTGTACATGCTAAGTTTCAGAATAGAACAGAACCCTAATTTCGTCGGTTCTTGTACATGCTAAGTTTCAAAATAGAACAGAACCATAATTTCGTTGGTTCTTGTACATGCTAAGTTTCAAAATAGAACAAAACCCTAATTTCGTATGTTCTTGTATATGCTAAGCTTCAACCAAATACTACAATCCTTAATTTTAGTGGTTCTTGTGTATACTAAATTCAAACAATTAGAACAGATCCATAATTACATAGGTTCTTGTACATGCTAAGTTTTATAATAGAACAGAACCCTATTTTCGTAGGTTCTTGTACATGCTAAGTTTCAAAATAGAACAGAACCCTAATTTCGTATGTTCTTGTACACGCTAAGCTTCAACCAAATACTACAATCCTTAACTTTAGTGGTTCTTCTGTATACTAAATTCAACCAATTAGAACAGATCCATAATTACATAGGTTCTTGTACATGCTAAGTTTTATAATAGAACAGAACCCTATTTTCGTAGGTTCTTGTACATGCTAAGTTTCAAAATAGAACAGAACCCTAATTTCGTCGGTTCTTGTACATGCTAAGTTTCAAAATAGAACAGAACCATAATTTCGTTGGTTCTTGTACATGCTAAGTTTCAAAATAGAACAAAACCCTAATTTCGTATGTTCTTGTATATGCTAAGCTTCAACCAAATACTACAATCCTTAATTTTAGTGGTTCTTGTGTATACTAAATTCAAACAATTAGAACAGATCCATAATTACATAGGTTCTTGTACATGCTAAGTTTTATAATAGAACAGAACCCTATTTTCGTAGGTTCTTGTACATGCTAAGTTTCAAAATAGAACAGAACCCTAATTTTGTCGGTTCTTGTACATGCTAAGTTTCAAAATAGAACAGAACCATAATTTCGTTGGTTCTTGTACATGCTAAGTTTCAAAATAGAACAAAACCCTAATTTCGTATGTTCTTGTATATGCTAAGCTTCAACCAAATACTACAATCCTTAATTTTAGTGGTTCTTGTGTATACTAAATTCAACAAAATAGAACAGATCCACAATTTTTAGGTTCTTGTACAGCTAAGTTTCAAAATAGAACAGAACCATAATTTCGTTGGTTCTTGTACATGCTAAGTTTCAAAATAGAACAAAACCCTAATTTCGTATGTTCTTGTATATGCTAAGCTTCAACCAAATACTACAATCCTTAATTTTAGTGGTTCTTGTGTATACTAAATTCAAACAATTAGAACAGATCCATAATTACATAGGTTCTTGTACATGCTAAGTTTTATAATAGAACAGAACCCTATTTTCGTAGGTTCTTGTACATGCTAAGTTTCAAAATAGAACAGAACCCTAATTTCGTAGGTTCTTGTACATGCTAAGTTTCAAAATAGAACAGAACCATAATTTCGTTGGTTCTTGTACATGCTAAGTTTCAAAATAGAACAAAACCCTAATTTCGTATGTTCTTGTATATGCTAAGCTTCAACCAAATACTACAATCCTTAATTTTAGTGGTTCTTGTGTATACTAAATTCAAACAATTAGAACAGATCCATAGTTACATAGGTTCTTGTACATGCTAAGTTTTATAATAGAACAGAACCCTATTTTCGTAGGTTCTTGTACATGCTAAGTTTCAGAATAGAACAGAACACTAATTTCGTAGGTTCTTGTACATGCTAAGTTTCAAAATAGAACAGAACCCTAATTTCGTATGTTCTTGTACACGCTAAGCTTCAACCAAATACTACAATCCTTAACTTTAGTGGTTCTTCTGTATACTAAATTCAACCAATTAGAACAGATCCATAATTTTATAGATTTTCCTATATGCTAAGTTTCAACCAAATAGGAGTATTCTTAATTTTATTGGTTCGTGCATAGAATGAGTTTCCACCAAATAGGCCAGATCCACAATTTTATACGTTCTTATACATGCTAAGTTTCAAAATTGAACAAAACCCTAATTTCGTATGTTCTTGTATATGCTAAGCTTCAACCAAATACTACAATCCTTAATTTTAGTGGTTCTTGTGTATACCAAATAGGAGAATTCTTAATTTTACTGGTCCTTGTATATAATGAATTTCAACCAAATAGAACACGTAAACAACTTTATAAGCTCTTGTACATGCCAAGTTTCAATATAGAACAGAACACAAATTTCGTAGGTTCTTGTATATGCCAAGCTTCAACCAAATAGGACAATCCTTAATTTTTGTGGTTATTGTGTATACTAAATTCATCCAAATAGAACAGATCCATCATTACATTGGTTCTTGTACATGCTAAGTTTTATAATAGAACAGAACCCTATTTTCGTAGGTTCTTGTACATGGTAAGTTTCAAAATAGAACAGAACCCTAATTTCGTAGGTTCTTGTACATGCTAAGTTTCAAAAAGGAACAGAACCCTAATTTCGTATGTTCTTGTACACGCTAAGCTTCAACCAAATACTACAATCCTTAACTTTAGTGGTTCTTGTGTATACTAAATTCAACCAATTAGAACAGTTCCATAATTTTATATATTTCCTATATGCTAAGTTTCAACCAAATAGGAGAATTCTTAATATTATTGGTTCGTGCATAGAATGAGTTTCCACCAAATAGGCCAGATCCACAATTTTATACGTTCTTGTACATGCTAAGTTTCAAAATGGAACAGAACCATAATTTCGTTGGTTCTTGTACATGCTAAGTTTCAAAATAGAACAAAACCCTAATTTCGTATGTTCTTGTATATGCTAAGCTTCAATCAAATACTACAATCCTTAATTTTAGTGGTTCTTGTGTATACTAAATTCAAACAATTAGAACAGATCCATAATTTTATAGATTTTCCTATATGCTAAGTTTCAACCAAATTGGAGAATTCTTAATTTTATTGGTTCGTGCATAGAATGAGTTTCCACCAAATAGGCCAGATCCACAATTTTATACGTTCTTGTACATGCTAAGTTTCAAAATAGAACAAAACCCTAATTTCGTAGGTTCATGCATATGCTAAGCTTCAACCAAATAGGACAATCCTTAATTGTAGTGATTCTTGTATATACTAAATGCAACAAAATAGAACAGAACCATAATGTTTAGGTTCTTGTACAGCTAAGTTTCAAAATAGAACAGATCCATAATTACATAGGTTCTTGTACATGCTAAGTTTTATAATAGAACAGAACCCTATTTTCGTAGGTTCTTGTACATGCTAAGTTTCAAAATAGAACAGAACCCTAATTTCGTATGTTCTTGTACACGCTAAGCTTCAACCAAATACTACAATCCTTAACTTTAGTGGTTCTTCTGTATACTAAATTCAACCAATTAGAACAGATCCATAATTACATAGGTTCTTGTACATGCTAAGTTTTATAATAGAACAGAACCCTATTTTCGTAGGTTCTTGTACATGCTAAGTTTCAAAATAGAACAGAACCCTAATTTCGTCGGTTCTTGTACATGCTAAGTTTCAAAATAGAACAGAACCATAATTTCGTTGGTTCTTGTACATGCTAAGTTTCAAAATAGAACAAAACCCTAATTTCGTATGTTCTTGTATATGCTAAGCTTCAACCAAATACTACAATCCTTAATTTTAGTGGTTCTTGTGTATACTAAATTCAAACAATTAGAACAGATCCATAATTACATAGGTTCTTGTACATGCTAAGTTTTATAATAGAACAGAACCCTATTTTCGTAGGTTCTTGTACATGCTAAGTTTCAGAATAGAACAGAACTCTAATTTCGTAGGTTCTTGTACATGCTAAGTTTCAAAATAGAACAGAACCCTAATTTCGTATGTTCTTGTACACGCTAAGCTTCAACCAAATACTACAATCCTTAACTTTAGTGGTTCTTCTGTATACTAAATTCAACCAATTAGAACAGATCCATAATTTTATAGATTTTCCTATATGCTAAGTTTCAACCAAATAGGAGTATTCTTAATTTTATTGGTTCGTGCATAGAATGAGTTTCCACCAAATAAGCCAGATCCACAATTTTATACGTTCTTATACATGCTAAGTTTCAAAATTGAACAAAACCCTAATTTCGTATGTTCTTGTATATGCTAAGCTTCAACCAAATACTACAATCCTTAATTTTAGTGGTTCTTGTGTATACTAAATTCAAACAATTAGAACAGATCCATAATTACATAGGTTCTTGTACATGCTAAGTTTTATAATAGAACAGAACCCTATTTTCGTAGGTTCTTGTACATGCTAAGTTTCAAAATAGAACAGAACCCTAATTTTGTCGGTTCTTGTACATGCTAAGTTTCAAAATAGAACAGAACCATAATTTCGTTGGTTCTTGTACATGCTAAGTTTCAAAATAGAACAAAACCCTAATTTCGTATGTTCTTGTATATGCTAAGCTTCAACCAAATACTACAATCCTTAATTTTAGTGGTTCTTGTGTATACTAAATTCAACAAAATAGAACAGATCCACAATTTTTAGGTTCTTGTACAGCTAAGTTTCAAAATAGAACAGAACCATAATTTCGTTGGTTCTTGTACATGCTAAGTTGCAAAATAGAACAAAACCCTAATTTCGTATGTTCTTGTATATGCTAAGCTTCAACCAAATACTACAATCCTTAATTTTAGTGGTTCTTGTGTATACTAAATTCAAACAATTAGAACAGATCCATAATTACATAGGTTCTTGTACATGCTAAGATTTATAATAGAACAGAACCCTATTTTCGTAGGTTCTTGTACATGCTAAGTTTCAAAATAGAACAGAACCCTAATTTTGTCGGTTCTTGTACATGCTAAGTTTCAAAATAGAACAGAACCATAATTTCGTTGGTTCTTGTACATGCTAAGTTTCAAAATAGAACAAAACCCTAATTTCGTATGTTCTTGTATATGCTAAGCTTCAACCAAATACTACAATCCTTAATTTTAGTGGTTCTTGTGTATACTAAATTCAACAAAATAGAACAGATCCACAATTTTTAGGTTCTTGTACAGCTAAGTTTCAAAATAGAACAGAACCATAATTTCGTTGGTTCTTGTACATGCTAAGTTTCAAAATAGAACAAAACCCTAATTTCGTATGTTCTTGTATATGCTAAGCTTCAACCAAATACTACAATCCTTAATTTTAGTGGTTCTTGTGTATACTAAATTCAAACAATTAGAACAGATCCATAATTACATAGGTTCTTGTACATGCTAAGTTTTATAATAGAACAGAACCCTATTTTCGTAGGTTCTTGTACATGCTAAGTTTCAAAATAGAACAGAACCCTAATTTCGTAGGTTCTTGTACATGCTAAGTTTCAAAATAGAACAGAACCATAATTTCGTTGGTTCTTGTACATGCTAAGTTTCAAAATAGAACAAAACCCTAATTTCGTATGTTCTTGTATATGCTAAGCTTCAACCAAATACTACAATCCTTAATTTTAGTGGTTCTTGTGTATACTAAATTCAAACAATTAGAACAGATCCATAGTTACATAGGTTCTTGTACATGCTAAGTTTTATAATAGAACAGAACCCTATTTTCGTAGGTTCTTGTACATGCTAAGTTTCAGAATAGAACAGAACTCTAATTTCGTAGGTTCTTGTACATGCTAAGTTTCAAAATAGAACAGAACCCTAATTTCGTATGTTCTTGTACACGCTAAGCTTCAACCAAATACTACAATCCTTAACTTTAGTGGTTCTTCTGTATACTAAATTCAACCAATTAGAACAGATCCATAATTTTATAGATTTTCCTATATGCTAAGTTTCAACCAAATAGGAGTATTCTTAATTTTATTGGTTCGTGCATAGAATGAGTTTCCACCAAATAGGCCAGATCCACAATTTTATACGTTCTTATACATGCTAAGTTTCAAAATTGAACAAAACCCTAATTTCGTATGTTCTTGTATATGCTAAGCTTCAACCAAATACTACAATCCTTAATTTTAGTGGTTCTTGTGTATACCAAATAGGAGAATTCTTAATTTTACTGGTCCTTGTATATAATGAATTTCAACCAAATAGAACACGTAAACAACTTTATAAGCTCTTGTACATGCCAAGTTTCAATATAGAACAGAACACAAATTTCGTAGGTTCTTGTATATGCCAAGCTTCAACCAAATAGGACAATCCTTAATTTTTGTGGTTATTGTGTATACTAAATTCATCCAAATAGAACAGATCCATAATTACATTGGTTCTTGTACATGCTAAGTTTTATAATAGAACAGAACCCTATTTTCGTAGGTTCTTGTACATGGTAAGTTTCAAAATAGAACAGAACCCTAATTTCGTAGGTTCTTGTACATGCTAAGTTTCAAAAAGGAACAGAACCCTAATTTCGTATGTTCTTGTACACGCTAAGCTTCAACCAAATACTACAATCCTTAACTTTAGTGGTTCTTGTGTATACTAAATTCAACCAATTAGAACAGATCCATAATTTTATATATTTCCTATATGCTAAGTTTCAACCAAATAGGAGAATTCTTAATATTATTGGTTCGTGCATAGAATGAGTTTCCACCAAATAGGCCAGATCCACAATTTTATATGTTCTTGTACATGCTAAGTTTCAAAATGGAACAGAACCATAATTTCGTTGGTTCTTGTACATGCTAAGTTTCAAAATAGAACAAAACCCTAATTTCGTATGTTCTTGTATATGCTAAGCTTCAATCAAATACTACAATCCTTAATTTTAGTGGTTCTTGTGTATACTAAATTCAAACAATTAGAACAGATCCATAATTTTATAGATTTTCCTATATGCTAAGTTTCAACCAAATTGGAGAATTCTTAATTTTATTGGTTCGTGCATAGAATGAGTTTCCACCAAATAGGCCAGATCCACAATTTTATACGTTCTTGTACATGCTAAGTTTCAAAATAGAACAAAACCCTAATTTCGTAGGTTCATGCATATGCTAACCTTCAACCAAATAGGACAATCCTTAATTGTAGTGATTCTTGTATATACTAAATGCAACAAAATAGAACAGAACCATAATGTTTAGGTTCTTGTACAGCTAAGTTTCAAAATAGAACAGATCCATAATTTCGTTGGTTCTTGTACATGCTAAGTTTCAAAATAGAACAGAACCATAATTTCGTTGGTTCTTGTACATGCTAAGTTTCAAAATAGAACAAAACCCTAATTTCGTATGTTCTTGTATATGCTAAGCTTCAACCAAATACTACAATCCTTAATTTTAGTGGTTCTTGTGTATACTAAATTCAAACAATTAGAACAGATCCATAATTACATAGGTTCTTGTACATGCTAAGTTTTATAATAGAACAGAACCCTATTTTCGTAGGTTCTTGTACATGCTAAGTTTCAAAATAGAACAGAACCCTAATTTCGTAGGTTCTTGTACATGCTGAGTTTCAAAATAGAACAGAACCATAATTTAGTTGGTTCTTGTACATGCTAAGTTTCAAAATAGAACAAAACCCTAATTTCGTATGTTCTTCTATATGCTAAGCTTCAACCAAATACTACAATCATTAATTTTAGTGGTTCTTGTGTATACTAAATTCAAACAATTAGAACAGATCCATAATTACATAGGTTCTTGTACATGCTAAGTTTTATAATAGAACAGAACCTTATTTTCGTAGGTTCTTGTACATGCTAAGTTTCAAAATAGAACAGAACCATAATTTCGTAGGTTCTTGTACATGCTAAGTTTCAAAATAGAACAAAACCCTAATTTCGTATGTTCTTGTATATGCTAAGCTTCAACCAAATACTACATTCCTTAATTTTAGTGGTTCCTGTGTATACTAAATTCAAACAATTAGAACAGATCCATAATTTTATAGATTTTCCTATATGCTAAGTTTCAACCAAATAGGAGAATTCTTAATTTTATTTATTCGTGTATAGAATGAGTTTCCACCAAATAGGCCAGATCCACAATTTTATAGGTTCTTGTACATGCTAAGCTTCAACCAAATAGGACAATCCTTAATTGTAGTGATTCTTGTATTTACTAAATGCAACAAAATAGAACAGAACCATATTTTCGTAGGTTCTTGTACATGCTAAGTTTCAAAATAGAACAGAACCCTAATTTCGTATGTTCTTGTACACGCTAAGCTTAAACCAAATACTACAATCCTTAACTTTAGTGGTTCTTGTGTATATTAAATTCAACCAATTAGAACAGATCCATAGTTTTATATATTTCCTATATGCTAAGTTTCAACCAAATAGGAGAATTCTTAATATTATTGGTTCGTGCATAGAATGAGTTTCCACCAAATAGGCCAGATCCACAATTTTATACGTTCTTGTAAATGCTAAGTTTCAAAATAGAACAGAACCATAATTTTGTTGGTTCTTGTACATGCTAAGTTTCAAAATAGAACAAAACCCTAATTTCGTAGGTTCTTTTATATGCTAAGTTTCAACCAAATAGGACAATCCTTAATTGTAGTGATTCTTGTCTATACTAAATTCATCCAAATAGAACAGATCCATAATTACATAGGTTCTTGTACATGCTAATTTTTAAAATAGTACAGAACCTTAATTTCGTAGGTTCTTGTACATGCTAAGTTTCAAAATAGAACAGAACCCTAATTTCGTATGTTCTTGTACACGCTAAGATTCAACCAAATACTACAATCCTTAACTTTAGTGGTTCTTGTGTATACTAAATTCAACCAATTAGAACAGATCCATAATTTTATAGATTTTCCAATATGCTAAGTTTCAACCAAATAGGAGAATTCTTAATTTTATTGGTTCGTGCATAGAATGAGTTTCCACCAAATAGGCCAGATCCACAATTTTATACGTTCTTGTACATGCTAAGCTTCAACCAAATAGGACAATCCTTAATTGTAGTGATTCTTGTATATACTAAATGCAACAAAATAGAACAGAACCATATTTTCGTAGGTTCTTGTACATGTTAAGTTTCAAAATAGAACAAAACCCTAAATTCGTATGTTCTTGTATATGCTACGCTTCAACCAAATACTACAATCCTTAATTTTCGTGGTTCTTGTGTATACTAAATTCAACCAATTAGAACAGATCCGTAATTTTATAGATTTTCCTATACGCTTAGTTTCAACCAAATAGGAGAATTCTTAATTTTACTGGTCCTTGTATATAATGAATTTCAACCAAATAGAACACGTAAACAACTTTATAGGCTCTTGTACATGCCAAGTTTCAATATAGAACAGAACACAAATTTCGTAGGTTCTTGTATATGCTAAGCTTCAACCAAATAGGACAATCCTTAATTTTTGTGGTTATTGTGTATACTAAATTCATCCAAATAGAACAGATCCATAATTACATAGGTTCTTGTACATGCTAATTTTTAAAATAGTACAGAACCTTAATTTCGTAGGTTCTTGTACATGCTAAGTTTCAAAATAGAACAGAACCCTAATTTCGTATGTTCTTGTACACGCTAAGATTCAACCAAATACTACAATCCTTAACTTTAGTGGTTCTTGTGTATACTAAATTCAACCAATTGGAACAGATCCATAATTTTATAGATTTTCCAATATGCTAAGTTTCAACCAAATAGGAGAATTCTTAATTTTATTGGTTCGTGCATAGAATGAGTTTCCACCAAATAGGCCAGGTCCACAATTTTATACGTTCTTGTACATGCTAAGCTTCAACCAAATAGGACAATCCTTAATTGTAGTGATTCTTGTATTTACTAAATGCAACAAAATAGAACAGAACCATATTTTCGTAGGTTCTTGTACATGCTAAGTTTCAAAATAGAACAGAACCCTAATTTCGTATGTTCTTGTACACGCTAAGCTTAAACCAAATACTACAATCCTTAACTTTAGTGGTTCTTGTGTATATTAAATTCAACCAATTAGAACAGATCCATAGTTTTATATATTTCCTATATGCTAAGTTTCAACCAAATAGGAGAATTCTTAATATTATTGGTTCGTGCATAGAATGAGTTTCCACCAAATAGGCCAGATCCACAATTTTATACGTTCTTGTAAATGCTAAGTTTCAAAATAGAACAGAACCATAATTTTGTTGGTTCTTGTACATGCTAAGTTTCAAAATAGAACAAAACCCTAATTTCGTAGGTTCTTTTATATGCTAAGTTTCAACCAAATAGGACAATCCTTAATTGTAGTGATTCTTGTCTATACTAAATTCATCCAAATAGAACAGATCCATAATTACATAGGTTCTTGTACATGCTAATTTTTAAAATAGTACAGAACCTTAATTTCGTAGGTTCTTGTACATGCTAAGTTTCAAAATAGAACAGAACCCTAATTTCGTATGTTCTTGTACACGCTAAGATTCAACCAAATACTACAATCCTTAACTTTAGTGGTTCTTGTGTATACTAAATTCAACCAATTAGAACAGATCCATAATTTTATAGATTTTCCAATATGCTAAGTTTCAACCAAATAGGAGAATTCTTAATTTTATTGGTTCGTGCATAGAATGAGTTTCCACCAAATAGGCCAG
Organism: Bombus pascuorum; assembly: GCF_905332965.1. Classification (NCBI taxonomy): domain Eukaryota; kingdom Metazoa; phylum Arthropoda; class Insecta; order Hymenoptera; family Apidae; genus Bombus; species Bombus pascuorum. The sequence continues at coordinate 1,899,949 of NW_026869730.1, forward strand.
GTCCACAATTTTATACGTTCTTGTACATGCTAAGCTTCAACCAAATAGGACAATCCTTAATTGTAGTGATTCTTGTATATACTAAATGCAACAAAATAGAACAGAACCATATTTTCGTAGGTTCTTGTACATGCTAAGTTTCAAAATAGAACAAAACCCTAAATTCGTATGTTCTTGTATATGCTACGCTTCAACCAAATACTACAATCCTTAATTTTCGTGGTTCTTGTGTATACTAAATTCAACCAATTAGAACAGATCCGTAATTTTATAGATTTTCCTATACGCTTAGTTTCAACCAAATAGGAGAATTCTTAATTTTACTGGTCCTTGTATATAATGAATTTCAACCAAATAGAACACGTAAACAACTTTATAGGCTCTTGTACATGCCAAGTTTCAATATAGAACAGAACACAAATTTCGTAGGTTCTTGTATATGCTAAGCTTCAACCAAATAGGACAATCCTTAATTTTTGTGGTTATTGTGTATACTAAATTCATCCAAATAGAACAGATCCATAATTACATAGGTTCTTGTACATGCTAATTTTTAAAATAGTACAGAACCTTAATTTCGTAGGTTCTTGTACATGCTAAGTTTCAAAATAGAACAGAACCCTAATTTCGTATGTTCTTGTACACGCTAAGATTCAACCAAATACTACAATCCTTAACTTTAGTGGTTCTTGTGTATACTAAATTCAACCAATTGGAACAGATCCATAATTTTATAGATTTTCCAATATGCTAAGTTTCAACCAAATAGGAGAATTCTTAATTTTATTGGTTCGTGCATAGAATGAGTTTCCACCAAATAGGCCAGGTCCACAATTTTATACGTTCTTGTACATGCTAAGTTTCAAAATAGAACAAAACCCTAATTTCGTAGGTTCATGCACATGCTAAGCTTCAACCAAATAGGACAATCCTTAATTGTAGTGATTCTTGTATATACTAAATGCAACAAAATAGAACAGAACCATATTTTCGTAGGTTCTTGTACATGCTAAGTTTCAAAATAGAACAAAACCCTAAATTCGTATGTTCTTGTATATGCTACGCTTCAACCATATACTACAATCCTTAATTTTCGTGGTTCTTGTGTATACTAAATTCAACCTATTAGAACAGATCCATAATTTTATAGATTTTCCTATATGCTAAGTTTCAACCAAATAGGAGAATTCTTAATTTTACTGCTCCTTGTATATAATGAATTTCAACCAAATAGAACACGTAAACAACTTTATAAGCTCTTGTACATGCTAAGTTTCAAAATAGAACAAAACCCTAAATTCGTATGTTCTTGTATATGCCAAGCTTCAACCAAATATGACAATCCTTAATTTTTGTGGTTATTGTGTATACTAAATTCATCCAAATAGAACAGATCCATAATTACATAGGTTCTTGTACATGCTAAGTTTCAAAATAGAACAGAACCCTAATTTCGTATGTTCTTGTACACGCTAAAATTCAACCAAATACTACAATCCTTAACTTTAGTGGTTCTTGTGTATACTAAATTCAACCAATTAGAACAGATCAATAATTTTGTAGATTTTTCTATATGCTAAGTTTTAAGCAAATAGGAGAATTCTTAATTTTACTGGTTCTGGTAGATAATGAATTTTAGCCAAATAGGAGAATTGTTAATATTACTGGTCCTAGTATATAATGAATTTCATCCAAATAGAAGAGATAAACAATTTTATAGGTACTTGTACATGCTTAGTTTCAAAATAGAACAGATCCCTAATTTCGAGTCTTCTTGTACATGCTAAGCTTCGACCAAATAAGACAATCCTTAATTGTAATGATTCTTGTATATAATAAATTCAACCAAATAGAACAGATACATAATTTTTAGTTTCTTGTACATGCTAAGATTCAACCAAATACTACAATCCTTAACTTTATTGGTTCTTGTGTATACTAAATTCAACCAATTAGAACAGATCCATAATTTTATAGATTTTCCAATATGCTAAGTTTCAACCAAATAGGAGAATTCTTAATTTTATTGGTTCGTGCATAGAATGAGTTTCCACCAAATAGGACAGATACACAATTTTATACGTTCTTGTACATGCTAAGTTTCAAAATAGAACAAAACCCTAATTTCGTAGGTTCATGCACATGCTAAGCTTCAACCAAATAGGACAATCCTTAATTGTAGTGATTCTTGTATATACTAAATGCAACAAAATAGAACAGAACCATATTTTCGTAGGTTCTTGTACATGCTAAGTTTCAAAATAGAACAAAACCCTAAATTCGTATGTTCTTGTATATGCTACGCTTCAACCATATACTACAATCCTTAATTTTCGTGGTTCTTGTGTATACTAAATTCAACCTATTAGAACAGATCCATAATTTTATAGATTTTCCTATATGCTAAGTTTCAACCAAATAGGAGAATTCTTAATTTTACTGCTCCTTGTATATAATGAATTTCAACCAAATAGAACACGTAAACAACTTTATAAGCTCTTGTACATGCTAAGTTTCAAAATAGAACAAAACCCTAAATTCGTATGTTCTTGTATATGCCAAGCTTCAACCAAATATGACAATCCTTAATTTTTGTGGTTATTGTGTATACTAAATTCATCCAAATAGAACAGATCCATAATTACATAGGTTCTTGTACATGCTAAGTTTCAAAATAGAACAGAACCCTAATTTCGTATGTTCTTGTACACGCTAAAATTCAACCAAATACTACAATCCTTAACTTTAGTGGTTCTTGTGTATACTAAATTCAACCAATTAGAACAGATCAATAATTTTGTAGATTTTTCTATATGCTAAGTTTCAAGCAAATAGGAGAATTCTTAATTTTACTGGTTCTGGTAGATAATGAATTTTAGCCAAATAGGAGAATTGTTAATATTACTGGTCCTAGTATATAATGAATTTCAACCAAATAGAAGAGATAAACAATTTTATAGGTACTTGTACATGCTTAGTTTCAAAATAGAACAGATCCCTAATTTCGAGTCTTCTTGTACATGCTAAGCTTCGACCAAATAAGACAATCCTTAATTGTAATGATTCTTGTATATAATAAATTCAACCAAATAGAACAGATACATAATTTTTAGTTTCTTGTACATGCTAAGATTCAACCAAATACTACAATCCTAAACATTAGTGGTTCTTGTTTATACTAAATTCAACCAATTAGAACAGATCCATAATTTTATAGATTTTTCTATATGCTAAGTTTCAACCAAATAGGAGAATTCTTAATTTTATTGGTTCGTGCATAGAATGAGTTTCCACCAAATAGGCCAGTTCCACAAATTTATAGGTTCTTGTACTTGCTAAGTTTCAAAAAAAGAACAGAACTCTAATTTCGTATGTTCTCGTATATGCTAAGCTTCAACCAAAGAGGACAATCCTTAATTGTAGTGATTCTTGTATATACTAAATCCAACCAAACAGAACAGGTCCAAAATTATATAGGTTCTTGTACATGCTAAGTTTCAAAATAGAACAAAACCCTAATTTCGTAGGTTCTTGTACATGATAAGGTTCTACCAAATAGGACAATCCTTAATTGTAGTGATTCTTGTATATACTAAATGCAACCAAATAGCACAGATCCACAATTTTATAGATTTTTCTATATGCTAAGTTTCAAAAAAATAGGAGAATTCTTAATTTTATTTATTCGTGTATAGAATGAGTTTCCACCAAATAGGCCAGATCCACAATTTTATAGGTTCTTGTACATGCTAAGTTTCAAAATAGAACAGAAAACTAATTTCGTAGGTTCTTGTACATGCTAAGCTTCAACCAAATAGGACAATCCTTAATTGTAGTGATTCCTGTATATACTAAATGCAACCAAACAGAACGGATCCACAATTTTATAGGATCTTGTACAGGCTATGTTTCAAAATAGAACAGAACCCTAATTTCCTAGGTTCTTGTACATGCTAAGCTTCAACCAAGTACTACAATCCTTAACTTTAGTGGTTCTTGTGTATACTAAATTCAACCAATTAGAACAGATCCACAATTTTATTGATTTTTCTATATGCTAAGTTTCAACCAAATAGGAGAATTCTTAATTTTACTGGTCCTTGTATATAATGAATTTCAACCAAATGGAACACATAAACAAATTTACAGGCTCTTGTACATGCCAAGTTTCAATATAGAACAGAACACAAATTTCGTAGGTTCTTATATATGCTAAGCTTCCACCAAATAGGACAATCCTTAATTGTTGTGATTCTTGTATATACTAAATTCAACCAAATAGAACAGATACATAATTTTTAGGTTCTTGTACATGCTGAGTTTCAAAATAAAACAGAACCCTAATTTCGTATGTTCTTGTACACGCTAAGCTTCAACCAAATACTACAATCCTTAACTTTAGTGGTTCTTGTGTATACTAAATTCAACCAATTAGAACAGATCCATAATTTTATAGATTTTTCTATATGCAAAGTTTCAACCACATAGGAGAATTCTTAATTTTATTGGTTCGTTCATAGGATGAGTTTCCACCAAATAGGCCAGATCCACAATTTTATACGTTCTTGTACATGTTAAGTTTCAAAATAGAACAAAACCCTAATTTCGTAGGTTCATGCATATGCTAAGCTTCAACCAAATAGGACAATCCTTAATTGTAGTGATTCTTGTATATACTAAATGCAAGCAAACAGAACGGATCCACAATTTTATAGGATCTTGTACAGGCTATGTTTCAAAATAGAACAAAACCCTAATTTCGTAGGTTCATGCATATGCTAAGCTTCAAGCAAATAGGACAATCCTTAATTGTAGTGATTCTTGTTCATACTAAATGCAACAAAATAGAACAGATCCATAATTTTTAGGTTCATGTGCAGCTAAGTTTCAAAATAGAACAGAACCATAATTTCGTCGGTTCTTGTATATGCTAAGCTTCAACCAAATACTACAATCCTTAACTTTAGTGGTTCTTGTGTATACTAAATTCAACCAATTAGAAGAGATCCATAATTTTATAGATTTTTCTATATGCTAAGTTTCAACCAAATAGGAGAATTCTTAATTTTATTGGTTCGTGTATAGAATGAGTTTCCACCCAATAGGCTAGATCCACAATTTTATAGCTTCTTGTACATGCTAAGTTTCAAAATAGAACAACACCCTAATTTCGTTGGTTCTTGTATATGCTAAGCTTCAACCAAATACTACAATCCTTAACTTTAGCTGTTCTTTTTTATACTAAATTCAAGCAATTAGAACAGATGCATAATTTTATAGATTTTTCTATATGCTAAGTTTCAACCAAATAGGAGAATTCTTAATTTTATTGGTTCGTGCATAGAATGAGTTTCCACCCAATAGGCCAGATCCACAATTGTATAGTATCTTGTACATGCTAAGTTTCAAAATAGAACAGAACCCTAATTTCGTAGGTTCTTGTACATGCTAAGTTTCAAAATAGAACAGAAAGCTAATTTCGTAGGTTCTTGTACATGCTAAGCTTCAACCAAATAGGACAATCATTAATAGTAGTGATTCTTGTATGTACTAAATTCATCCAAATAGATCGGATCCACAATTTTATAGGATCTTGTACAGGCTATGTTTCAAAATAGAACACAAAACTAATTTCGTAGGTTCTTGTACATGCTAAGCTTCAACCAAATACTACAATCCTTAACTTTAGGGGTTCTTGTGTATACTTAATTCAACCAATTAGAACAGATCCACAATTTTATTGATTTTTCTATATGCTAAGTTTCAACCAAATAGGAGAATTCTTAATTTTACTGGTCCTTGTATATAATGAGATTCCACCAAAAAGGACAGATCCACAATTTTATAGGTTCTTGTACATGCTATGTTTCAAAATAGAACAGAACATAAATTTCGTAGGTTCATGCATATGATAAGCTTCATCCAAATAGGACAATCCTTAATTGTAATGATTCTTGTATATACTAAATGCAACCAAATAGAACAGATCCATAATTTTATAGATTTTTCTATATGCTAAGTTTCAACCAAAGAGGAGAATTCTTAATTTTATTTATTCGTGTATATAATGAGTTTCCACCCAATAGGCCAGATCCACAATTTTATAGGTTCTTGCACATGCTAGGTTTCAAAATAGAACAGAAAACTAATTTCGTAGGTTCTTGTACATGATAAGGTTCAACCAAATTGGACAATCCTTAATTGTAGTGATTCTTGTATATTCTAAATGCAACCAAATAGAACAGATCCATAATTTTATAGATTTTTCTATATGCTAAGTTTCAACCAAATAGGAGAATTCTTAATTTTATTTATTCGTGTATAGAATGAGTTTCCACCAAATAGGCCAGATCCACAATTTTATAGGTTCTTGTACATGCTAAGCTTCAACCAAATAGGACAATCCTTAATTGTAGTGATTCTTGTATTTACTAAATGCAACCAAATAGAACAGATCCATAATTTTATAGATTTTCCTATGTGGTAAGTTTCAACCAAATAGGACAATCCTTAATTGTAGTTTTTCTTGTATATACTAAATGCAAGCAAATAGATCGGATCCACAATTTGATAGGATCTTGTACAGGCTATATTTCAAAATAGAACACAAAACTAATTTCGTAGGTTCTTGTACATGATAAGCTTCAACCAAATACTACAATCCTTAACTTTAGCGGTTCTTGTGTATACTAAATTCAACCAATTAGGACAGATCCGTAATTTTATAGATTTTCCTATATGCTTAGTTTCAACCAAATAGGAGAATTCTTAATTTTACTGGTCCTTGTATATAATGAATTTCAACCAAATAGAACACGTAAACAACTTTATAGGCTCTTGTACAAGCCAAGTTTCAATATAGAACAGAACACAAATTTCGTATGTTCTTGTATATGCTACGCTTCAACCAAATACTACAATCCTTAATTTTAGTGGTTCTTGTGTATACTAAATTCAACCAATTAGAACAGATCCATAATTTTATAGATTTTCCTATATGCTAAGTTTCAACCAAATAGGAGAATTCTTAATTTTACTGGTCCTTGTATATAATGAATTTCAACCAAATGGAACACATAAACAAATTTATAGGCTCTTGTACATGCCAAGTTTCAATATAGAACAGAACACAAATTTCGTAGGTTCTTATATATGCTAAGCTTCCACCAAATAGGACAATCCTTAATTGTAGTGATTCTTGTATATACTAAATTCAACCAAATAGAACAGATACATAATTTTTAGGTTCTTGTACATGCTGAGTTTCAAAATAGAACAGAACCCTAATTTCGTATGTTCTTGTACACGCTAAGCTTCAACCAAATACTACAATCCTTAACTTTAGTGGTTCTTGTGTATACTAAATTCAACCAATTAGAACAGATCCATAATTTTATAGATTTTTCTATATGCAAAGTTTCAACCACATAGGAGAATTCTTAATTTTATTGGTTCGTGCATAGGATGAGTTTCCACCAAATAGGCCAGATCCACAATTTTATACGTTCTTGTACATGTTAAGTTTCAAAATAGAACAAAACCCTAATTTCGTAGGTTCATGCATATGCTAAGCTTCAACCAAATAGGACAATCCTTAATTGTAGTGATTCTTGTATATACTAAATGCAACAAAATAGAACAGATCCATAATTTTTAGGTTCTTGTACAGCTAAGTTTCAAAATAGAACAGAACCATAATTTCGTTGGTTCTTGTACATTGTAAGTTTCAAAATAGAACAAAACCCTAATTTCGTATGTTCTTGTATATGCTAAGCTTCAACCAAATACTACAATCCTTAATTTTAGTGGTTCCTGTGTATACTAAATTCAAACAATTAGAACAGATCCATAATTTTATAGATTTTCCTATATGCTAAGTTTCAACCAAATAGGAGAATTCTTAATTTTATTTATTCGTGTATAGAATGAGTTTCCACCAAATAGGCCAGATCCACAATTTTATAGGTTCTTGTACATGCTAAGCTTCAACCAAATAGGACAATCCTTAATTGTAGTGATTCTTGTATTTACTAAATGCAACCAAATAGAACAGATCCATAATTTTATAGATTTTCCTATGTGGTAAGTTTCAACCAAATAGGACAATCCTTAATTGTAGTTTTTCTTGTATATACTAAATGCAAGCAAATAGATCGGATCCACAATTTGATAGGATCTTGTACAGGCTATATTTCAAAATAGAACACAAAACTAATTTCGTAGGTTCTTGTACATGATAAGCTTCAACCAAATACTACAATCATTAACTTTAGCGGTTCTTGTGTATACTAAATTCAACCAATTAGGACAGATCCGTAATTTTATAGATATTCCTATATGCTTAGTTTCAACCAAATAGGAGAATTCTTAATTTTACTGGTCCTTGTATATAATGAATTTCAACCAAATAGAACACGTAAACAACTTTATAGGCTCTTGTACAAGCCAAGTTTCAATATAGAACAGAACACAAATTTCGTATGTTCTTGTATATGCTACGCTTCAACCAAATACTACAATCCTTAATTTTAGTGGTTCTTGTGTATACTAAATTCAACCAATTAGAACAGATCCATAATTTTATAGATTTTCCTATATGCTAAGTTTCAACCAAATAGGAGAATTCTTAATTTTACTGGTCCTTGTATATAATGAATTTCAACCAAATGGAACACATAAACAAATTTATAGGCTCTTGTACATGCAAAGTTTCAATATAGAACAGAACACAAATTTCGTATGTTCTTATATATGCTAAGCTTCCACCAAATAGGACAATCCTTAATTGTAGTGATTCTTGTATATACTAAATTCAACCAAATAGAACAGATACATAATTTTTAGGTTCTTGTACATGCTGAGTTTCAAAATAGAACAGAACCCTAATTTCGTATGTTCTTGTACACGCTAAGCTTCAACCAAATACTACAATCCTTAACTTTAGTGGTTCTTGTGTATACTAAATTCAACCAATTAGAACAGATCCATAATTTTATAGATTTTTCTATATGCAAAGTTTCAACCACATAAGAGAATTCTTAATTTTATTGGTTCGTGCATAGGATGAGTTTCCACCAAATAGGCCAGATCCACAATTTTATACGTTCTTGTACATGTTAAGTTTCAAAATAGAACAAAACCCTAATTTCGTAGGTTCATGCATATGCTAAGCTTCAACCAAATAGGACAATCCTTAATTGTAGTGATTCTTGTATATACTAAATGCAACAAAATAGAACAGAACCATAATTTTTAGGTTCTTGTACAGCTAAGTTTCAAAATAGAACAGAACCATAATTTCGTTGGTTCTTGTACATTGTAAGTTTCAAAATAGAACAAAACCCTAATTTCGTATGTTCTTGTATATGCTAAGCTTCAACCAAATACTACATTCCTTAATTTTAGTGGTTCCTGTGTATACTAAATTCAAACAATTAGAACAGATCCATAATTTTATAGATTTTCCTATATGCTAAGTTTCAACCAAATAGGAGAATTAATAATTTTATTTATTCGTGTATAGAATGAGTTTCCACCAAATAGGCCAGATCCACAATTTTATAGGTTCTTGTACATGCTAAGCTTCAACCAAATAGGACAATCCTTAATTGTAGTGATTCTTGTATTTACTAAATGCAACCAAATAGAACAGATCCATAATTTTATAGATTTTCCTATGTGGTAAGTTTCAACTAAATAGGACAATCCTTAATTGTAGTTTTTCTTGTATATACTAAATGCAAGCAAATAGATCGGATCCACAATTTGATAGGATCTTGTACAGGCTATATTTCAAAATAGAACACAAAACTAATTTCGTAGGTTCTTGTACATGATAAGCTTCAACCAAATAATACAATCCTTAACTTTAGCGGTTCTTGTGTATACTAAATTCAACCAATTAGGACAGATCCGTAATTTTATAGATATTCCTATATGCTTAGTTTCAACCAAATAGGAGAATTCTTAATTTTACTGGTCCTTGTATATAATGAATTTCAACCAAATAGAACACGTAAACAACTTTATAGGCTCTTGTACAAGCCAAGTTTCAATATAGAACAGAACACAAATTTCGTATGTTCTTGTATATGCTACGCTCCAACCAAATACTACAATCCTTAATTTTAGTGGTTCTTGTGTATACTAAATTCAACCAATTAGAACAGATCCATAATTTTATAGATTTTCCTATATGCTAAGTTTCAACCAAATAGGAGAATTCTTAATTTTACTGGTCCTTGTATATAATGAATTTCAACCAAATGGAACACATAAACAAATTTATAGGCTCTTGTACATGCCAAGTTTCAATATAGAACAGAACACAAATTTCGTAGGTTCTTATATATGCTAAGCTTCCACCAAATAGGACAATCCTTAATTGTAGTGATTCTTGTATATACTAAATTCAACCAAATAGAACAGATACATAATTTTTAGGTTCTTGTACATGCTGAGTTTCAAAATAGAACAGAACCCTAATTTCGTATGTTCTTGTACACGCTAAGCTTCAACCAAATACTACAATCCTTAACTTTAGTGGTTCTGGTGTATACTAAATTCAACCAATTAGAACAGATCCATAATTTTATAGATTTTTCTATATGCAAAGTTTCAACCACATAGGAGAATTCTTAATTTTATTGGTTCGTGCATAGGATGAGTTTCCACCAAATAGGCCAGATCCACAATTTTATACGTTCTTGTACATGCTAAGTTTCAAAATAGAACAAAACCCTAATTTCGTAGGTTCATGCATATGCTAAGCTTCAACCAAATAGGACAATCCTTAATTGTAGTGATTCTTGTATATACTAAATGCAACAAAATAGAACAGAACCATAATTTTTAGGTTCTTGTACAGCTAAGTTTCAAAATAGAACAGAACCATAATTTCGTATGTTCTTGTATATGCTACGCTTCAACCAAATACTACAATCCTTAATTTTAGTGGTTCTTGTGTATACTAAATTCAACCAATTAGAACAGATCCATAATTTTATAGATTTTCCTATATGCTAAGTTTCAACCAAATAGGAGAATTCTTAATTTTACTGGTCCTTGTATATAATGAATTTCAACCAAATGGAACACATAAACAAATTTATAGGCTCTTGTACATGCCAAGTTTCAATATAGAACAGAACACAAATTTCGTAGGTTCTTATATATGCTAAGCTTCCACCAAATAGGACAATCCTTAATTGTAGTGATTCTTGTATATACTAAATTCAACCAAATAGAACAGATACATAATTTTTAGGTTCTTGTACATGCTGAGTTTCAAAATAGAACAGAACCCTAATTTCGTATGTTCTTGTACACGCTAAGCTTCAACCAAATACTACAATCCTTAACTTTAGTGGTTCTTGTGTATACTAAATTCAACCAATTAGAACAGATCCATAATTTTATAGATTTTTCTATATGCAAAGTTTCAACCACATAGGAGAATTCTTAATTTTATTGGTTCGTGCATAGGATGAGTTTCCACCAAATAGGCCAGATCCACAATTTTATACGTTCTTGTACATGTTAAGTTTCAAAATAGAACAAAACCCTAATTTCGTAGGTTCATGCATATGCTAAGCTTCAACCAAATAGGACAATCCTTAATTGTAGTGATTCTTGTATATACTAAATGCAACAAAATAGAACAGAACCATAATTTTTAGGTTCTTGTACAGCTAAGTTTCAAAATAGAACAGAACCATAATTTCGTATGTTCTTGTATATGCTAAGCTTCAACCAAATACTACAATCCTTAATTTTAGTGGTTCTTGTGTATACTAAATTCAACCAATTAGAACAGATCCATAATTTTATAGATTTTCCTATATGCTAAGTTTCAACCAAATAGGAGAATTCTTAATTTTACTGGTCCTTATATATAATGAATTTCAACCAAATGGAACACATAAACAAATTTATAGGCTCTTGTACATGCCAAGTTTCAATATAGAACAGAACACAAATTTCGTAGGTTCTTATATATGCTAAGCTTCCACCAAATAGGACAATCCTTAATTGTAGTGATTCTTGTATATACTAAATTCAACCAAATAGAACAGATACATAATTTTTAGGTTCTTGTACATGCTGAGTTTCAAAATAGAACAGAACCCTAATTTCGTATGTTCTTGTACACGCTAAGCTTCAACCAAATACTACAATCCTTAACTTTAGTGGTTCTGGTGTATACTAAATTCAACCAATTAGAACAGATCCATAATTTTATAGATTTTTCTATATGCAAAGTTTCAACCACATAGGAGAATTCTTAATTTTATTGGTTCGTGCATAGGATGAGTTTCCACCAAATAGGCCAGATCCACAATTTTATACGTTCTTGTACATGTTAAGTTTCAAAATAGAACAAAACCCTAATTTCGTAGGTTCATGCATATGCTAAGCTTCAACCAAATAGGACAATCCTTAATTGTAGTGATTCTTGTATATACTAAATGCAACAAAATAGAACAGAACCATAATTTTTAGGTTCTTGTACAGCTAAGTTTCAAAATAGAACAGAACCATAATTTCGTTGGTTCTTGTACATTGTAAGTTTCAAAATAGAACAAAACCCTAATTTCGTATGTTCTTGTATATGCTAAGCTTCAACCAAATACTACATTCCTTAATTTTAGTGGTTCCTGTGTATACTAAATTCAAACAATTAGAACAGATCCATAATTTTATAGATTTTCCTATATGCTAAGTTTCAACCAAATAGGAGAATTCTTAATTTTATTGGTTCGTGCAGAGAATGAGTTTCCACCAAATAGGCCAGATCCACAATTTTATACGTTCTTGTACATGCTAAGTTTCAAAATAGAACAGAACCATAATTTCGTTGGTTCTTGTACATGCTAAGTTTCAAAATATAACAGAACCCTAATTTCGTAGGTTCATGCATATGCTAAGCTTCAACCAAATAGGACAATCCTTAACTTTAGCGGTTCTTGTGTATACTAAATTCGACCAAATAGAACAGATCCATAATTTTGTAGATTTTTCTATGTGCTAAGTTTCAACCAAATAGGAGAATTCTTAATTTTATTGGTTCGTGCATAGAATGAGTTTCCACCAAATAGGCCAGATCCACAATTTTATAGGTTCTTGTACATGCTAAGTTTCAAAATAGAACAGAAAGCTAATTTCGTAGGTTCTTGTACATGCTAAGCTTCAACCAAATAGGACAATCATTAATAGTAGTGATTCTTGTATGTACTAAATTCATCCAAATAGATCGGATCCACAATTTTATAGGATCTTGTACAGGCTATGTTTCAAAATAGAACACAAAACTAATTTCGTAGGTTCTTGTACATGCTAAGCTTCAACCAAATACTACAATCCTTAACTTTAGGGGTTCTTGTGTATACTTAATTCAACCAATTAGAACAGATCCACAATTTTATTGATTTTTCTATATGCTAAGTTTCAACCAAATAGGAGAATTCTTAATTTTACTGGTCCTTGTATATAATGAGATTCCACCAAAAAGGACAGATCCACAATTTTATAGGTTCTTGTACATGCTATGTTTCAAAATAGAACAGAACATAAATTTCGTAGGTTCATGCATATGATAAGCTTCATCCAAATAGGACAATCCTTAATTGTAATGATTCTTGTATATACTAAATGCAACCAAATAGAACAGATCCATAATTTTATAGATTTTTCTATATGCTAAGTTTCAACCAAATAGGAGAATTCTTAATTTTATTTATTCGTGTATAGAATGAGTTTCCACCAAATAGGCCAGATCCACAATTTTATAGGTTCTTGTACATGCTAAGCTTCAACCAAATAGGACAATCCTTAATTGTAGTGATTCTTGTATTTACTAAATGCAACCAAATAGAACAGATCCATAATTTTATAGATTTTCCTATGTGGTAAGTTTCAACTAAATAGGACAATCCTTAATTGTAGTTTTTCTTGTATATACTAAATGCAAGCAAATAGATCGGATCCACAATTTGATAGGATCTTGTACAGGCTATATTTCAAAATAGAACACAAAACTAATTTCGTAGGTTCTTGTACATGATAAGCTTCAACCAAATACTACAATCCTTAACTTTACCGGTTCTTGTGTATACTAAATTCAACCAATTAGGACAGATCCGTAATTTTATAGATTTTCCTATATGCTTAGTTTCAACCAAATAGGAGAATTCTTAATTTTACTGGTCCTTGTATATAATGAATTTCAACCAAATAGAACACGTAAACAACTTTATAGGCTCTTGTACAAGCCAAGTTTCAATATAGAACAGAACACAAATTTCGTAGGTTCTTGTATATGCTAAGCTTCAACCAAATAGGACAATCCTTAATTTTTGTGGTTATTGTGTATACTAAATTCATCCAAATAGAACAGATCCATTAATACATAGGTTCTTTTACATGCTAATTTTTAAAATAGTACAGAACCTTAATTTCGTAGGTTCTTGTACATGCTAAGTTTCAAAATAGAACAGAACCCTAATTTCGTATGTTCTTGTACACGCTAAGATTCAACCAAATACTACAATCCTTAACTTTATTGGTTCTTGTGTATACTAAATTCAACCAATTAGAACAGATCCATAATTTTATAGATTTTCCAATATGCTAAGTTTCAACCAAATAGGAGAATTCTTAATTTTATTGGTTCGTGCATAGAATGAGTTTCCACCAAATAGGACAGATACACAATTTTATACGTTCTTGTACATGCTAAGTTTCAAAATAGAACAAAACCCTAATTTCGTAGGTTCATGCACATGCTAAGCTTCAACCAAATAGGACAATCCTTAATTGTAGTGATTCATGTTTATACTAAATGCAACAAAATAGAACAGAACCATATTTTCGTAGGTTCTTGTACATGCTAAGATTCAAAATAGAACAAAACCCTAATTTCGTAGGTTCTTGTACATGATAAGCTTCAACCAAATACTACAATCCTTAACTTTAGCGGTTCTTGTGTATACTAAATTCAACCAATTAGGACAGATCCGTAATTTTATAGATATTCCTATATGCTTAGTTTCAACCAAATAGGAGAATTCTTAATTTCACTGGTCCTTGTATATAATGAATTTCAACCAAATAGAACACGTAAACAACTTTATAGGCTCTTGTACAAGCCAAGTTTCAATATAGAACAGAACACAAATTTCGTATGTTCTTGTATATGCTACGCTCCAACCAAATACTACAATCCTTAATTTTAGTGGTTCTTGTGTATACTAAATTCAACCAATTAGAACAGATCCATAATTTTATAGATTTTCCTATATGCTAAGTTTCAACCAAATAGGAGAATTCTTAATTTTACTGGTCCTTGTATATAATGAATTTCAGCCAAATGGAACACATAAACAAATTTATAGGCTCTTGTACATGCCAGGTTTCAATATAGAACAGAACACAAATTTCGTAGGTTCTTATATATGCTAAGCTTCCACCAAATAGGACAATCCTTAATTGTAGTGATTCTTGTATATACTAAATTCAACCAAATAGAACAGATACATAATTTTTAGGTTCTTGTACATGCTGAGTTTCAAAATAAAACAGAACCCTAATTTCGTATGTTCTTGTACACGCTAAGCTTCAACCAAATACTACAATCCTTAACTTTAGTGGTTCTTGTGTATACTAAATTCAACCAATTAGAACAGATCCATAATTTTATAGATTTTTCTATATGCAAAGTTTCAACCACATAGGAGAATTCTTAATTTTATTGGTTCGTGCATAGGATGAGTTTCCACCAAATAGGCCAGATCCACAATTTTATACGTTCTTGTACATGTTAAGTTTCAAAATAGAACAAAACCCTAATTTCGTAGGTTCATGCATATGCTAAGCTTCAACCAAATAGGACAATCCTTAATTGTAGTGATTCTTGTATATACTAAATGCAACAAAATAGAACAGAACCATAATTTTTAGGTTCTTGTACAGCTAAGTTTCAAAATAGAACAGAACCATAATTTCGTTGGTTCTTGTACATTGTAAGTTTCAAAATAGAACAAAACCCTAATTTCGTATGTTCTTGTATATGCTAAGCTTCAACCAAATACTACATTCCTTAATTTTAGTGGTTCCTGTGTATACTAAATTCAAACAATTAGAACAGATCCATAATTTTATAGATTTTCCTATATGCTAAGTTTCAACCAAATAGGAGAATTCTTAATTTTATTTATTCGTGTATAGAATGAGTTTCCACCAAATAGGCCAGATCCACAATTTTATAGGTTCTTGTACATGCTAAGCTTCAACCAAATAGGACAATCCTTAATTGTAGTGATTCTTGTATTTACTAAATGCAACCAAATAGAACAGATCCATAATTTTATAGATTTTCCTATGTGGTAAGTTTCAACTAAATAGGACAATCCTTAATTGTAGTTTTTCTTGTATATACTAAATGCAAGCAAATAGATCGGATCCACAATTTGATAGGATCTTGTACAGGCTATATTTCAAAATAGAACACAAAACTAATTTCGTAGGTTCTTGTACATGATAAGCTTCAACCAAATACTACAATCCTTAACTTTAGCGGTTCTTGGGTATACTAAATTCAACCAATTAGGACAGATCCGTAATTTTATAGATATTCCTATATGCTTAGTTTCAACCAAATAGGAGAATTCTTAATTTTACTGGTCCTTGTATATAATGAATTTCAACCAAATAGAACACGTAAACAACTTTATAGGCTCTTGTACAAGCCAAGTTTCAATATAGAACAGAACACAAATTTCGTATGTTCTTGTATATGCTACGCTCCAACCAAATACTACAATCCTTAATTTTAGTGGTTCTTGTGTATACTAAATTCAACCAATTAGAACAGATCCATAATTTTATAGATTTTCCTATATGCTAAGTTTCAACCAAATAGGAGAATTCTTAATTTTACTGGTCCTTGTATATAATGAATTTCAACCAAATGGAACACATAAACAAATTTATAGGCTCTTGTACATGCCAAGTTTCAATATAGAACAGAACACAAATTTCGTAGGTTCTTATATATGCT
The DNA here is from genome assembly GCF_905332965.1 of Bombus pascuorum. NCBI lineage: Eukaryota > Metazoa > Arthropoda > Insecta > Hymenoptera > Apidae > Bombus > Bombus pascuorum. The sequence continues at coordinate 1,917,005 of NW_026869730.1, forward strand.
AAGCTTCCACCAAATAGGACAATCCTTAATTGTAGTGATTCTTGTATATACTAAATTCAACCAAATAGAACAGATACATAATTTTTAGGTTCTTGTACATGCTGAGTTTCAAAATAGAACAGAACCCTAATTTCGTATGTTCTTGTACACGCTAAGCTTCAACCAAATACTACAATCCTTAACTTTAGTGGTTCTTGTGTATACTAAATTCAACCAATTAGAACAGATCCATAATTTTATAGATTTTTCTATATGCAAAGTTTCAACCACATAGGAGAATTCTTAATTTTATTGGTTCGTGCATAGGATGAGTTTCCACCAAATAGGCCAGATCCACAATTTTATACGTTCTTGTACATGTTAAGTTTCAAAATAGAACAAAACCCTAATTTCGTAGGTTCATGCATATGCTAAGCTTCAACCAAATAGGACAATCCTTAATTGTAGTGATTCTTGTATATACTAAATGCAACAAAATAGAACAGATCCATAATTTTTAGGTTCTTGTACAGCTAAGTTTCAAAATAGAACAGAACCATAATTTCGTTGGTTCTTGTACATTGTAAGTTTCAAAATAGAACAAAACCCTAATTTCGTATGTTCTTGTATATGCTAAGCTTCAACCAAATACTACAATCCTTAATTTTAGTGGTTCCTGTGTATACTAAATTCAAACAATTAGAACAGATCCATAATTTTATAGATTTTCCTATATGCTAAGTTTCAACCAAATAGGAGAATTCTTAATTTTATTGGTTCGTGCAGAGAATGAGTTTCCACCAAATAGGCCAGATCCACAATTTTATACGTTCTTGTACATGCTAAGTTTCAAAATAGAACAGAACCATAATTTCGTTGGTTCTTGTACATGCTAAGTTTCAAAATATAACAGAACCCTAATTTCGTAGGTTCATGCATATGCTAAGCTTCAACCAAATAGGACAATCCTTAACTTTAGCGGTTCTTGTGTATACTAAATTCGACCAAATAGAACAGATCCATAATTTTGTAGATTTTTCTATGTGCTAAGTTTCAACCAAATAGGAGAATTCTTAATTTTATTGGTTCGTGCATAGAATGAGTTTCCACCAAATAGGCCAGATCCACAATTTTATAGGTTCTTGTACATGCTAAGTTTCAAAATAGAACAGAAAGCTAATTTCGTAGGTTCTTGTACATGCTAAGCTTCAACCAAATAGGACAATCATTAATAGTAGTGATTCTTGTATGTACTAAATTCATCCAAATAGATCGGATCCACAATTTTATAGGATCTTGTACAGGCTATGTTTCAAAATAGAACACAAAACTAATTTCGTAGGTTCTTGTACATGCTAAGCTTCAACCAAATACTACAATCCTTAACTTTAGGGGTTCTTGTGTATACTTAATTCAACCAATTAGAACAGATCCACAATTTTATTGATTTTTCTATATGCTAAGTTTCAACCAAATAGGAGAATTCTTAATTTTACTGGTCCTTGTATATAATGAGATTCCACCAAAAAGGACAGATCCACAATTTTATAGGTTCTTGTACATGCTATGTTTCAAAATAGAACAGAACATAAATTTCGTAGGTTCATGCATATGATAAGCTTCATCCAAATAGGACAATCCTTAATTGTAATGATTCTTGTATATACTAAATGCAACCAAATAGAACAGATCCATAATTTTATAGATTTTTCTATATGCTAAGTTTCAACCAAAGAGGAGAATTCTTAATTTTATTTATTCGTGTATATAATGAGTTTCCACCCAATAGGCCAGATCCACAATTTTATAGGTTCTTGCACATGCTAGGTTTCAAAATAGAACAGAAAACTAATTTCGTAGGTTCTTGTACATGATAAGGTTCAACCAAATTGGACAATCCTTAATTGTAGTGATTCTTGTATATTCTAAATGCAACCAAATAGAACAGATCCATAATTTTATAGATTTTTCTATATGCTAAGTTTCAACCAAATAGGAGAATTCTTAATTTTATTTATTCGTGTATAGAATGAGTTTCCACCAAATAGGCCAGATCCACAATTTTATAGGTTCTTGTACATGCTAAGCTTCAACCAAATAGGACAATCCTTAATTGTAGTGATTCTTGTATTTACTAAATGCAACCAAATAGAACAGATCCATAATTTTATAGATTTTCCTATGTGGTAAGTTTCAACTAAATAGGACAATCCTTAATTGTAGTTTTTCTTGTATATACTAAATGCAAGCAAATAGATCGGATCCACAATTTGATAGGATCTTGTACAGGCTATATTTCAAAATAGAACACAAAACTAATTTCGTAGGTTCTTGTACATGATAAGCTTCAACCAAATACTACAATCCTTAACTTTAGCGGTTCTTGTGTATACTAAATTCAACCAATTAGGACAGATCCGTAATTTTATAGATATTCCTATATGCTTAGTTTCAACCAAATAGGAGAATTCTTAATTTTACTGGTCCTTGTATATAATGAATTTCAACCAAATAGAACACGTAAACAACTTTATAGGCTCTTGTACAAGCCAAGTTTCAATATAGAACAGAACACAAATTTCGTATGTTCTTGTATATGCTACGCTCCAACCAAATACTACAATCCTTAATTTTAGTGGTTCTTGTGTATACTAAATTCAACCAATTAGAACAGATCCATAATTTTATAGATTTTCCTATATGCTAAGTTTCAACCAAATAGGAGAATTCTTAATTTTACTGGTCCTTGTATATAATGAATTTCAACCAAATGGAACACATAAACAAATTTATAGGCTCTTGTACATGCCAAGTTTCAATATAGAACAGAACACAAATTTCGTAGGTTCTTATATATGCTAAGCTTCCACCAAATAGGACAATCCTTAATTGTAGTGATTCTTGTATATACTAAATTCAACCAAATAGAACAGATACATAATTTTTAGGTTCTTGTACATGCTGAGTTTCAAAATAGAACAGAACCCTAATTTCGTATGTTCTTGTACACGCTAAGCTTCAACCAAATACTACAATCCTTAACTTTAGTGGTTCTTGTGTATACTAAATTCAACCAATTAGAACAGATCCATAATTTTATAGATTTTTCTATATGCAAAGTTTCAACCACATAGGAGAATTCTTAATTTTATTGGTTCGTGCATAGGATGAGTTTCCACCAAATAGGCCAGATCCACAATTTTATACGTTCTTGTACATGTTAAGTTTCAAAATAGAACAAAACCCTAATTTCGTAGGTTCATGCATATGCTAAGCTTCAACCAAATAGGACAATCCTTAATTGTAGTGATTCTTGTACATACTAAATGCAACAAAATAGAACAGAACCATAATTTTTAGGTTCTTGTACAGCTAAGTTTCAAAATAGAACAGAACCATAATTTCGTTGGTTCTTGTACATTGTAAGTTTCAAAATAGAACAAAACCCTAATTTCGTATGTTCTTGTATATGCTAAGCTTCAACCAAATACTACAATCCTTAATTTTAGTGGTTCCTGTGTATACTAAATTCAAACAATTAGAACAGATCCATAATTTTATAGATTTTCCTATATGCTAAGTTTCAACCAAATAGGAGAATTCTTAATTTTATTGGTTCGTGCATAGAATGAGTTTCCACCAAATAGGCCAGATCCACAATTTTATAGGTTCTTGTACATGCTAAGCTTCAACCAAATAGGACAATCCTTAATTGTAGTGATTCTTGTATTTACTAAATGCAACCAAATAGAACAGATCCATAATTTTATAGATTTTCCTATGTGGTAAGTTTCAACTAAATAGGACAATCCTTAATTGTAGTTTTTCTTGTATATACTAAATGCAAGCAAATAGATCGGATCCACAATTTGATAGGATCTTGTACAGGCTATATTTCAAAATAGAACACAAAACTAATTTCGTAGGTTCTTGTACATGATAAGCTTCAACCAAATACTACAATCATTAACTTTAGCGGTTCTTGTGTATACTAAATTCAACCAATTAGGACAGATCCGTAATTTTATAGATATTCCTATATGCTTAGTTTCAACCAAATAGGAGAATTCTTAATTTTACTGGTCCTTGTATATAATGAATTTCAACCAAATAGAACACGTAAACAACTTTATAGGCTCTTGTACATGCCAAGTTTCAATATAGAACAGAACACAAATTTCGTATGTTCTTGTATATGCTACGCTCCAACCAAATACTACAATCCTTAATTTTAGTGGTTCTTGTGTATACTAAATTCAACCAATTAGAACAGATCCATAATTTTATAGATTTTCCTATATGCTAAGTTTCAACCAAATAGGAGAATTCTTAATTTTACTGGTCCTTGTATATAATGAATTTCAACCAAATGGAACACATAAACAAATTTATAGGCTCTTGTACATGCCAAGTTTCAATATAGAACAGAACACAAATTTCGTAGGTTCTTATATATGCTAAGCTTCCACCAAATAGGACAATCCTTAATTGTAGTGATTCTTGTATATACTAAATTCAACCAAATAGAACAGATACATAATTTTTAGGTTCTTGTACATGCTGAGTTTCAAAATAAAACAGAACCCTAATTTCGTATGTTCTTGTACACGCTAAGCTTCAACCAAATACTACAATCCTTAACTTTAGTGGTTCTTGTGTATACTAAATTCAACCAATTAGAACAGATCCATAATTTTATAGATTTTTCTATATGCAAAGTTTCAACCACATAGGAGAATTCTTAATTTTATTGGTTCGTGCAGAGAATGAGTTTCCACCAAATAGGCCAGATCCACAATTTTATACGTTCTTGTACATGCTAAGTTTCAAAATAGAACAAAACCCTAATTTCGTAGGTTCATGCATATGCTAAGCTTCAACCAAATAGGACAATCCTTAATTGTAGTGATTCTTGTATATACTAAATGCAACAAAATAGAACAGAACCATAATTTTTAGGTTCTTGTACAGCTAAGTTTCAAAATAGAACAGAACCATAATTTCGTTGGTTCTTGTACATTGTAAGTTTCAAAATAGAACAAAACCCTAATTTCGTATGTTCTTGTATATGCTAAGCTTCAACCAAATACTACATTCCTTAATTTTAGTGGTTCCTGTGTATACTAAATTCAAACAATTAGAACAGATCCATAATTTTATAGATTTTCCTATATGCTAAGTTTCAACCAAATAGGAGAATTCTTAATTTTATTGGTTCGTGCAGAGAATGAGTTTCCACCAAATAGGCCAGATCCACAATTTTATACGTTCTTGTACATGCTAAGTTTCAAAATAGAACAGAACCATAATTTCGTTGGTTCTTGTACATGCTAAGTTTCAAAATATAACAGAACCCTAATTTCGTAGGTTCATGCATATGCTAAGCTTCAACCAAATAGGACAATCCTTAACTTTAGCGGTTCTTGTGTATACTAAATTCGACCAAATAGAACAGATCCATAATTTTGTAGATTTTTCTATGTGCTAAGTTTCAACCAAATAGGAGAATTCTTAATTTTATTGGTTCGTGCATAGAATGAGTTTCCACCAAATAGGCCAGATCCACAATTTTATAGGTTCTTGTACATGCTAAGTTTCAAAATAGAACAGAAAACTAATTTCGTAGGTTCTTGTACATGCTAAGCTTCAACCAAATAGGACAATCATTAATAGTAGTGATTCTTGTATGTACTAAATTCATCCAAATAGATCGGATCCACAATTTTATAGGATCTTGTACAGGCTATGTTTCAAAATAGAACACAAAACTAATTTCGTAGGTTCTTGTACATGCTAAGCTTCAACCAAATACTACAATCCTTAACTTTAGTGGTTCTTGTGTATACTAAATTCAACCAATTAGAACAGATCCATAATTTTATAGATTTTTCTATATGCAAAGTTTCAACCACATAGGAGAATTCTTAATTTTATTGGTTCGTGCATAGGATGAGTTTCCACCAAATAGGCCAGATCCACAATTTTATACGTTCTTGTACATGTTAAGTTTCAAAATAGAACAAAACCCTAATTTCGTAGGTTCATGCATATGCTAAGCTTCAACCAAATAGGACAATCCTTAATTGTAGTGATTCTTGTATATACTAAATGCAACAAAATAGAACAGATCCATAATTTTTAGGTTCTTGTACAGCTAAGTTTCAAAATAGAACAGAACCATAATTTCGTTGGTTCTTGTACATTGTAAGTTTCAAAATAGAACAAAACCCTAATTTCGTATGTTCTTGTATATGCTAAGCTTCAACCAAATACTACAATCCTTAATTTTAGTGGTTCCTGTGTATACTAAATTCAAACAATTAGAACAGATCCATAATTTTATAGATTTTCCTATATGCTAAGTTTCAACCAAATAGGAGAATTCTTAATTTTATTTATTCGTGTATAGAATGAGTTTCCACCAAATAGGCCAGATCCACAATTTTATAGGTTCTTGTACATGCTAAGCTTCAACCAAATAGGACAATCCTTAATTGTAGTGATTCTTGTATATACTAAATGCAACCAAATAGAACAGATCCATAATTTTATAGATTTTCCTATGTGGTAAGTTTCAACTAAATAGGACAATCCTTAATTGTAGTTTTTCTTGTATATACTAAATGCAAGCAAATAGATCGGATCCACAATTTGATAGGATCTTGTACAGGCTATATTTCAAAATAGAACACAAAACTAATTTCGTAGGTTCTTGTACATGATAAGCTTCAACCAAATACTACAATCATTAACTTTAGCGGTTCTTGTGTATACTAAATTCAACCAATTAGGACAGATCCGTAATTTTATAGATATTCCTATATGCTTAGTTTCAACCAAATAGGAGAATTCTTAATTTTACTGGTCCTTGTATATAATGAATTTCAACCAAATAGAACACGTAAACAACTTTATAGGCTCTTGTACAAGCCAAGTTTCAATATAGAACAGAACACAAATTTCGTATGTTCTTGTATATGCTACGCTCCAACCAAATACTACAATCCTTAATTTTAGTGGTTCTTGTGTATACTAAATTCAACCAATTAGAACAGATCCATAATTTTATAGATTTTCCTATATGCTAAGTTTCAACCAAATAGGAGAATTCTTAATTTTACTGGTCCTTGTATATAATGAATTTCAACCAAATGGAACACATAAACAAATTTATAGGCTCTTGTACATGCCAAGTTTCAATATAGAACAGAACACAAATTTCGTAGGTTCTTATATATGCTAAGCTTCCACCAAATAGGACAATCCTTAATTGTAGTGATTCTTGTATATACTAAATTCAACCAAATAGAACAGATACATAATTTTTAGGTTCTTGTACATGCTGAGTTTCAAAATAAAACAGAACCCTAATTTCGTATGTTCTTGTACACGCTAAGCTTCAACCAAATACTACAATCCTTAACTTTAGTGGTTCTTGTGTATACTAAATTCAACCAATTAGAACAGATCCATAATTTTATAGATTTTTCTATATGCAAAGTTTCAACCACATAGGAGAATTCTTAATTTTATTGGTTCGTGCAGAGAATGAGTTTCCACCAAATAGGCCAGATCCACAATTTTATACGTTCTTATACATGCTAAGTTTCAAAATAGAACAAAACCCTAATTTCGTAGGTTCATGCATATGCTAAGCTTCAACCAAATAGGACAATCCTTAATTGTAGTGATTCTTGTATATACTAAATGCAACAAAATAGAACAGAACCATAATTTTTAGGTTCTTGTACAGCTAAGTTTCAAAATAGAACAGAACCATAATTTCGTTGGTTCTTGTACATTGTAAGTTTCAAAATAGAACAAAACCCTAATTTCGTATGTTCTTGTATATGCTAAGCTTCAACCAAATACTACATTCCTTAATTTTAGTGGTTCCTGTGTATACTAAATTCAAACAATTAGAACAGATCCATAATTTTATAGATTTTCCTATATGCTAAGTTTCAACCAAATAGGAGAATTCTTAATTTTATTGGTTCGTGCAGAGAATGAGTTTCCACCAAATAGGCCAGATCCACAATTTTATACGTTCTTGTACATGCTAAGTTTCAAAATAGAACAGAACCATAATTTCGTTGGTTCTTGTACATGCTAAGTTTCAAAATATAACAGAACCCTAATTTCGTAGGTTCATGCATATGCTAAGCTTCAACCAAATAGGACAATCCTTAACTTTAGCGGTTCTTGTGTATACTAAATTCGACCAAATAGAACAGATCCATAATTTTGTAGATTTTTCTATGTGCTAAGTTTCAACCAAATAGGAGAATTCTTAATTTTATTGGTTCGTGCATAGAATGAGTTTCCACCAAATAGGCCAGATCCACAATTTTATAGGTTCTTGTACATGCTAAGTTTCAAAATAGAACAGAAAACTAATTTCGTAGGTTCTTGTACATGCTAAGCTTCAACCAAATAGGACAATCATTAATAGTAGTGATTCTTGTATGTACTAAATTCAACCAAATAGATCGGATCCACAATTTTATAGGATCTTGTACAGGCTATGTTTCAAAATAGAACACAAAACTAATTTCGTAGGTTCTTGTACATGCTAAGCTTCAACCAAATACTACAATCCTTAACTTTAGTGGTTCTTGTGTATACTAAATTCAACCAATTAGAACAGATCCATAATTTTATAGATTTTTCTATATGCAAAGTTTCAACCACATAGGAGAATTCTTAATTTTATTGGTTCGTGCATAGGATGAGTTTCCACCAAATAGGCCAGATCCACAATTTTATACGTTCTTGTACATGTTAAGTTTCAAAATAGAACAAAACCCTAATTTCGTAGGTTCATGCATATGCTAAGCTTCAACCAAATAGGACAATCCTTAATTGTAGTGATTCTTGTATATACTAAATGCAACAAAATAGAACAGAACCATAATTTTTAGGTTCTTGTACAGCTAAGTTTCAAAATAGAACAGAACCATAATTTCGTTGGTTCTTGTACATTGTAAGTTTCAAAATAGAACAAAACCCTAATTTCGTATGTTCTTGTATATGCTAAGCTTCAACCAAATACTACATTCCTTAATTTTAGTGGTTCCTGTGTATACTAAATTCAAACAATTAGAACAGATCCATAATTTTATAGATTTTCCTATATGCTAAGTTTCAACCAAATAGGAGAATTCTTAATTTTATTGGTTCGTGCAGAGTATGAGTTTCCACCAAATAGGCCAGATCCACAATTTTATACGTTCTTGTACATGCTAAGTTTCAAAATAGAACAGAACCATAATTTCGTTGGTTCTTGAACATGCTAAGTTTCAAAATATAACAGAACCCTAATTTCGTAGGTTCATGCATATGCTAAGCTTCAACCAAATAGGACAATCCTTAACTTTAGCGGTTCTTGTGTATACTAAATTCGACCAAATAGAACAGATCCATAATTTTGTAGATTTTTCTATGTGCTAAGTTTCAACCAAATAGGAGAATTCTTAATTTTATTGGTTCGTGCATAGAATGAGTTTCCACCAAATAGGCCAGATCCACAATTTTATAGGTTCTTGTACATGCTAAGTTTCAAAATAGAACAGAAAGCTAATTTCGTAGGTTCTTGTACATGCTAAGCTTCAACCAAATAGGACAATCATTAATAGTAGTGATTCTTGTATGTACTAAATTCATCCAAATAGATCGGATCCACAATTTTATAGGATCTTGTACAGGCTATGTTTCAAAATAGAACACAAAACTAATTTCGTAGGTTCTTGTACATGCTAAGCTTCAACCAAATACTACAATCCTTAACTTTAGGGGTTCTTGTGTATACTTAATTCAACCAATTAGAACAGATCCACAATTTTATTGATTTTTCTATATGCTAAGTTTCAACCAAATAGGAGAATTCTTAATTTTACTGGTCCTTGTATATAATGAGATTCCACCAAAAAGGACAGATCCACAATTTTATAGGTTCTTGTACATGCTATGTTTCAAAATAGAACAGAACATAAATTTCGTAGGTTCATGCATATGATAAGCTTCATCCAAATAGGACAATCCTTAATTGTAATGATTCTTGTATATACTAAATGCAACCAAATAGAACAGATCCATAATTTTATAGATTTTTCTATATGCTAAGTTTCAACCAAAGAGGAGAATTCTTAATTTTATTTATTCGTGTATATAATGAGTTTCCACCCAATAGGCCAGATCCACAATTTTATAGGTTCTTGCACATGCTAGGTTTCAAAATAGAACAGAAAACTAATTTCGTAGGTTCTTGTACATGATAAGGTTCAACCAAATTGGACAATCCTTAATTGTAGTGATTCTTGTATATTCTAAATGCAACCAAATAGAACAGATCCATAATTTTATAGATTTTTCTATATGCTAAGTTTCAACCAAATAGGAGAATTCTTAATTTTATTTATTCGTGTATACAGGGTGCGCCGTTAGAATTCGGACAGAATTCAATTTGTAGTTCCCACCATATTAGAATTCAGATGTTTGTGCTGATTGACTCTGAAGTTAGTTAAATATGTCAATAAGTCTTCTATAACCTCAAAATGACAGAACTCGTTAAGCAAAACCCGGAATACGATAGAAGAGCGGCGATTATAGAAAGTCTTCGCGCCGGGAGAACGCCGGTCGAAATTATAAAATTCTTTAGCTACCCAAGATCGACGGTATACGACATTGCTAAGAGATACGCAGCCTCAGAGTGGTTCGAGAAGGGTTCTCCTTCTCCGGCGAGAAAAGTTCAGCGTTGTCTCAAGTGAGGGCGACGTCATGCCTCCGCACTTCTTCCAAAAAGGCGAAAGAATCACAAAGGAGGTTTATTTGGAGGTCCTGAAGACAGTAATAAAGCCGTGGATGGAAATTACGGCTTCTGGAAGGCCGTATTTATTTCAACAAGATGGCGCACCTGCTCACACAAGTCATCTTGTTCAAAATTGGCTCTCTGACAATGTGGACATGTTTTGGTCGAAAGATTTCTGGCCTCCTAACAGTCCCGACCTAAACCCATTGGACTATTACGTGTGGGGCGTTATCGAGAGACAAACTAATAAATGCAGGCACCCCAACGTCAACTCCCTACGAGCTGCTATCGAGTCAGAATTCGCGACAATTAAACGCGACCAGTTGAAGTCAGCGTGCTCGCGCTTTAGAGCAAGAATAGAGCAGGTCATAGAGGCAGAGGGTGGTTACATAGAATAAAAGTTCTCAGCAAGGACCCTTTAAATGAGATATAACAACATTTTCATGTGTTTTTGTGTATTGACTTAAATAAACAACTTTCTGCACAAAACTTCTTTTGTCCGGATTCTAACGGCGCACCCTGTAGAATGAGTTTCCACCAAATAGGCCAGATCCACAATTTTATAGGTTCTTGTACATGCTAAGCTTCAACCAAATAGGACAATCCTTAATTGTAGTGATTCTTGTATTTACTAAATGCAACCAAATAGAACAGATCCATAATTTTATAGATTTTCCTATGTGGTAAGTTTCAACTAAATAGGACAATCCTTAATTGTAGTTTTTCTTGTATATACTAAATGCAAGCAAATAGATCGGATCCACAATTTGATAGGATCTTGTACAGGCTATATTTCAAAATAGAACACAAAACTAATTTCGTAGGTTCTTGTACATGATAAGCTTCAACCAAATACTACAATCCTTAACTTTAGCGGTTCTTGTGTATACTAAATTCAACCAATTAGGACAGATCCGTAATTTTATAGATTTTCCTATATGCTTAGTTTCAACCAAATAGGAGAATTCTTAATTTTACTGGTCCTTGTATATAATGAATTTCAACCAAATAGAACACGTAAACAACTTTATAGGCTCTTGTACAAGCCAAGTTTCAATATAGAACAGAACACAAATTTCGTAGGTTCTTGTATATGCTAAGCTTCAACCAAATAGGACAATCCTTAATTTTTGTGGTTATTGTGTATACTAAATTCATCCAAATAGAACAGATCCATTAATGCATAGGTTCTTTTACATGCTAATTTTTAAAATAGTACAGAACCTTAATTTCGTAGGTTCTTGTACATGCTAAGTTTCAAAATAGAACAGAACCCTAATATCGTATGTTCTTGTACACGCTAAGATTCAACCAAATACTACAATCCTTAACTTTATTGGTTCTTGTGTATACTAAATTCAACCAATTAGAACAGATCCATAATTTTATAGATTTTCCAATATGCTAAGTTTCAACCAAATAGGAGAATTCTTAATTTTATTGGTTCGTGCATAGAATGAGTTTCCACCAAATAGGACAGATACACAATTTTATACGTTCTTGTACATGCTAAGTTTCAAAATAGAACAAAACCCTAATTTCGTAGGTTCATGCACATGCTAAGCTTCAACCAAATAGGACAATCCTTAATTGTAGTGATTCATGTTTATACTAAATGCAACAAAATAGAACAGAACCATATTTTCGTAGGTTCTTGTACATGCTAAGATTCAAAATAGAACAAAACCCTAATTTCGTATGTTCTTGTATATGCTACGCTTCAACCAAATACTACAATCCTTAATTTTAGTGGTTCTTGTGTATACTAAATTCAACCAATTAGAACAGATCCACAATTTTATAGATTTTCCTATATGCTAAGTTTCAACCAAATAGGAGAATTCTTAATTTTACTGGTCCTTGTATATAATGAATTTCAACCAAATAGAACACGTAAACAACTTTATAAGCTCTTGTACATGCCAAGTTTCAATATAGAACAGAACACAAATTTCGTAGGTTCTTGTATATGCCAAGCTTCAACCAAATAGGACAATCCTTAATTTTTGTGGTTATTGTGTATACTAAATTCATCCAAATAGAACAGATCCATTAATACATAGGTTCTTTTACATGCTAATTTTTAAAATAGTACAGAACCTTAATTTCGTAGGTTCTTGTACATGCTGAGTTTCAAAATAAAACAGAACCCTAACTTCGTATGTTCTTGTACACGCTAAGCTTCAACCAAATACTACAATCCTTAACTTTAGTGGTTCTTGTGTATACTAAATTCAACCAATTAGAACAGATCCATAATTTTATAGATTTTTCTATATGCAAAGTTTCAACCACATAGGAGAATTCTTAATTTTATTGGTTCGTGCATAGGATGAGTTTCCACCAAATAGGCCAGATCCACAATTTTATACGTTCTTGTACATGTTAAGTTTCAAAATAGAACAAAACCCTAATTTCGTAGGTTCATGCATATGCTAAGCTTCAACCAAATAGGAAAATCCTTAATTGTAGTGATTCTTGTATATACTAAATGCAACCAAATAGAACAGATCCATAATTTTATAGATTTTCCTATATGCTAAGTTTCAACCAAAGAGGAGAATTCTTAATTTTATTTATTCGTGTATATAATGTGTTTCCACCCAATAGGCCAGATCCACAATTTTATAGGTTCTTGCACATGCTAGGTTTCAAAATAGAACAGAAAACTAATTTCGTAGGTTCTTGTACATGATAAGGTTCAACCAAATTGGACAATCCTTAATTATAGTGATTCTTGTATATACTAAATGCAACCAAATAGAACAGATCCATAATTTTATAGATTTTTCTATATGCTAAGTTTCAACCAAATAGGAGAATTCTTAATTTTATTTATTCGTGTATAGAATGAGTTTCCACCAAATAGGCCAGATCCACAATTTTATAGGTTCTTGTACATGCTAAGCTTCAACCAAATACTACAATCCTTAATTTTAGTGGTTCTTGTGTATACTAAATTCAAACAATTAGAACAGATCCATAATTACATAGGTTCTTGTACATGCTAAGTTTTATAATAGAACAGAACCCTATTTTCGTAGGTTCTTGTACATGCTAAGTTTCAAAATAGAACAGAACCCTAATTTCGTCGGTTCTTGTACATGCTAAGTTTCAAAATAGAACAGAACCATAATTTCGTTGGTTCTTGTACATGCTAAGTTTCAAAATAGAACAAAACCCTAATTTCGTATGTTCTTGTATATGCTAAGCTTCAACCAAATAGGACAATCCTTAATTTTTGTGGTTATTGTGTATACTAAATTCATCCAAATAGAACAGATCCATTAATGCATAGGTTCTTTTACATGCTAATTTTTAAAATAGTACAGAACCTTAATTTCGTAGGTTCTTGTACATGCTAAGTTTCAAAATAGAACAGAACCCTAATATCGTATGTTCTTGTACACGCTAAGATTCAACCAAATACTACAATCCTTAACTTTATTGGTTCTTGTGTATACTAAATTCAACCAATTAGAACAGATCCATAATTTTATAGATTTTCCAATATGCTAAGTTTCAACCAAATAGGAGAATTCTTAATTTTATTGGTTCGTGCATAGAATGAGTTTCCACCAAATAGAACAGATACACAATTTTATACGTTCTTGTACATGCTAAGTTTCAAAATAGAACAAAACCCTAATTTCGTAGGTTCATGCAAATGCTAAGCTTCAACCAAATAGGACAATCCTTAATTGTAGTGATTCATGTTTATACTAAATGCAACAAAATAGAACAGAACCATATTTTCGTAGGTTCTTGTACATGCTAAGATTCAAAATAGAACAAAACCCTAATTTCGTATGTTCTTGTATATGCCAAGCTTCAACCAAATACTACAATCCTTAATTTTAGTGGTTCTTGTGTATACTAAATTCAACCAATTAGAACAGATCCACAATTTTATAGATTTTCCTATATGCTAAGTTTCAACCAAATAGGAGAATTCTTAATTTTACTGGTCCTTGTATATAATGAATTTCAACCAAATAGAACACGTAAACAACTTTATAAGCTCTTGTACATGCCAAGTTTCAATATAGAACAGAACACAAATTTCGTAGGTTCTTGTATATGCCAAGCTTCAACCAAATAGGACAATCCTTAATTTTTGTGGTTATTGTGTATACTAAATTCATCCAAATAGAACAGATCCATTAATACATAGGTTCTTTTACATGCTAATTTTTAAAATAGTACAGAACCTTAATTTCGTAGGTTCTTGTACATGCTGAGTTTCAAAATAAAACAGAACCCTAACTTCGTATGTTCTTGTACACGCTAAGCTTCAACCAAATACTACAATCCTTAACTTTAGTGGTTCTTGTGTATACTAAATTCAACCAATTAGAACAGATCCATAATTTTATAGATTTTTCTATATGCAAAGTTTCAACCACATAGGAGAATTCTTAATTTTATTGGTTCGTGCATAGGATGAGTTTCCACCAAATAGGCCAGATCCACAATTTTATACGTTCTTGTACATGTTAAGTTTCAAAATAGAACAAAACCCTAATTTCGTAGGTTCATGCATATGCTAAGCTTCAACCAAATAGGACAATCCTTAATTGTAGTGATTCTTGTATATACTAAATGCAACAAAATAGAACAGAACCATAATTTTTAGGTTCTTGTACAGCTAAGTTTCAAAATAGAACAGAACCATAATTTCGTTGGTTCTTGTACATTGTAAGTTTCAAAATAGAACAAAACCCTAATTTCGTATGTTCTTGTATATGCTAAGCTTCAACCAAATACTACAATCCTTAATTTTAGTGGTTCTTGTGTATACTAAATTCAAACAATTAGAACAGATCCATAATTTTATAGATTTTCCTATATGCTAAGTTTCAACCAAATAGGAGAATTCTTAATTTTATTGGTTCGTGCAGAGAATGAGTTTCCACCAAATAGGCCAGATCTACAATTTTATACGTTCTTGTACATGCTAAGTTTCAAAATAGAACAGAACCATAATTTCGTTGGTTCTTGTACATGCTAAGTTTCAAAATAGAACAGAACCCTAATTTCGTAGGTTCATGCATATGCTAAGCTTCAACCAAATAGGACAATCCTTAACTTTAGCGGTTCTTGTGTATACTAAATTCAACCAATTAGAACAGATCCATAATTTTGTAGATTTTTCTATGTGCTAAGTTTCAACCAAATAGGAGAATTCTTAATTTTATTGGTTCGTGCATAGAATGAGTTTCCACCAAATAGGCCAGATCCACAATTTTATAGGTTCTTGTACATGCTAAGTTTCAATATAGAACAGAAAGCTAATTTCGTAGGTTCTTGTACATGCTAAGCTTCAACCAAATAGGACAATCATTAATAGTAGTGATTCTTGTATGTACTAAATTCATCCAAATAGATCGGATCCACAATTTTATAGGATCTTGTACAGGCTATGTTTCAAAATAGAACACAAAACTAATTTCGTAGGTTCTTGTACATGCTAAGCATCAACCAAATACTACAATCCTTAACTTTAGGGGTTCTTGTGTATACTTAATTCAACCAATTAGAACAGATCCACAATTTTATTGATTTTTCTATATGCTAAGTTTCAACCAAATAGGAGAATTCTTATTTTTACTGGTCCTTGTATATAATGAGATTCCACCAAAAAGGACAGATCCACAATTTTATAGGTTCTTGTACATGCTATGTTTCAAAATAGAACAGAACATAAATTTCGTAGGTTCATGCATATGATAAGCTTCATCCAAATAGGACAATCCTTAATTGTAATGATTCTTGTATATACTAAATGCAACCAAATAGAACAGATCCATAATTTTATAGATTTTCCTATATGCTAAGTTTCAACCAAAGAGGAGAATTCTTAATTTTATTTATTCGTGTATATAATGAGTTTCCACCCAATAGGCCAGATCCACAATTTTATAGGTTCTTGCACATGCTAGGTTTCAAAATAGAACAGAAAACTAATTTCGTAGGTTCTTGTACATGATAAGGTTCAACCAAATTGGACAATCCTTAATTATAGTGATTCTTGTATATACTAAATGCAACCAAATAGAACAGATCCATAATTTTATAGATTTTTCTATATGCTAAGTTTCAACCAAATAGGAGAATTCTTAATTTTATTTATTCGTGTATAGAATGAGTTTCCACCAAATAGGCCAGATCCACAATTTTATAGGTTCTTGTACATGCTAAGCTTCAACCAAATACTACAATCCTTAATTTTAGTGGTTCTTGTGTATACTAAATTCAAACAATTAGAACAGATCCATAATTACATAGGTTGTTGTACATGCTAAGTTTTATAATAGAACAGAACCCTATTTTCGTAGGTTCTTGTACATGCTAAGTTTCAAAATAGAACAGAACCCTAATTTCGTCGGTTCTTGTACATGCTAAGTTTCAAAATAGAACAGAACCATAATTTCGTTGGTTCTTGTACATGCTAAGTTTCAAAATAGAACAAAACCCTAATTTCGTATGTTCTTGTATATGCTAAGCTTCAACCAAATAGGACAATCCTTAATTTTTGTGGTTATTGTGTATACTAAATTCATCCAAATAGAACAGATCCATTAATGCATAGGTTCTTTTACATGCTAATTTTTAAAATAGTACAGAACCTTAATTTCGTAGGTTCTTGTACATGCTAAGTTTCAAAATAGAACAGAACCCTAATATCGTATGTTCTTGTACACGCTAAGATTCAACCAAATACTACAATCCTTAACTTTATTGGTTCTTGTGTATACTAAATTCAACCAATTAGAACAGATCCATAATTTTATAGATTTTCCAATATGCTAAGTTTCAACCAAATAGGAGAATTCTTAATTTTATTGGTTCGTGCATAGAATGAGTTTCCACCAAATAGGACAGATACACAATTTTATACGTTCTTGTACATGCTAAGTTTCAAAATAGAACAAAACCCTAATTTCGTAGGTTCATGCACATGCTAAGCTTCAACCAAATAGGACAATCCTTAATTGTAGTGATTCATGTTTATACTAAATGCAACAAAATAGAACAGAACCATATTTTCGTAGGTTCTTGTACATGCTAAGATTCAAAATAGAACAAAACCCTAATTTCGTATGTTCTTGTATATGCTACGCTTCAACCAAATACTACAATCCTTAATTTTAGTGGTTCTTGTGTATACTAAATTCAACCAATTAGAACAGATCCACAATTTTATAGATTTTCCTATATGCTAAGTTTCAACCAAATAGGAGAATTCTTAATTTTACTGGTCCTTGTATATAATGAATTTCAACCAAATAGAACACGTAAACAACTTTATAAGCTCTTGTACATGCCAAGTTTCAATATAGAACAGAACACAAATTTCGTAGGTTCTTGTATATGCCAAGCTTCAACCAAATAGGACAATCCTTAATTTTTGTGGTGATTGTGTATACTAAATTCATCCAAATAGAACAGATCCATTAATACATAGGTTCTTTTACATGCTAATTTTTAAAATAGTACAGAACCTTAATTTCGTAGGTTCTTGTACATGCTGAGTTTCAAAATAAAACAGAACCCTAACTTCGTATGTTCTTGTACACGCTAAGCTTCAACCAAATACTACAATCCTTAACTTTAGTGGTTCTTGTGTATACTAAATTCAACCAATTAGAACAGATCCATAATTTTATAGATTTTTCTATATGCAAAGTTTCAACCACATAGGAGAATTCTTAATTTTATTGGTTCGTGCATAGGATGAGTTTCCACCAAATAGGCCAGATCCACAATTTTATACGTTCTTGTACATGTTAAGTTTCAAAATAGAACAAAACCCTAATTTCGTAGGTTCATGCATATGCTAAGCTTCAACCAAATAGGACAATCCTTAATTGTAGTGATTCTTGTATATACTAAATGCAACAAAATAGAACAGAACCATAATTTTTAGGTTCTTGTACAGCTAAGTTTCAAAATAGAACAGAACCATAATTTCGTTGGTTCTTGTACATTGTAAGTTTCAAAATAGAACAAAACCCTAATTTCGTATGTTCTTGTATATGCTAAGCTTCAACCAAATACTACAATCCTTAATTTTAGTGGTTCTTGTGTATACTAAATTCAAACAATTAGAACAGATCCATAATTTTATAGATTTTCCTATATGCTAAGTTTCAACCAAATAGGAGAATTCTTAACTTTATTGGTTCGTGCAGAGAATGAGTTTCCACCAAATAGGCCAGATCTACAATTTTATACGTTCTTGTACATGCTAAGTTTCAAAATAGAACAGAACCATAATTTCGTTGGTTCTTGTACATGCTAAATTTCAAAATAGAACAGAACCCTAATTTCGTAGGTTCATGCATATGCTAAGCTTCAACCAAATAGGACAATCCTTAACTTTAGCGGTTCTTGTGTATACTAAATTCAACCAATTAGAACAGATCCATAATTTTGTAGATTTTTCTATGTGCTAAGTTTCAACCAAATAGGAGAATTCTTAATTTTATTGGTTCGTGCATAGAATGAGTTTCCACCAAATAGGCCAGATCCACAATTTTATAGGTTCTTGTACATGCTAAGTTTCAATATAGAACAGAAAGCTAATTTCGTAGGTTCTTGTACATGCTAAGCTTCAACCAAATAGGACAATCATTAATAGTAGTGATTCTTGTATGTACTAAATTCATCCAAATAGATCGGATCCACAATTTTATAGGATCTTGTACAGGCTATGTTTCAAAATAGAACACAAAACTAATTTCGTAGGTTCTTGTACATGCTAAGCATCAACCAAATACTACAATCCTTAACTTTAGGGGTTCTTGTGTATACTTAATTCAACCAATTAGAACAGATCCACAATTTTATTGATTTTTCTATATGCTAAGTTTCAACCAAATAGGAGAATTCTTATTTTTACTGGACCTTGTATATAATAAGATTCCACCAAAAAGGACAGATCCACAATTTTATACGTTCTTGTACATGTTAAGTTTCAAAATAGAACAAAACCCTAATTTCGTTGGTTCATGCATATGCTAAGCTTCAACCAAATAGGACAATCCTTAATTGTAGTGATTCTTGTATATACTAAATGCAACAAAATAGAACAGAACCATAATTTTTAGGTTCTTGTACAGCTAAGTTTCAAAATAGAACAGAACCATAATTTCGTTGGTTCTTGTACATTGTAAGTTTCAAAATAGAACAAAACCCTAATTTCGTATGTTCTTGTATATGCTAAGCTTCAACCAAATACTACAATCCTTAATTTTAGTGGTTCTTGTGTATACTAAATTCAAACAATTAGAACAGATCCATAATTTTATAGATTTTCCTATATGCTAAGTTTCAACCAAATAGGAGAATTCTTAATTTTATTGGTTCGTGCAGAGAATGAGTTTCCACCAAATAGGCCAGATCTACAATTTTATACGTTCTTGTACATGCTAAGTTTCAAAATAGAACAGAACCATAATTTCGTTGGTTCTTGTACATGCTAAGTTTCAAAATAGAACAGAACCCTAATTTCGTAGGTTCATGCATATGCTAAGGTTCAACCAAATTGGACAATCCTTAATTATAGTGATTCTTGTATATACTAAATGCAACCAAATAGAACAGATCCATAATTTTATAGATTTTTCTATATGCTAAGTTTCAACCAAATAGGAGAATTCTTAATTTTATTTATTCGTGTATAGAATGAGTTTCCACCAAATAGGCCAGATCCACAATTTTATAGGTTCTTGTACATGCTAAGCTTCAACCAAATACTACAATCCTTAATTTTAGTGGTTCTTGTGTATACTAAATTCAAACAATTAGAACAGATCCATAATTACATAGGTTGTTGTACATGCTAAGTTTTATAATAGAACAGAACCCTATTTTCGTAGGTTCTTGTACATGCTAAGTTTCAAAATAGAACAGAACCCTAATTTCGTCGGTTCTTGTACATGCTAAGTTTCAAAATAGAACAGAACCATAATTTCGTTGGTTCTTGTACATGCTAAGTTTCAAAATAGAACAAAACCCTAATTTCGTATGTTCTTGTATATGCTAAGCTTCAACCAAATACTACAATCCTTAATTTTAGTGGTTCTTGTGTATACTAAATTCAAACAATTAGAACTGATCCATAATTACATAGGTTCTTGTACATGCTAAGTTTTATAATAGAACAGAACCCTATTTTCCTAGGTTCTTGTACATGCTAAGTTTCAAAATAGAACAGAACCCTAATTTCGTAGGTTCTTGTACATGCTAAGTTTCAAAATAGAACAGAACCCTATTTTCGTAGGTTCTTGTACATGCTAAGTTTCAAAATAGAACAGAACCCTAATTTCGTCGGTTCTTGTACATGCTAAGTTTCAAAATAGAACAGAACCATAATTTCGTTGGTTCTTGTACATGCTAAGTTTCAAAATAGAACAAAACCCTAATTTCGTATGTTCTTGTATATGCTAAGCTTCAACCAAATACTACAATCCTTAATTTTAGTGGTTCTTGTGTATAATAAATTCAAACAATTAGAACAGATCCATAATTACATAGGTTCTTGTACATGCTAAGTTTTATAATAGAACAGAACCCTATTTTCGTAGGTTCTTGTACATGCTAAGTTTCAAAATAGAACAGAACCCTAATTTCGTCGGTTCTTGTACATGCTAAGTTTCAAAATAGAACAGAACCATAATTTCGTTGGTTCTTGTACATGCTAAGTTTCAAAATAGAACAAAACCCTAATTTCGTATGTTCTTGTATATGCTAAGCTTCAACCAAATACTACAATCCTTAATTTTAGTGGTTCTTGTGTATACTAAATTCAAACAATTAGAACAGTTCCATAATTACATAGGTTCTTGTACATGCTAAGTTTCAAAAAGGAACAGAACCCTAATTTCGTATGTTCTTGTACACGCTAAGCTTAAACCAAATACTACAATCCTTAACTTTAGTGGTTCTTGTGTATACTAAATTCAACAAATTAGAACAGATCCATAATTTTATATATTTCCTATATGCTAAGTTTCAACCAAATAGGAGAATTCTTAATATTATTGGTACGTGCATAGAATGAGTTTCCACCAAATAGGCCAGATCCACAATTTTATACGTTCTTGTACATGCTAAGTTTCAAAATAGAACAGAACCATAATTTCGTTGGTTCTTGTACATGCTAAGTTTCAAAATAGAACAAAACCCTAATTTCGTAGGTTCATGCATATGCTAAGCTTCAACCAAATAGGACAATCCTTAATTGTAGTGATTCTTGTATATACTAAATGCAACAAAATAGAACAGAACCATAATTTTTAGGTTCTTGTACAGCTAAGTTTCAAAATAGAACAGAACCATAATTTCGTTGGTTCTTGTACATGCTAAGATTCAAAATAGAACAAAACCCTAATTTCGTATGTTCTTGTATATGCTAAGCTTCAACCAAATACTACAATCCTTAATTTTAGTGGATCTTGTGTATACTAAATTCAAACAATTAGAACAGATCCATAATTACATAGGTTCTTGTACATGCTAAGTTTTATAATAGAACAGAACCCTATTTTCGTAGGTTCTTGTACATGCTAAGTTTCAAAATAGAACAGAACCCTAATTTCGTAGGTTCTTGTACATGCTAAGTTTCAAAATAGAACAGAACCATAATTTCGTTGGTTCTTGTACATGCTAAGTTTCAAAATAGAACAAAACCCTAATTTCGTATGTTCTTGTATATGCTAAGCTTCAACCAAATACTACAATCCTTAATTTTAGTGGTTCTTGTGTATACAAAATTCAAACAATTAGAACAGATCCATAATTACATAGGTTCTTGTACATGCTAAGTTTTATAATAGAACAGAACCCTATTTTCGTAGGTTCTTGTACATGCTAAGTTTCAAAATAGAACAGAACCCTAATTTCGTAGGTTCTTGTACATGCTAAGTTTCAAAATAGAACAGAACCATAATTTCGTTGGTTCTTGTACATGCTAAGTTTCAAAATAGAACAAAACCCTAATTTCGTATGTTCTTGTATATGCTAAGCTTCAACCAAATACTACAATCCTTAATTTTAGTGGTTCTTGTGTATACTAAATTCAAACAATTAGAACAGATCCATAATTACATAGGTTCTTGTACATGCTAAGTTTTATAATAGAACAGAACCCTATTTTCGTAGGTTCTTGTACATGCTAAGTTTCAAAATAGAACAGAACCCTAATTTCGTCGGTTCTTGTACATGCTAAGTTTCAAAATAGAACAGAACCATAATTTCGTTGGTTCTTGTACATGCTAAGTTTCAAAATAGAACAAAACCCTAATTTCGTATGTTCTTGTATATGCTAAGCTTCAACCAAATACTACAATCCTTAATTTTAGTGGTTCTTGTGTATACTAAATTCAAACAATTAGAACAGATCCATAATTACATAGGTTCTTGTACATGCTAAGTTATATAATAGAACAGAACCCTATTTTCGTAGTTTCTTGTACATGCTAAGTTTTATAATAGAACAGAACCCTATTTTCGTAGGTTCTTGTACGTGCTAAGTTTCAAAATAGAACAGAACCCTAATTTCGTAGGTTCTTGTACATGCTAAGTTTCAAAAAGGAACAGAACCCTAATTTCGTATGTTCTTGTACACGCTAAGCTTCAACCAAATACTACAATCCTTAATTTTAGTGGTTCTTGTGTATACTAAATTCAAACAATTAGAACAGTTCCATAATTACATAGGTTCTTGTACATGCTAAGTTTCAAAAAGGAACAGAACCCTAATTTCGTATGTTCTTGTACACGCTAAGCTTAAACCAAATACTACAATCCTTAACTTTAGTGGTTCTTGTGTATACTAAATTCAACCAATTAGAACAGATCCATAATTTTATATATTTCCAATATGCTAAGTTTCAACCAAATAGGAGAATTCTTAATATTATTGGTTCGTGCATAGAATGAGTTTCCACCAAATAGGCCAGATCCACAATCTTATACGTTCTTGTACATGCTAAGTTTCGAAATAGAACAGAACCATAATTTCGTTGGTTCTTGTACATGCTAAGTTTCAAAATAGAACAAAACCCTAATTTCGTAGGTTCTTGTATATGCTAAGCTTCAACCAAATACTACAATCCTTAATTTTAGTGATTCTTGTATATACTAAATGCAACAAAATAGAACAGAACCATAATTTTTAGGTTCTTGTACAGCTAAGTTTCAAAATAGAACAGAACCATAATTTCGTTGGTTCTTGTACATGCTAAGTTTCAAAATAGAACAAAACCCTAATTTCGTATGTTCTTGTATATGCTAAGCTTCAACCAAATACTACAATCCTTAATTTTAGTGGTTCTTGTGTATACTAAATTCAAACAATTAGAACAGATCCATAATTACATAGGTTCTTGTACATGCTAAGTTTTATAATAGAACAGAACCCTATTTTCGTAGGTTCTTGTACATGCTAAGTTTCAAAATAGAACAGAACCCTAATTTCGTAAGTTCTTGTACATGCTAAGTTTCAAAATAGAACAGAACCATAATTTCGTTGGTTCTTGTACATGCTAAGTTTCAAAATAGAACAAAACCCTAATTTCGTATGTTCTTGTATATGCTAAGCTTCAACCAAATACTACAATCCTTAATTTTAGTGGTTCTTGTGTATACTAAATTCAAACAATTAGAACAGATCCATAATTACATAGGTTCTTGTACATGCTAAGTTATATAATAGAACAGAACCCTATTTTCGTAGTTTCTTGTACATGCTAAGTTTTATAATAGAACAGAACCCTATTTTCGTAGGTTCTTGTACGTGCTAAGTTTCAAAATAGAACAGAACCCTAATTTCGTAGGTTCTTGTACATGCTAAGTTTCAAAAAGGAACAGAACCCTAATTTCGTATGTTCTTGTACACGCTAAGCTTCAACCAAATACTACAATCCTTAATTTTAGTGGTTCTTGTGTATACTAAATGCAAACAATTAGAACAGTTCCATAATTACATAGGTTCTTGTACATGCTAAGTTTCAAAAAGGAACAGAACCCTAATTTCGTATGTTCTTGTACACGCTAAGCTTAAACCAAATACTACAATCCTTAACTTTAGTGGTTCTTGTGTATACTAAATTCAACCAATTAGAACAGATCCATAATTTTATATATTTCCTATATGCTAAGTTTCAACCAAATAGGAGAATTCTTAATATTATTGGTTCGTGCATAGAATGAGTTTCCACCAAATAGGCCAGATCCACAATTTTATACGTTCTTGTACATGCTAAGTTTCAAAATAGAACAGAACCATAATTTCGTTGGTTCTTGTACATGCTAAGTTTCAAAATAGAACAAAACCCTAATTTCGTAGGTTCATGCATATGCTAAGCTTCAACCAAATAGGACAATCCTTAATTGTAGTGATTCTTGTATATACTAAATGCAACAAAATAGAACAGAACCATAATTTTTAGGTTCTTGTACAGCTAAGTTTCAAAATAGAACAGAACCATAATTTCGTTGGTTCTTGTACATGCTAAGTTTCAAAATAGAACAAAACCCTAATTTCGTATGTTCATGTATATGCTAAGCTTCAACCAAATACTACAATCCTTAATTTTAGTGGTTCTTGTGTATACTAAATTCAAACAATTAGAACAGATCCATAATTACATAGGTTCTTGTACATGCTAAGTTTTATAATAGAACAGAACCCTATTTTCGTAGGTTCTTGTACATGCTAAGTTTCAAAATAGAACAGAACCCTAATTTGTAGGTTCTTGTACATGCTAAGTTTCAAAATAGAACAGAACCATAATTTCGTTGGTTCTTGTACATGCTAAGTTTCAAAATAGAACAAAACCCTAATTTCGTATGTTCTTGTATATGCTAAGCTTCAACCAAATACTACAATCCTTAATTTTAGTGGTTCTTGTGTATACTAAATTCAACAAAATAGAACAGATCCACAATTTTTAGGTTCTTGTACAGCTAAGTTTCAAAATAGAACAGAACCATAATTTCGTTGGTTCTTGTACATGCTAAGTTTCAAAATAGAACAAAACCCAATTTCGTATGTTCTTGTATATGCTAAGCTTCAACCAAATACTACAATCCTTAATTTTAGTGGTTCTTGTGTATACTAAATTCAAACAATTAGAACAAATCCATAATTACATAGGTTCTTGTACATGCTAAGTTTTATAATAGAACAGAAACCTATTTTCGTAGGTTCTTGTACATGCTAAGTTTCAAAATAGAACAGAACCCTAATTTCGTAGGTTCTTGTACATGCTAAGTTTCAAAATAGAACAGAACCATAATTTCGTTGGTTCTTGTACATGCTAAGTTTCAAAATAGAACAAAACCCTAATTTCGTATGTTCTTGTATATGCTAAGCTTCAACCAAATACTACAATCCTTAATTTTAGTGGTTCTTGTGTATACTAAATTCAAACAATTAGAACAGATCCATAATTACATAGGTTCTTGTACATGCTAAGTTTTATAATAGAACAGAACCCTATTTTCGTAGGTTCTTGTACATGCTAAGTTTCAAAATAGAACAGAACCCTAATTTCGTAAGTTCTTGTACATGCTAAGTTTCAAAATAGAACAGAACCATAATTTCGTTGGTTCTTGTACATGCTAAGTTTCAAAATAGAACAAAACCCTAATTTCGTATGTTCTTGTATATGCTAAGCTTCAACCAAATACTACAATCCTTAATTTTAGTGGTTCTTGTGTATACTAAATTCAAACAATTAGAACAGATCCATAATTACATAGGTTCTTGTACATGCTAAGTTATATAATAGAACAGAACCCTATTTTCGTAGGTTCTTGTACATGCTAAGTTTCAAAATAGAACAGAACCCTAATTTCGTCGGTTCTTGTACATGCTAAGTTTCAAAATAGAACAGAACCATAATTTCGTTGCTTCTTGTACATGCTAAGTTTCAAAATAGAACAAAACCCTAATTTCGTATGTTCTTGTATATGCTAAGCTTCAACCAAATACTACAATCCTTAATTTTAGTGGTTCTTGTGTATACTAAATTCAACAAAATAGAACAGATCCACAATTTTTAGGTTCTTGTACAGCTAAGTTTCAAAATAGAACAGAACCATAATTTCGTTGGTTCTTGTACATGCTAAGTTTCAAAATAGAACAAAACCCAATTTCGTATGTTCTTGTATATGCTAAGCTTCAACCAAATACTACAATCCTTAAGTTTAGTGGTTCTTGTGTATACTAAATTCAAACAATTAGAACAAATCCATAATTACATAGGTTCTTGTACATGCTAAGTTTTATAATAGAACAGAACCCTATTTTCGTAGGTTGTTGTACATGCTAAGTTTCAAAATAGAACAGAACCCTAATTTCGTAGGTTCTTGTACATGCTAAGTTTCAAAATAGAACAGAACCATAATTTCGTTGGTTCTTGTACATGCTAAGTTTCAAAATACAACAAAACCCTAATTTCGTATGTTCTTGTATATGCTAAGCTTCAACCAAATACTACAATCCTTAATTTTAGTGGTTCTTGTGTATACTAAATTCAAACAATTAGAACAGATCCATAATTACATAGGTTCTTGTACATGCTAAGTTTTATAATAGAACAGAACCCTATTTTCGTAGGTTCTTGTACATGCTAAGTTTCAAAATAGAACAGAACCCTAATTTCGTCGGTTCTTGTACATGCTAAGTTTCAAAATAGAACAGAACCATAATTTCGTTGCTTCTTGTACATGCTAAGTTTCAAAATAGAACAAAACCCTAATTTCGTATGTTCTTGTATATGCTAAGCTTCAACCAAATACTACAATCCTTAATTTTAGTGGTTCTTGTGTATACTAAATTCAACAAAATAGAACAGATCCACAATTTTTAGGTTCTTGTACAGCTAAGTTTCAAAATAGAACAGAACCATAATTTCGTTGGTTCTTGTACATGCTAAGTTTCAAAATAGAACAAAACCCAATTTCGTATGTTCTTGTATATGCTAAGCTTCAACCAAATACTACAATCCTTAATTTTAGTGGTTCTTGTGTATACTAAATTCAAACAATTAGAACAAATCCATAATTACATAGGTTCTTGTACATGCTAAGTTTTATAATAGAACAGAACCCTATTTTCGTAGGTTCTTGTACATGCTAAGTTTCAAAATAGAACAGAACCCTAATTTCGTAGGTTCTTGTACATGCTAAGTTTCAAAATAGAACAGAACCATAATTTCGTTGGTTCTTGTACATGCTAAGTTTCAAAATAGAACAAAACCCTAATTTCGTATGTTCTTGTATATGCTAAGCTTCAACCAAATACTACAATCCTTAATTTTAGTGGTTCTTGTGTATACTAAATTCAAACAATTAGAACAGATCCATAATTACATAGGTTCTTGTACATGCTAAGTTTTATAATAGAACAGAACCCTATTTTCGAAGGTTCTTGTACATGCTAAGTTTCAAAATAGAACAGAACCCTAATTTCGTAGGTTCTTGTACATGCTAAGTTTCAAAATAGAACAGAACCCTAATTTCGTAGGTTCTTGTACATGCTAAGTTTCAAAATAGAACAGAACCATAATTTCGTTGGTTCTTGTACATGCTAAGTTTCAAAATAGAACAAAACCCTAATTTCGTATGTTCTTGTATATGCTAAGCTTCAACCAAATACTACAATCCTTAATTTTAGTGGTTCTTGTGTATACTAAATTCAAACAATTAGAACAGATCCATAATTACATAGGTTCTTGTACATGCTAAGTTTTATAATAGAACAGAACCCTATTTTCGTAGGTTCTTGTACATGCTAAGTTTCAAAATAGAACAGAACCCTAATTTCGTAGGTTCTTGTACATGCTAAGTTTCAAAATAGAACAGAACCATAATTTCGTTGGTTCTTGTACATGCTAAGTTTCAAAATAGAACAAAACCCTAATTTCGTATGTTCTTGTATATGCTAAGCTTCAACCAAATACTACAATCCTTAATTTTAGTGGTTCTTGTGTATACTAAATTCAAACAATTAGAACAGATCCATAATTACATAGGTTCTTGTACATGCTAAGTTTTATAATAGAACAGAACCCTAATTTCGTTGGTTCTTGTACATGCTAAGTTTCAAAATAGAACAGAACCATAATTTCGTTGGTTCTTGTACATGCTAAGTTTCAATATACAACAAAACCCTAATTTCGTATGTTCTTGTATATGCTAAGCTTCAACCAAATACTACAATCCTTAATTTTAGTGGTTCTTGTGTATACTAAATTCAAACAATTAGAACAGATCCATAATTACATAGGTTCTTGTACATGCTAAGTTTTATACTAGAACAGAACCCTATTTTCGTAGGTTCTTGTACATGCTAAGTTTCAAAATAGAACAGAACCCTAATTTCGTCGGTTCTTGTACATGCTAAGTTTCAAAATAGAACAGAACCATAATTTCGTTGCTTCTTGTACATGCTAAGTTTCAAAATAGAACAAAAACTTAATTTCGTATGTTCTTGTATATGCTAAGCTTCAACCAAATACTACAATCCTTAATTTTAGTGGTTCTTGTGTATACTAAATTCAACAAAATAGAACAGATCCACAAATTTTAGGTTCTTGTACAGCTAAGTTTCAAAATAGAACAGAACCATAATATCGTTGGTTCTTGTACATGCTAAGTTTCAAAATAGAACAAAACCCAATTTCGTATGTTCTTGTATATGCTAAGCTTCAACCAAATACTACAATCCTTAATTTTAGTGGTTCTTGTGTATACTAAATTCAAACAATTAGAACAAATCCATAATTACATAGGTTCTTGTACATGCTAAGTTTTATAATAGAACAGAACCCTATTTTCGTAGGTTCTTGTACATGCTAAGTTTCGAAATAGAACAGAACCCTAATTTCGTAGGTTCTTGTACATGCTAAGTTTCAAAATAGAACAGAACCATAATTTCGTTGGTTCTTGTACATGCTAAGTTTCAAAATAGAACAAAACCCTAATTTCGTATGTTCTTGTATATGCTAAGCTTCAACCAAATACTACAATCCTTAATTTTAGTGGTTCTTGTGTATACTAAATTCAACAAAATAGAACAGATCCACAAATTTTAGGTTCTTGTACAGCTAAGTTTCAAAATAGAACAGAACCATAATATCGTTGGTTCTTGTACATGCTAAGTTTCAAAATAGAACAAAACCCAATTTCGTATGTTCTTGTATATGCTAAGCTTCAACCAAATACTACAATCCTTAATTTTAGTGGTTCTTGTGTATACTAAATTCAAACAATTAGAACAAATCCATAATTACATAGGTTCTTGTACATGCTAAGTTTTATAATAGAACAGAACCCTATTTTCGTAGGTTCTTGTACATGCTAAGTTTTATA
The DNA here is from genome assembly GCF_905332965.1 of Bombus pascuorum. NCBI lineage: Eukaryota > Metazoa > Arthropoda > Insecta > Hymenoptera > Apidae > Bombus > Bombus pascuorum. The sequence goes on from NW_026869730.1 coordinate 1,947,183, forward strand.
ATAGAACAGAACCCTATTTTCGAAGGTTCTTGTACATGCTAAGTTTCAAAATAGAACAGAACCCTAATTTCGTAGGTTCTTGTACATGCTAAGTTTCAAAATAGAACAGAACCCTAATTTCGTAGGTTCTTGTACATGCTAAGTTTCAAAATAGAACAGAACCCTAATTTCGTAGGTTCTTGTACATGCTAAGTTTCAAAATAGAACAGAACCATAATTTCGTTGGTTCTTGTACATGCTAAGTTTCAAAATAGAACAAAACCCAATTTCGTATGTTCTTGTATATGCTAAGCTTCAACCAAATACTACAATCCTTAATTTTAGTGGTTCTTGTGTATACTAAGTTCAAACAATTAGAACAAATCCATAATTACATAGGTTCTTGTACATGCTAAGTTTTATAATAGAACAGAACCCTATTTTCGTAGGTTGTTGTACATGCTAAGTTTCAAAATAGAACAGAACCCTAATTTCGTAGGTTCTTGTACATGCTAAGTTTCAAAATAGAACAGAACCATAATTTCGTTGGTTCTTGTACATGCTAAGTTTCAAAATAGAACAAAACCCTAATTTCGTATGTTCTTGTATATGCTAAGCTTCAACCAAATACTACAATCCTTAATTTTAGTGGTTCTTGTGTATACTAAATTCAAACAATTAGAACAGATCCATAATTACATAGGTTCTTGTACATGCTAAGTTTTATAATAGAACAGAACCCTATTTTCGTAGGTTCTTGTACATGCTAAGTTTCAAAATAGAACAGAACCCTAATTTCGTAGGTTCTTGTACATGCTAAGTTTCAAAATAGAACAGAACCATAATTTCGTTGGTTCTTGTACATGCTAAGTTTCAAAATAGAACAAAACCCTAATTTCGTATGTTCTTGTATATGCTAAGCTTCAACCAAATACTACAATCCTTAATTTTAGTGGTTCTTGTGTATACTAAATTCAAACAATTAGAACAGATCCATAATTACATAGGTTCTTGTACATGCTAAGTTTTATAATAGAACAGAACCCTATTTTCGTAGGTTCTTGTACATGCTAAGTTTCAAAATAGAACAGAACCCTAATTTCGTAGGTTCTTGTACATGCTAAGTTTCAAAATAGAACAGAACCATAATTTCGTTGGTTCTTGTACATGCTAAGTTTCAAAATAGAACAAAACCCTAATTTCGTATGTTCTTGTATATGCTAAGCTTCTACCAAATACTACAATCCTTAATTTTAGTGGTTCTTGTGTATACTAAATTCAACAAAATACAACAGATCCACAATTTTTAGGTTCTTGTACAGCTAAGTTTCAAAATAGAACAGAACCATAATTTCGTTGGTTCTTGTACATGCTAAGTTTCAAAATAGAACAAAACCCTAATTTCGTATGTTCTTGTATATGCTAAGCTTCAACCAAATACTACAATCCTTAACTTTAGGGGTTCTTGTGTATACTTAATTCAACCAATTAGAACAGATCCACAATTTTATTGATTTTTCTATATGCTAAGTTTCAACCAAATAGGAGAATTCTTATTTTTACTGGTCCTTGTATATAATGAGATTCCACCAAAAAGGACAGATCCACAATTTTATAGGTTCTTGTACATGCTATGTTTCAAAATAGAACAGAACATAAATTTCGTAGGTTCATGCATATGATAAGTTTCATCCAAATAGGACAATCCTTAATTGTAATGATTCTTGTATATACTAAATGCAACCAAATAGAACAGATCCATAATTTTATAGATTTTCCTATATGCTAAGTTTCAACCAAAGAGGAGAATTCTTAATTTTATTTATTCGTGTATATAATGAGTTTCCACCCAATAGGCCAGATCCACAATTTTATAGGTTCTTGCACATGCTAGGTTTCAAAATAGAACAGAACCCTAATTTCGTATGTTCTTGTACACGCTAAGATTCAACCAAATACTACAATCCTTAACTTTATTGGTTCTTGTGTATACTAAATTCAACCAATTAGAACAGATCCATAATTTTATATATTTCCTATATGCTAAGTTTCAACCAAATAGGAGAATTCTTAATTTTATTGGTTCGTGCATAGAGTGAGTTTCCACCAAATAGGACAGATCCACAATTTTATACGTTCTTGTACATGCTAAGTTTCAAAATAGAACAAAACCCTAATTTCGTAGGTTCATGCACATGCTAAGCTTCAACCAAATAGGACAATCCTTAATTGTAGTGATTCTTGTTTATACTAAATGCAACAAAATAGAACAGAACCATATTTTCGTAGGTTCTTGTACATGCTAAGATTCAAAATAGAACAAAACCCTAATTTCGTATGTTCTTGTATATGCTACGCTTCAACCAAATACTACAATCCTTAATTTTAGTGGTTCTTGTGTATACTAAATTCAACCAATTAGAACAGATCCATAATTTTATAGATTTTCCTATATGCTAAGTTTCAACCAAATAGGAGAATTCTTAATTTTACTGGTCCTTGTATATAATGAATTTCAACCAAATAGAACACGTAAACAACTTTATAAGCTCTTGTACATGCCAAGTTTCAATATAGAACAGAACACAAATTTCGTAGGTTCTTGTATATGCCAAGCTTCAACCAAATAGGACAATCCTTAATTTTTGTGGTTATTGTGTATACTAAATTCATCCAAATAGAACAGATCCATAATTACATTGGTTCTTGTACATGCTAAGTTTTATAATAGAACAGAACCCTATTTTCGTAGGTTCTTGTACATGCTAAGTTTCAAAATAGAACAGAACCCTAATTTCGTAGGTTCTTGTACATGCTAAGTTTCAAAAAGGAACAGAACCCTAATTTCGTATGTTCTTGTACACGCTAAGCTTCAACCAAATACTACCATCCTTAACTTTAGTGGTTCTTGTGTATACTAAATTCAACCAATTAGAACAGATCCATAATTTTATATATTTCCTATATGCTAAGTTTCAACCAAATAGGAGAATTCTTAATATTATTGGTTCGTGCATAGAATGAGTTTCCACCAAATAGGCCAGATCCACAATTTTATACGTTCTTGTACATGCTAAGTTTCAAAATAGAACAGAACCATAATTTCGTTGGTTCTTGTACATGCTAAGTTTCAAAATAGAACAAAACCCTAATTTCGTAGGTTCATGCATATGCTAAGCTTCAACCAAATAGGACAATCCTTAATTGTAGTGATTCTTGTATATACTAAATGCAACAAAATAGAACAGAACCATAATGTTTTGGTTCTTGTACAGCTAAGTTTCAAAATGGAACAGATCCATAATTTCGTTGGTTCTTGTACATGCTAAGTTTCAAAATAGAACAGAACCATAATTTCGTTGGCTCTTGTACATGCTAAGTTTCGAAATAGAACAAAACCCTAATTTCGTATGTTCTTGTATATGCTAAGCTTCAACCAAATACTGCAATCCTTAATTTTAGTGGTTCTTGTGTATACTAAATTCAAACAATTAGAACAGATCCATAATTACATAGGTTCTTGTGCATGCTAAGTTTTATAATAGAACAGAACCCTATTTTCGTAGGTTCTTGTACATGCTAAGTTTCAAAATAGAACAGAACCCTAATTTCGTAGGTTCTTGTACATGCTAAGTTTCAAAATAGAACAGAACCATAATTTCGTTGGTTCTTGTACATGCTAAGTTTCAAAATAGAACAAAACCCTAATTTCGTATGTTCTTGTATATGCTAAGCTTCAACCAAATACTACAATCATTAATTTTAGTGGTTCTTGTGTATACTAAATTCAAACAATTAGAACAGATCCATAATTACATAGGTTCTTGTACATGCTAAGTTTTATAATAGAACAGAACCTTATTTTCGTAGGTTCTTGTACATGCTAAGTTTCAAAATAGAACAGAACCTTAATTTCGTAGGTTCTTGTACATGCTAAGTTTCAAAAAGGAACAGAACCCTAATTTCGTATGTTCTTGTACACGCTAAGCTTAAACCAAATACTACAATAATTAACTTTAGTGGTTCTTGTGTATACTAAATTCAACCAATTAGAACAGATCCATAGTTTTATATATTTCCTATATGCTAAGTTTCAACCAAATAGGAGAATTCTTAATATTATTGGTTCGTGCATAGAATGAGTTTCCACCAAATATGCCAGATCCACAATTTTATACGTTCTTGTAAATGCTAAGTTTCAAAATAGAACAGAACCATAATTTCGTTGGTTCTTGTACATGCTAAGTTTCCAAATAGAACAAAACCCTAATTTCGTAGGTTCATGCATATGCTAAGCTTCAACCAAATAGGACAATCCTTAATTGTAGTGATTCTTGTATATACTAAATCCAACAAAATAGAACATAACCATAATTTTTAGGTTCTTGTACAGCTAAGTTTCAAAATAGAACAGAACCACAATTTCGTTGGTTCTTCTACATGCTAAGTTTCAAAATAGAACAAAACCCTAATTTCGTATGTTCTTGTATATGCTAAGCTTCAACCAAATACTACAATCCTTAATTTTAGTGGTTCTTGTGTATACTAAATTCAAACAATTAGAACAGATCCATAATTACATAGGTTCTTGTACATGCTAAGTTTTATAATAGAACAGAACCCTATTTTCGTAGGTTCTTGTACATGCTAAGTTTCAAAATAGAACAGAACCCTAATTTCGTAGGTTCTTGTACATGCTAAGTTTCAAAATAGAACAGAACCATAATTTCGTTGGTTCTTGTACATGCTAAGTTTCAAAATAGAACAAAACCCAATTTCGTATGTTCTTGTATATGCTAAGCTACAACCAAATACTACAATCCTTAATTTTAGTGGTTCTTGTGTATACTAAATTCAAACAATTAGAACAGATCCATAATTACATAGGTTCTTGTACATGCTAAGTTTTATAATAGAACAGAACCCTATTTTCGTAGGTTCTTGTACATGCTAAGTTTCAAAATAGAACAGAACCCTAATTTCGTCGGTTCTTGTACATGCTAAGTTTCAAAATAGAACAGAACCAGAATTTCGTTGGTTCTTGTACATGCTAAGTTTCAAAATAGAACAAAACCCTAATTTCGTATGTTCTTGTATATGCTAAGCTTCAACCAAACACTACAATCCTTAATTTTAGTGGTTCTTGTGTATACTAAATTCAAACAATTAGAACAGATCCATAATTACATAGGTTCTTGTACATGCTAAGTTTTATAATAGAACAGAACCCTATTTTCGTAGGTTCTTGTACATGCTAAGTTTCAAAATAGAACAGAACCCTAATTTCGTCGGTTCTTGTACATGCTAAGTTTCAAAATAGAACAGAACCATAATTTCGTTGGTTCTTGTACATGCTAAGTTTCAAAATAGAACAAAACCCTAATTTCGTATGTTCTTGTATATGCTAAGCTTCAACCAAATACTACAATCCTTAATTTTAGTGGTTCTTGTGTATACTAAATTCAACAAAATAGAACAGATCCACAATTTTTAGGTTCTTGTACAGATAAGTTTCAAAATAGAACAGAACCATAATTTCGTTGGTCCTTGTACATGCTAAGTTTCAAAATAGAACAAAACCCTAATTTCGTATGTTCTTGTATATGCTAAGCTTCAACCAAATACTACAATCCTTAATTTTAGTGGTTCTTGTGTATACTAAATTCAAACAATTAGAACAGATCCATAATTACATAGGTTCTTGTACATGCTAAGTTTTATAATAGAGCAGAACCCTATTTTCGTAGGTTCTTGTACATGCTAAGTTTCAAAATAGAACAGAACCCTAATTTCGTAGGTTCTTGTACATGCTAAGTTTCAAAAAGGAACAGAACCCTAATTTCGTATGTTCTTGTACACGCTAAGCTTAAACCAAATACTACAATCCTTAACTTTAGTGGTTCTTGTGTATACTAAATTCAACCAATTAGAACAGATCCATAATTTTATATAATTCCTATATGCTAAGTTTCAACCAAATAGGAGAATTCTTAATATTATTGGTTCGTGTATAGAATGAGTTTCCACCAAATAGGCCAGATCCACAATTTTATACGTTCTTGTACATGCTAAGTTTCAAAATAGAACAGAACCATAATTTCGTTGGTTCTTGTACATGCTAAGTTTCAAAATAGAACAAAACCCTAATTTCGTAGGTTCATGCATATGCTAAGCTTCAACCAAATAGGACAATCCTTAATTGTAGTGATTCTTGTATATACTAAATGCAAGCAAATAGAACAGGTCCATAATTACATAGGTTCTTGTACATGCTAAGTTTTATAATAGAACAGAACCCTATTTTCGTAGGTTCTTGTACATGCTATGTTTCAAAATAGAACAGAACATAAATTTCGTAGGTTCCTGTATATGCTATGATTCAAAATAGAACATAACCCTAATTTCGTAGGTTCTTGTACATGCTATGTTTCAAAATAGAACAGAACATAAATTTCGTAGGTTCCTGTATATGCTATGATTCAAAATAGAACATAACCCTAATTTCGTAGGTTCTTGCATATGCTAAGCTTCAACCAAATAGAACAATCCTTAATTGTAGTGATTCTTGTATATACTAAATGCAACAAAATAGAACAGATCCATAATTTTATAGATTTTTCTATATGCTAAGGTTCAACCAAATAGGAGAATTCTTAATTTTATTGGTTCGTGTATAGAATGAGTTTCCACCCAATAGGCCAGATCCACAATTTTATAGGTTCTTGCACATGCTAAGTTTCAAAATAGAACAGAAAACTAATTTGGTAGGTTCTTGTACATGCTAAGCTTCAACCAAATACTACAATCCTTAACTTTAGTGGTTCTTGTGTATACTAAAATCAACCAATTAGAACAGATCCATAATTTTATAGATTTTTCTATATGCTAAGTTTCAACCAAATAGGAGAATTCTTAATTTTATTGGATCGTGCATAAAATGAGTTTCCACCAAATAGTTCGGGATCCACAACTTTATAGGTTCTTGTACATGCCAAGTTTCACAAAAAGAACAGAAAACTAATTTCGTAGGTACTTGTACATGCTAAGCTTCAACCAACAAGGACAATCCTTAATTGTAGTCATTCTTGTATATACTAAATGCAACAAAATAGAACATATCCATAAATTTTAGGTTCTTGTACATGCTAAGTTTCAAAATAGAACAGAACCCTAATTTCGTAAGTTCTTGTACATGCTACGCTTCAACCAAATAGGACAATCCTTAATTGTAGTGATTCTTGTATATACTAAATTCATCCAAATTGATCAGATCCATAATTACATAGGTTCTTGTACATGCTAAGTTTCAAAATAGAACAGAACCCTAATTTCGTAGGTTCTTGTAAATGTTATTATCAAAATAGAGTAGGACCCAAATTTCGTATGTGCTTGTATATGCTAAGCTTCAACCAAATAGGACAAACCTTAATTGTAGTCATTCTAGTATATACTAAATGCAACAAAATAGAACAGATCCATAAATTTTAGGTTCTTGTACATGCTACGATTCAAAATAGAACAGAACCCTAATTTCTTAGGTTCTTGTACATGCTAAGCTCCAACCAAATAGGACAATCCCTAATTGTAGTGATTCTTGTATATACTAAATGCAACCAAATAGAACAGACCCATAATTTTATAAGATCTTGTACATGCTAAGTTTCAAAATAGAACAAAACCCTAATTTCGTAGGTTCTTTTATATGCTAAGTTTCAACCAAATAGGACAATCCTTAATTGTAGTGATTCTTGTATATACTAAATGCAACCAAACAGAACAGATCCATAATTTTTAGGTTGTTGTACATGCTAAATTTCAAAATAGAAGAGAACCCTAATTTCGTATGTTCTTGTACATGCTAATTTTCAAAATAGAATAGGACCCTAATTTCGTATGTTCTTGTATATGCTAAGCTTCAACCAAATAGGACAATCCTTAATTGTAATGATTCTTGTATATACTAAATGCAACCAAATAGAACAGATCCATAATTTTATAGATTTTCCTATATGTTAAGTTTCAACCAAATAGGATAATCCTTAATTGTAGTTTTTCTTGTATATACTAAATGCAAGCAAATAGATCGGATCCACAGTTTTATAGGATCTTGTACAGGCTATATTTCAAAATAGAACACAAAACTAATTTCGTAGGTTCTTGTACATGATAAGCTTCAACCAAATACTACAATCCTTAACTTTAGTGGTTCTTGTGTATACTAAATTCAACCAATTAGAACAGATCCACAATTTTATTGATTTTTCTATATGCTAAGTTTCAACCAAATAGGAGAATTCTTAATTTTACTGGTGCTTGTATATAATGAGATTCCACCAAAAAGGACAGATCCACAATTTTATAGGTTCTTGTACATGCTAAGTTTCAAAATAGAACAAAACCCTAATTTCGTAGGTTCATGCATATGCTAAGCTTCAACCAAATAGGACAATCCTTAATTGTAGTGATTCTTGTACATACTAAATGCAACAAAATAGAACAGATCCATAATTTTTAGGTTCTTGTACAGCTAAGTTTCAAAATAGAACAGAACCATAATTTCGTTGGTTCTTGTACATGCTAAGTTTCAAAATAGAACAAAACCCTAATTTCGTATGTTCTTGTACACGCTAAGCTTCAACCAAATACTACAATCCTTAACTTTAGTGGTTCTTCTGTATACTAAATTCAACCAATTAGAACAGATCCATAATTTTATAGATTTTCCTATATGCTAAGTTTCAACCAAATAGGAGTATTCTTAATTTTATTGGTTCGTGCATAGAATGAGTTTCCACCAAATAGGCCAGATCCACAATTTTATACGTTCTTATACATGCTAAGTTTCAAAATTGAACAAAACCCTAATTTCGTATGTTCTTGTATATGCTAAGCTTCAACCAAATACTACAATCCTTAATTTTAGTGGTTCTTGTGTATACTAAATTCAAACAATTAGAACAGATCCATAATTACATAGGTTCTTGTACATGCTAAGTTTTATAATAGAACAGAACCCTATTTTCGTAGGTTCTTGTACATGCTAAGTTTCAAAATAGAACAGAACCCTAATTTCGTTGGTTCTTGTACATGCTAAGTTTCAAAATAGAACAAAACCCTAATTTCGTATGTTCTTGTATATGCTAAGCTTCAACCAAATACTACAATCCTTAATTTTAGTGGTTCTTGTGTATACTAAATTCAAACAATTAGAACAGATCCATAATTACAGAGGTTCTTGTACATGCTAAGTTTTATAATAGAACAGAACCCTATTTTCGTAGGTTCTTGTACATGCTAAGTTTCAAAATAGAACAGAACCCTAATTTCGTAGGTTCTTGTACATGCTAAGTTTCAAAAAGGAACAGAACCCTAATTTCGTATGTTCTTGTACACGCTAAGCTTAAACCAAATACTACAATCCTTAACTTTAGTGGTTCTTGTGTATACTAAATTCAACCAATTAGAACAGATCCATAATTTTATATATTTCCTATATGCTAAGTTTCAACCAAATAGGAGAATTCTTAATATTATTGGTTCGTGTATAGAATGAGTTTCCACCAAATAGGCCAGATCCACAATTTTATACGTTCTTGTACATGCTAAGTTTCAAAATAGAACAGAACCATAATTTCGTTGGTTCTTGTACATGCTAAGTTTCAAAATAGAACAAAACCCTAATTTCGTAGGTTCATGCATATGCTAAGCTTCAACCAAATAGGACAATCCTTAATTGTAGTGATTCTTGTATATACTAAATGCAAGCAAATAGAACAGGTCCATAATTACATAGGTTCTTGTACATGCTAAGTTTTATAATAGAACAGAACCCTATTTTCGTAGGTTCTTGTACATGCTATGTTTCAAAATAGAACAGAACATAAATTTCGTAGGTTCCTGTATATGCTATGATTCAAAATAGAACATAACCCTAATTTCGTAGGTTCTTGCATATGCTAAGCTTCAACCAAATAGAACAATCCTTAATTGTAGTGATTCTTGTATATACTAAATGCAACAAAATAGAACAGATCCATAATTTTATAGATTTTTCTATATGCTAAGGTTCAACCAAATAGGAGAATTCTTAATTTTATTGGTTCGTGTATAGAATGAGTTTCCACCCAATAGGCCAGATCCACAATTTTATAGGTTCTTGCACATGCTAAGTTTCAAAATAGAACAGAAAACTAATTTGGTAGGTTCTTGTACATGCTAAGCTTCAACCAAATACTACAATCCTTAACTTTAGTGGTTCTTGTGTATACTAAAATCAACCAATTAGAACAGATCCATAATTTTATAGATTTTTCTATATGCTAAGTTTCAACCAAATAGGAGAATTCTTAATTTTATTGGATCGTGCATAAAATGAGTTTCCACCAAATAGTTCAGATCCACAACTTTATAGGTTCTTGTACATGCCAAGTTTCACAAAAAGAACAGAAAACTAATTTCGTAGGTACTTGTACATGCTAAGCTTCAACCAACAAGGACAATCCTTAATTGTAGTCATTCTTGTATATACTAAATGCAACAAAATAGAACATATCCATAAATTTTAGGTTCTTGTACATGCTAAGTTTCAAAATAGAACAGAACCCTAATTTCGTAAGTTCTTGTACATGCTACGCTTCAACCAAATAGGACAATCCTTAATTGTAGTGATTCTTGTATATACTAAATTCATCCAAATTGATCAGATCCATAATTACATAGGTTCTTGTACATGCTAAGTTTCAAAATAGAACAGAACCCTAATTTCGTAGGTTCTTGTAAATGTTATTATCAAAATAGAGTAGGACCCTAATTTCGTATGTGCTTGTATATGCTAAGCTCCTACCAAATAGGACAATCCCTAATTGTAGTGATTCTTGTATATACTAAATGCAACCAAATAGAACAGACCCATAATTTTATAAGATCTTGTACATGCTAAGTTTCAAAATAGAACAGAACCCTAATTTCGTAGGTTCTTGTAAATGTTATTATCAAAATAGAACAAAACCCTAATTTCGTAGGTTCTTTTATATGCTAAGTTTCAACCAAATAGGACAATCCTTAATTGTAGTGATTCTTGTATATACTAAATGCAACCAAACAGAACAGATCCATAATTTTTAGGTTGTTGTACATGCTCAATTTCAAAATAGAAGAGAACCCTAATTTCGTATGTTCTTGTATATGCTAAGCTTCAACGAAATACTACAATCCTTAATTTTAGTGGTTCTTGTGTATACTAAATTCAAACAATTAGAACAGATCCATAATTACATAGGTTCTTGTACATGCTAAGTTTTATAATAGAACAGAACCCTATTTTCGTAGGTTCTTGTACATGCTAAGTTTTATAATAGAACAGAACCCTATTTTCGTAGGTTCTTGTACATGCTAAGTTTCAAAATAGAACAGAACCCTAATTTCGTAGGTTCTTGTACATGCTAAGTTTCAAAAAGGAACAGAACCCTAATTTCGTATGTTCTTGTACACGCTAAGCTTAAACCAAATACTACAATCCTTAATTGTAGTGATTCTTGTATATACTAAATGCAACAAAATAGAACAGATCCATAATTTTATAGATTCTTCTATATGCTAAGGTTCAACGAAATAGGAGAATTCTTAATTTTATTGGTTCGTGTATAGAATGAGTTTCCACCCAATAGGCCAGATCCACAATTTTATAGGTTCTTGCACATGCTAAGTTTCAAAATAGAACAGAAAACTAATTTGGTAGGTTCTTGTACATGCTAAGCTTCAACCAAATACTACAATCCTTAACTTTAGTGGTTCTTGTGTATACTAAAATCAACCAATTAGAACAGATCCATAATTTTATAGATTTTTCTATATGCTAAGTTTCAACCAAATAGGAGAATTCTTAATTTTATTGGATCGTGCATAAAATGAGTTTCCACCAAATAGTTCAGATCCACAACTTTATAGGTTCTTGTACATGCCAAGTTTCTCAAAAAGAACAGAAAACTAATTTCGTAGGTACTTGTACATGCTAAGCTTCAACCAACAAGGACAATCCTTAATTGTAGTCATTCTTGTATATACTAAATGCAACAAAATAGAACATATCCATAAATTTTAGGTTCTTGTACATGCTAAGTTTCAAAATAGAACAGAACCCTAATTTCGTAAGTTCTTGTACATGCTACGCTTCAACCAAATAGGACAATCCTTAATTGTAGTGATTCTTGTATATACTAAATTCATCCAAATTGATCAGATCCATAATTACATAGGTTCTTGTACATGCTAAGTTTCAAAATAGAACAGAACCCTAATTTCGTAGGTTCTTGTAAATGTTATTATCAAAATAGAGTAGGACCCTAATTTCGTATGTGCTTGTATATGCTAAGCTCCAACCAAATAGGACAATCCCTAATTGTAGTGATTCTTGTATATACTAAATGCAACCAAATAGAACAGACCCATAATTTTATAAGATCTTGTACATGCTAAGTTTCAAAATAGAACAGAACCCTAATTTCGTAGGTTCTTGTAAATGTTATTATCAAAATAGAACAAAACCCTAATTTCGTAGGTTCTTTTATATGCTAAGTTTCAACCAAATAGGACAATCCTTAATTGTAGTGATTCTTGTATATACTAAATGCAACCAAACAGAACAGATCCATAATTTTTAGGTTGTTGTACATGCTCAATTTCAAAATAGAAGAGAACCCTAATTTCGTATGTTCTTGTATATGCTAAGCTTCAACGAAATACTACAATCCTTAATTTTAGTGGTTCTTGTGTATACTAAATTCAAACAATTAGAACAGATCCATAATTACATAGGTTCTTGTACATGCTAAGTTTTATAATAGAACAGAACCCTATTTTCGTAGGTTCTTGTACATGCTAAGTTTTATAATAGAACAGAACCCTATTTTCGTAGGTTCTTGTACATGCTAAGTTTCAAAATAGAACAGAACCCTAATTTCGTAGGTTCTTGTACATGCTAAGTTTCAAAAAGGAACAGAACCCTAATTTCGTATGTTCTTGTACACGCTAAGCTTAAACCAAATACTACAATCCTTAATTGTAGTGATTCTTGTATATACTAAATGCAACAAAATAGAACAGATCCATAATTTTATAGATTTTTCTATATGCTAAGGTTCAACGAAATAGGAGAATTCTTAATTTTATTGGTTCGTGTATAGAATGAGTTTCCACCCAATAGGCCAGATCCACAATTTTATAGGTTCTTGCACATGCTAAGTTTCAAAATAGAACAGAAAACTAATTTGGTAGGTTCTTGTACATGCTAAGCTTCAACCAAATACTACAATCCTTAACTTTAGTGGTTCTTGTGTATACTAAAATCAACCAATTAGAACAGATCCATAATTTTATAGATTTTTCTATATGCTAAGTTTCAACCAAATAGGAGAATTCTTAATTTTATTGGATCGTGCATAAAATGAGTTTCCACCAAATAGTTCGGGATCCACAACTTTATAGGTTCTTGTACATGCCAAGTTTCACAAAAAGAACAGAAAACTAATTTCGTAGGTACTTGTACATGCTAAGCTTCAACCAACAAGGACAATCCTTAATTGTAGTCATTCTTGTATATACTAACTGCAACAAAATAGAACATATCCATAAATTTTAGGTTCTTGTACATGCTAAGTTTCAAAATGGAACAGAACCCTAATTTCGTAAGTTCTTGTACATGCTACGCTTCAACCAAATAGGACAATCCTTAATTGTAGTGATTCTTGTATATACTAAATGAAACCAAATAGAACAGGTCCATAATTTTATAGTTTCTTGTAAATGCTAAGTTTCAAAATAGAACGAAACCCTAATTTCGTAGGTTCTTGTATATACTAAGCTTCAACCAAATAGGACAACCCTTAATTGTAGTGATTATTGTATATACTATTTGGAACCAAATAGAACAGATAATTAGTTTTTAGGTTCCTGTACATGCTAAGTTTCAAAATAGAACAGAACCCTAATTTCGTATGTTCTTGTATATGCTAAGATTCAAAATCGAACAGAACTCTAATTTCGTAGGTTCTTGTATATGCTAAGCTTCAACCAAAAAGGACAATCCTTAATTGTAGTGATTCTTGTATATACTAAATTCAACCAATTAGAACAGATCCATAATTTTATAGATTTTTCTATATACTAAGTTTCAACCAAATAGGAGAATTATTAACTTTACTGGTTCTGGTATATAATGAATTTCAACCAAATAGGACAATCGTTAATTTCATTGGATACTGTATAAGTTAAATTTCAAACTAATAGGGTATTCCTTAATTTTACTGTTTCTTGTACATACTAAATTTCAACCAAATTGAACAGATTCATAATTATATGGGTTCTTTTGCATGCTAAGTTTCAAAATAGAACAAAATCCTAATTTCGTAGGTCCTTGCATATGCTAAGCTTCAACCAAATAGGACAATCCTTAATTGTAGTGATTCTTGTATATACTAAATGCAACAAAATAGAACAGATCCATAATTTTATAGATTTTTCTATATGCTAAGTTTCAACCAAATAGGAGAATGATTAATTTTATTGTTTCGTGTATAGAATGAGTTTCCACCCAATAGGCCAGATCCACAATTTTATTGGTTCTTGTACATGCTAAGTTTCAAAATAGAACGGAAAACTAATTTCGTAGGTTCTTGTACATGCTAAGCTTCAACCAAATTTCGATATGTTTGGATGTTTTTGTGAAATTTCCGTACTTTGCTGTACTTATCACTCCAGAGTTATTCTCATAAATTTTCACAGAGTTACCGTCTAGATTTACATTGACGATCTTCATTATTTCTCTAATAAACATTATTTCACTCACCGCTTGAGGATGACGATTGTGCCTTCCTGGATGCTGTGTTCACCCTTGTTCAATTTGTTGCAGTTGATCGGCTTGTTCAGATAATCCTTATGCCAGCGATTCCAGAAATGCCGTTTGAGTTGTTGGATGTGTTGCCATTTGGAGAGCCGGTTGGATGAAGCGTCCCTGAAATCTCGCTCATTAATGGATCACCAACGAGGAAATGGCCGGGAGAGAGGACTAGGAGATCATTTGGGTTGGTGGATATGGGAGTTTGCGGCTGTGAATTGAGGATTAATTGTATTTCAGTTATGAGAGTATTGAATTGTTCAAACGTGAGCAGTTCGTTGCCGTTGTCATAGACGAAATCCGACTAAACAAAGCGATAAGATAGCGAAATTCCAAGCGCCTAAGCATGAATGACCATCGTATTACATCCGGTCACTCTATCCGTTCTCAGAAATATACGATCGAAGCCTTTTCCCACTCCCACGAATAAAAAAATTTAAATACTCCCCCTAAAATTATCCCAGTTAGTCTTGAATAGTTACGCCTAAAGCTCGGAAGTGTATGAAAACAGGCGTTCTTTTTTTCTTAAATTTCTTTTTTTATTTACGTAACACCGTCGTCGGTGGCGTTTAAATGATTTGACCGCTGCCTCCCACAGCCCACCAAAGTGCGGGGAATGAGGGGAGATGAAGCGCCATTCGATTTGCTTATCAGCTAGGAATGCGGTTACTTTTTCTTAGTGGTCGTCTGATTGTAGTAGATCGTGAAGTTCTCGTAATTTATGGTTTGCAGCAATGAAGTTGGTGCCGTTATCAGAATGGATGTTAGAGCAAAACGAGCGATAAACCTACGAAGAGCGGCGATGAAAGTGCCGCGTAAAAAATTTAACAATTGACAAAAAAATAAAAAAACTTGTCGATGTCCAAACAGGAGAACGAGTTCTATCTTTTCACTCGATTTACAATAAAATAGTATTTGCGGTTAGCGAAGATAAACTTCTTAATATTCAGGCTAAAACGGATTTATTCAGACTGACTTGGATAATTTTCAAGGGAGTATTTATATTCTTTATTCGTTGGAGTTGCAGAAGACTTTGGTCGTACTTATCATATATTTCTGAGAACGGCTAGAGTGACCGAATGCCAGCCAGACGGCTGAGAACAAATTCTACCCGGATGGTCACACGTGATAAGGCGCTTGCAATTTTAACTTATCGCATAGTTAGTAGAATTTCACCTGTGACACACGCCACGTTTATGGGCAGCTGGTCTCGTTTCCCTGATTCCAGTTGCAAGGGGTTCGGCACTTTCTTGCTCGCTAGGTGCATAGGTCAGTCAGTTGTGCTCCTTTTCAAGAACGTGAACGTCGGCGTCTCGAATGTGATCATGGAAGGGGCAGATTGTTAAGGCTCAGCGCGTTTATTTGCGCCCCTAAGTGACATAGCCTGTCAAGCATCGTGACCTGGTCGTGGTTTTGTCGTTCGGTATCCGTTACGGTTCTTTCTGCGCAGACCGCAATCCGTACCGTCTCGAGGTCGAATTTCGTGTACCCAATCAGCCATTCGAGTTAGATTTTCTAGTTTCGCATCTTTCGTGGCGGCCAAGGCGTGCTGGACGTGAACCGGTAGCCAGCTCGTTCAGAGCGTGAGGATGAAGTGGTCTGGTATTGAAGGTGTAACGATCTTTTTCGTGTGCCGGGAACATTGGGTCCTGTCTCCCATTTCTTGCGCACTCTTGCACCATCTGAGTCAGCGAGTCTTGTGCTAATTTCCTTTCTTAAACGTTCGTATCGTCTTGTCGCTGGCGTACAATATGTCGTACAATATGTCTTCAATCTGATTCTGATATCATGGCTTTTGATAACTTTTACTGGCAAAAGAGAAAGCACAAATGTTCCACCACAATAGTTTATTGATAATAAAGGTGGGATTACATTGGGAAAATAAAGATGGGATTACATTTCATTTTACTTTTTTCTATATAATGTATTTTATTTGGTGAAATAAGCGTTCGATGAGAACTTGTCGAACTGCAAACCCTTCTTTTAATTATCAGTATAGTTAATTGGTAGGAATGTCTTCGTATTTGTCGCGTGGATCATCGACCTCGGGAAATTTTACGCAATTTCAGAACAAGAATAGCAAATTGTCATGTCTATCTTCGTGTTCCCGATCTACGATTAACCTCCGCATTGTACCTAAGGTTAATAGAGATATATAGAATTTCAAGGTAGATTAAGCCGCACGGTGTATAAATTGAATAAACGTACAATACGATTAAATACATATTTCGTAAAATTAAAGTTGGAAAAGATTAAATTAGACTTTTGTTTTTGCTTTATTTGCACTTTTTGATAAAAGGTTGTGGCGGATGGGGTATGGAGATTTGGGTATATTGATAATAGAAATAATCAGGATGCTTGCTGTTGCAACCGTCCAATGTATTTCAAATCAATTACTTAATTAACTGATAACGTCGATAGACGTTCGTACAGGAGATTTTAACCAGCTGAAATAAATCGCTTGCGGATACTCGATAAAGACTCGTAAATGCTCTCGCGTCTCGATAATCGCCTACAAAATGATTACTCGAAATTATTCGTAACTCACTAGCGCTCGTGATCGTGTCCGATTTATTTATACTGCTCGGGGGAGAGTCAGAGCGGCGACATTGTTTTACCCGGAGTTTGTTTATCATTGCGTTTCATGCGTCAAGGCGGTGTCAATGTCCCGAGGCAAAACAACGACATGAGTCGCTCTCGCTTCGCTTCGTCCTATGACTCATGTGTCGCCACAAAGTCATAGGAGATTTTCTTATTTTGCAAGAACTTTGCAAAGTAAATGCTCGATACGCGATCTTAAGATTAAGATTAATTTCCCGAAGACTAGAAGTAACCCACGTTCGACTATTCTACGGCTTGTCACGGCAGCCAAGATGAAACCATGGTTCGTCACAGAAAAACAAGGTGTTTAATGCGTGATTTCCCTTCTTCTATCTGATTAAATTCAAAAAACGCAAATTTCCACGAATCAATTTTCCTTTAGTTTTCAAATTGGCCAGGTGCGAAATTGCAGTAGTATTTTGCATTACATTTTTGTGCTTAACGCGCAATGTACAGTTCCTGTAAATCTCATTCTCAGTAATTGTGTACAGAGGTAGTTTCTAATTTCTATACAAATCACGTAATTACAAAATATATTGTTGCGCCGGAGTTATTCGCTGCACTACATGACATTTACTTATTTACAGTATTTACGTATATAGCATGTAGCGACTCTAGCGGAAATGAGTGTCCGGCTGCGTGTTGGTGCAAGGTGGCGGTAAGCGTTGGTATAGCAGTTTCTTTAACTTCTTATGGAAATAGAATTGATTAACCGTCTGTTCTTGATTTGAATACATTTCACACGCGATTTAGAAGTCGTAAGGACAAAGATTGACTTTTAAATAACTATTCTGTGATTTTTTTTTACATTTTACACTCGACCACCGTTTCCGACTACTCAACTGGTTCTACGTATGGTTTTCCTCTTTTCTTAGGGCAGAATAATATACGTCATAAATATTCAGATGAAAAAATCGGCGTACTTAAAAAGTCGGCGTGGCTGTCGAAGAGTTACTCGAACTAACTGAACGACAGTCGAAGATTCCTATTTCGAAATTCGGAGGCGTTTCGGTTTCTATGTCCGTATGAATAAAAAACAGTGCATTGTTATTTCTCGACAATAGGTCAGTAATCTCGGAGCAATAGTATCCTTTGACAAAATCGAGCGATTTTCCACTCTGGAGTCGTACAATTCACGTATCATATCATTGTAGGAGAAGTCTCTTGCAAAGCAATATACTAATCTTAATGAAATTTACAATTTTTCAAACCGCTAAAATTACGAAGAAATAATAGCTTATTATTACTTATTACTCTTAAAGCTTACCTGTTCGCTTTATCTAAAGGGAACTGAAGAAAAGTACCAACTGTTGGCCCTAAACTGCTTACGTTTACTTCAGAAAATTTTACAGTAAAAACGGCCAATTCCGTACTCTGACACATTATAAAGTTTTATGGATTTACGATAAACCGAGCAGTTTTTACTCACATGCAAAAGCCCATGTTCGCCGGTCAAAATAAAGCAAATAAGCATCGGCAGCTGTCTTTGAAGCTGGCGATGCAGAGAAATTCCATTTCATGCATTCCATATGATGTATCTTTCTTTTCTTTCTTGAGCTTCTTCTGGAAATAGACTTAATTATCGGACGTTACAAATATTACCCCAAAAAGATACAACATAGCTATCTACATGTTAATTCGCAATAAAGTTAGAAAAATTTTTAAGTGCAAATTAAATAAATAAAAAAATATATTGATTTGTTTTTCCTTTTGTTTCTTTGGATATCTGTAAAATCAACTGCATTTGCTCTTTGAATTCTCAACTAAATAGCGACCGGTTGACATCGCGAATCTTGAATGAGTTAACGATCAAGGTGGAGGTAATTTGAATATATCGAGTGTTAGTATGGTTTGATACTTTATTTTATACTTTTAGTATACACGAAGAGTTTGACATTCTGATCACGACGGTTGTACGATCTTGTTGAGACTAAATACAATGTAGTATCACACGAACGGTACGGCACTCTGATGAAGACTATCATAAGATGTTCTTACTCCCCCACCAGCAGCTTCGTCTCCTCCGTACATCCTAACTTTTCGTCCCTGGGTTTTCTCTGGTTCACCTGTACTTTCGGGAATGCATATCCTCTGGTATTGCTAATTGTTTACCTTTCGCCCTGACCCATCGAGCACCTAGGATGTTTTTTAGCCTTTTAATGAGGTCAATAATGAGACCAATGACGAAAATGTAGACGAGTACTGTCTATTCAGTGGATAACTCACCCTGATTCTTCTTTCATTGGGAAGTTTCCGAAAACACTGAGTTATAGTGGAAGTAGAATGTTACGTCGCGCGAGATGATCCGTGCGACGTCCCTCTCGGTCTGGCCGCCAATGCCTACCCCTCGTTACGCTGACCCGCAATAAACCCAAGTAACCACCATAAACCGAATCTTTTTAGCTTAACTTCTATTCACATAAGTATTTTCGGTTTACGGATGGTCCTTTGAACGGTCCTTGGGTTTGTTGCACGCTTTTGCTAATTATGGAGAAAGCAGATGTGCCCCGCGAAATAGCTGGTTTTTCCCAGGAACAAGGACACCCATGAGCCGCATCTGCAGGAGACTTTCTCTTCGTATTTTGTTTATTAACATTGGCTATAACCAATGAGCATCGCCGATCGTTACTCTCACTTTTCTACCGAAAAGTGTGAACAACGAATCTGCGTTCTTAGTTCAAAAAGGGTACACCCACATCGATCTTTCCTCCTAAATAGTACGAGATGGGTCTGATACTGCTCTTACACTCCTCGGACAGTCAAGTCTGCTATTCTAACAAGTTCTCGGCATTCGACGCGCCAACTCTATCAACCCTCGAGTCAATCATTATACTTTCCGAAACGACCAAGTCAAACGATACGACGAAGTCAAATCATTTCTGTCTACGTTCTAAGTGTTGTAATTTGGTGTAAATATATTTATATTATATAACTGTAGACTACTGTTGTACTCAACAACAAACTCCCCTATTAACCCAAAAGAAATAAAGGGATCGCCCTGCTCGTGGTGTCGATTCGTATAATCGTAACGGGAATTTACGACTCCCGTTGACGCGCTACAACGCGATCGCGTCTCCCCGCGACTGGACGAAAATACATAGAATGTTGCTAACAGTGTCTGATAATTTTGGAGCCAATTAAATCTGGACAGGGTGCAGGTTCTATGTGATCAGTTCTAACTACCCAAAGGACAATTAATATTTTCTTCATAATAAAAGTTTGTAATCCTCAAAGTTTTGCTCGTTTGGATTTAGCAGTTTGTGCTTCATAATGCCCCTCAGGAAAAACACACGGAGGAACCGCAGTGATAATAAGAAACGACATTAAACACCACCTACACAGCCAAGTTAGTAAAGAACACATACAAGCAACTACCTTGCCTTCGTAATTCTGTTCAGCGGTCCCTCCCCGAGTTCAATATGTTCAGTTGGAGTGTGTTAAATCGCAGGCCCATTTGCTGGACACTGGTATCATCGGTAAGTGCCATCGACCGTGATAAGATCCAAACGACGTGACAGGAATCGAGCGAAGGTCAATGCTTGGGCTTCCACCGAACCTTAGGGTTATCTGGTGCACGGGGTACGTCACGTAGGTTTGTTAGTTCTTTCGCGAGATCGCGATTACTTTCGTTCTGGGCGATCCGCGGTTTTTCTTCCATAGTCTGATTTTAGGGCTCCTTTTCCATAGTAGCCTCATTTCTTTTCTTTCGTTCCAAGTTAGACAAATGTATCTTTGATACGGAATGTTGCCAATAGGGTTGCGAATTATTGTACGATGTTTGTATTGATCGATGTAATTGTTGTGTGTGAGATACATGTTGCGTTGTGTGGGAGATAGATACTGCGTCGCGTAAGCTTTGTTTTACGTTTGTAAAGATTCGTGAAATCGCTGCGTTGGAGATATATGTTTCGCAGTTAAGCTACGAAACAGCTATCTCTTTACGCAGGCCCATGATCACGTAAAGTCAGAACTCGACATTCTTGCTAACAGGTTGAATGTCGAGACCGATGCATAATGTTAAATACATCATGGGCGGATCTCGTGCGTAGTCACCTCCTCGTGGTGAGACCTGGTAATTGGCATCGTTTTCCAAAAATTAATCAGTTGATTAATCTTTGGAAAACGATACCAAGCGAAGAACTACGCACCAGCCCAGTTTGAGTCACCAAAAGCCGCGAAAAGAATTTTGCATGATCTAGACTGGACTGCAACGTGGGACAACATTTTACAGCGTTGGACTCCGTGGGACAGCGTTCAACAACGTTGTGGAGAGTTGGAAAACCATTCGACTGGGTTGGATATCGTTGGAGAGCGTTCCACAACGTTCTGGAGTGTTGGAAAAATTCTTCGGGATTGGACATCGTTGGAGAGCCTTCCACATCGTTGTGGAGGGTTGGAAAATCATTCTACGTAATTGGAAATCGTTGGATAGCCTTCCACAATGTTGTGGTGTGTTGGAAAAGCATTCTACGTGATTGGAAATCGTTGGAGAGCCTTCCACAACGTTGTGCAGGGTTGGAAAATCATTCTACGTAATTGGAAATCGTTGGATAGCCTTCCACAATGTTGTGGTGTGTTGGAAAATCATTCTACGTGATTGGAAATCGTTGTATAGTCTTCCACAACGTTGCGGAGGGTTGGAAAGTCATTCTACGTTATTGGAAATCGTTGGACAGCCTTCCACAACGTAGTGGAGGGTTGGAAAACCATTCTACGTGATCGCAAATGGTTGGAGGGCATCCACAATGTTGTGGAGGGTTGGAAAACCATTCTACGAGATTCTACATCGTTTTTTTTTTTTTTAATTTTATTTTGGTTATTTTACAATTTGTCCTTGCGGACATTTGGTAAAGTGTTATATCTTGTTGGTGAAGAAAAAAAAAATATATAAATAAAAAATAATATAGCATGTGGGCGGCTACCCCCAGCGGGGTGCCAGCTTCGTTTTTTCTAAGTTATATCTTTTATGAGGTCTATTGGGTGTTTCCTTTTTAGTCTTCTTGCGATGTTTGTTGTGTTGCACGTTTCAGCTGCCAGCTGGTTCGGGTGTGTTTCTATTCTTGTTCTGTATCTTGTTGCGAATCTGGTAATCTCCTCCTTGACCGTTGATATTCCGAGGTCTTTCCTTATGTCCTCGTTTCTAACGTACCACGGGGCGTTTACCATTGTTCTAAGGATTTTGGCTTGGATTGTTTCTATTTTGTTTATGTGGCTCATTGCTGCTGTTCCCCATAGTGGAATTCCGTATGTCCAGATTGGCTTTATGATTATTTTGTATATTTTCAGTTTGTTTTCTGTGCTTAGTTTGGATTTTCGGCTTGTTAGCCAGTGCATTTGTCTCCTTGCTATCTGTATCTTGTCTATTATTGATTTGATGTGCTGTTTCCATGTGAAGTGTGTATCTATGTGAAGTCCAAGGTATTTGACTTGCCTTGTTTGTGTTATTTGCGTGCCGTTCAGGAAGATGTTTGGTGTTATCTGTTTTCTCAATGTGAATGTAATGTGGTTGCATTTGTCATGGTTAGCTTTGATTTGTTTGTCCTGTAGCCACTTTTCTATTTTTGTGATGTGCTCTTGTAGTATTGTGGCTGCTGTTACAGGGTTAGTGTGCCTGACTAGCACGGCTGTGTCGTCTGCGAATGTCAGTATTTTGCTATTGGTAGTTGCTGGAATGTTGGCCGTGTATAGTGTGTATAGTATGGGTCCTAGGACGCTTCCTTGTGGAACACCTGCTTTGATGTCTTTTGCTTCGGAGTGTGCGTCCTTGATTTTTACTGTGAAGGTTCTGTTGCTTATGTATGATTTTATTATTTGGTATATTTTTTCCGGGAATTGTTTCTTGATTGTTTGTATTAGGCTTTCGTGGTTTATTTTGTCGAAAGCTTTCTCTATGTCCATGAATAGGGCTGTACAATATTGTTTGTTTTCTATTGTGTGTATTATTTCGTTGACAAGCCTGTGCATTTGTTCTATGGTGGAGTGTTTATTTCTGAATCCAAATTGATGGTCTGGTATTAATTTTTCCTTCTCTATTATTGGTTTTAGTCGGGCGTATATTGCTTTTTCTAGTATTTTGGAGAGCACGGGGAGTAGTGATATTGGTCTGTAGGATGTTGCTTCATGTGGGTCTTTGCCTGGTTTGGGTAACATTATGATTTGTGCCTCCATAATGTAGGATGATATTGTATTCTTAGTATTGCATTGAATATTATTGTAATTAGCCGTATCGCTTTTGGAGGGAGGTTTTTCAATATTTTGCCATTGATTAGATCGATTCCTGGTGCTTTGTTGTTTTTTGTTTTTTCTATTATGTTTCTTATTTCTTGTGCTGTTGTTTTGGGTATGGTGTATTGCTTGTCGATTGCAGTGCTAGTGGCTATCGCGTCGTCGTCCGTATGGCTGTTCTGGTTGCTGTTATTGATGTTGTGTGGTGTAAATGTGTTGCATAGGTGGATGGAAAATTCTTCGGCTTGCTCTTCGTTGCTTCTTGCCCATGTGTTGTCTGCTTTTCTGATTGCTGGGACTGGTTTTATCGCCTTCTTTATTTTTTTTTTTGTGGCTTTCCATAGTGAGTAGTTGTAGTTCTCGTGTGCAAATAGTGACTCTATGAACTTTGTGAATTCGTCGTTGTTGTGCTCTTTTATTTCGTTTTTTATTTCCTTTGCGAGTTTGTTTAGGTGTTTTTTGTTTTCTTTTGTTCTATGTTTTTGCCATTTTGCTTTCGCTTTTCTTTTATCTCTAATTTTTTCGAGGATGTCTGATGGGATTTGTTTTGTTGGTCTAGTGGTAGTTGCTGGTTTTGTGGTTGCCCGTGCTGCCTCTTGTATAGTTTTTGTAAGTGTTGTTACAGCTTGTTCGATGTGTTGGGGCGTTTTCAGTGGGATGTTGCAGTTGATTTTGCTTTCAATTATTTCTTTGAAGGTTTGCCAATTAGTGGATTTCTTGCATAGCGTCTCTGAGTTGTTGTAGAGTATTGGCTTGTTTCTGTATGTTATTATTATGGGTGTATGGTCGGAGCTAAGCTCGAGGCTGGATGCTATATTTATTTTATTTCCGTTTAATCCCTTTGTGACTGCAAAGTCGAGTAGGTCAGGGATTTTGCTCAGGTCTGTCGGCCAGTATGTCGGTCTTCCTGTGGATAATATATTGAGATTGTTTTTCCTGATGTGTTTTTCCAGGGTTCTGCCTCGAGGTGTAGTGATTCTTGATCCCCATGTTGTGTGCTTTGAGTTGTAGTCTCCTGCTGCGATAAACTTGTCGCCTAGTTGTTGGAAGTATTCTTCCCACATTTGTGCTGTAATTTTGTGTCGCGGTGGTGCATATACTGCTGACAGCTGTAGACGGTTGCTGCTAGTTTGTACGGTAACGGTAGTTGCTTGTATGTGTTCTTTACTAACTTGGCTGTGTAGGTGGTGTTTAATGTCGTTTCTTATTATCACTGCGGTTCCTCCGTGTGCTTTTCCTGAGGGGTGCTTGGTATCGTATATGGTATAGTGCGGTATTTTTGTGTAGCTTTTTGTTGTGAAATGCGTCTCTGATACGAGTAGTTTGTCTATGTTGTTGTGGTATAGGAATGCTTTGGTTTCAATGGCCCTTTGTTGTAGGCCGTTAGAGTTCCAGGCAGCTATTTTTAATATGTCCGTTTTTACTTTTTGCTTAGCATGGTTGTTATCAGTTGTATCATAGCTGTGATTTGTAATGATTGCTGTTTGAATGCTTCGTTTAGTTCGCTTATCGTTCTTGTTAACATGTCGGTGCTTTTGATGGATTGTTTTAATAGTTCTTTTATTTCTGTAGCGTCGTTGGTGTTATTGTTGTGGTTTTGGTTGGCTACGGGTGTTACTTCCTTGGTTGCTTGCGCGTAGCTTCGACTGCCAGTAGTGTTGATATTGTTGTGGTTGTTGTTCATTACGTACTGTACTTTTATTGGTGTCTCAGCTTCTGCCCTGTCTTGTTGTATGTGGTGGTAGTTATATGTCCTGCTTCTAAGCGGCGGAAACAATTTACGTTGGAGTATTTTTCTGGCTGGGCAGCCTTTGTAGCTGGCTGGGTGGTTTCCGTTGCAGTTGTAGCACTTTACCTCGCTTATTTTTCCCGTATATGGGCAGTAAGTTGTCAGGTGCTTTTCTGCGCATTTGACGCACACCGGGTTTCTGTTGCAGTAATTTTTTGTGTGCCCATATTGTTGGCACCGCATGTATTGAGGTATGTCTTTTTTTTGTCTGGGTGGTTCAACCGTGATTATTGTGTTTAAGATTTGTTTAATGTCATAGATTTCCTTGTTGTTTTTGTTCGGTTCTAGTTCTATTAGGAACAGCGGTAGTGGTTGTTTGGTACCAAATCTCGTTATGTTGTTTATTGCCCTTACCTGGTGTCCGATTTTGGCTAGTTCGTCGCATATGTTGCTTGTGTTTGTTCTTGGGTGTAATCCTCTGATTACTACCTTGTAGCTTTTATCCGATTTCAATTGGTAGGTGTGGTACCCGGCGTTTTTTTCTTTTAGCACTTTTACCACTTTTCTGTAGGTTTCTGGGGCGTTGATTAGCACTTTTACCTGGTCCAGTTTTAATTGTTTTATTGAGTAGTTTTCTTTGCCTGCCGTATTGTTTAGCAGTTCGAGGAGGGGGTCTATTACTTGTCCATCGATGTATATTGGTGGTAGTTTGGCGTTGTGTTTTGGTTTTTCCGTTGTTTCTGGTTCCTTCTCTTGTGGTAGTATGCTGAAGGGGTTTTGTAGTGAGATTTCTTGGAGCCACTGCTTACTTTCTGTTTCTGCAGCCCTCCTAGTATTTGCGTTTGTTGTAATTTTTCTTCTTTTGCTGGGTTAGATCGGGTAAGATGTAAAAATAATTTCTGTAAGTCTCACGTGTTGTTAATGGTGATAAATAAATATATACTAGATAACTGTAGACTACAGTTATTCCAACACAATCACCCCTATTATCGTAACTGAAATCAGGGCATCGCCCTGCTCGCGGTGTCGATTCGTACTTCGTAACGGGAATTTACGACTCCTGTTGACGCGTCTCAAAGCGAACGCGTCTCCCCGCGACTGGACGAAAATACAATTTCCTTAAGTTAACTTATGCTGTTTATGATATTGCAAAGAAATAAATCATAATATATTCATTAATTAAACAAAGAAATGCTATTACTTGTAAGAACCTATAGTGACTGGCGAGAAATATCACAATTATAGTTTATATTTGGAATTTATTTCACAACAAATACACAGAGCTACATGATAAACAACAGAAAAAATATATAAATTTACTAACTTTTAAATCTTACTTATTAAATATAATCATATCTATACATCGAGTAACACGACATGTATCTATATATCTATTCTACGTATCTATGTGTAACAACAACAATTGTCTAACAAATTTTCAAAGCGTTGATAATTGAAATGATAAAAACTTTCTACTTTTAATACTAGATCAACCAAATTTAGATACGTTAATGAAAGAAGAATTTTGAAAATCAATTAAGGGATATGATACATAACAATAGATACAATAGAGAACAATTGCAACATGATAGAAATTGATACAGTGTTTAACAATGTTTTAAATACATTTCATTATCGGAAATTAATTGTCCCACTGTCGGCCGGGTGCAATCAATATCAGCACAAAGTCTTCTGCCGCTGTACCGTCGATACCATTATACAAGTGTATATGGTGCTCCTCTTCTTCGCCGATAGTCGGCATTCTCATTATCGGCCGTCTGGTACGTTGTTGAAATCTCTGTTTGGGTCGAATGTAAAATTAAATACCATTATTCATTATTCCTTTAACTATCGTTAAAGAATATAAATGATAATATATGAAATGATATTCTATCTAAATTAATTTTCTTTTAAAGAAATTTTTTCTGTAAATATATGTGTATAATAAGTATATTTCCAAAACTTATATTCATTCCACATATATTTTTGTTTTTATATTTAATTATTTAAAAGATCAAAAAATACTAAATAGTTAACTGATTAACTGAATTGATTTGTAAATGACAATTCTATGTGCCTATTCTTATTCCTTGCAGTAATGAAAATACAACAATTTTGTATGTTATTTTCATTGGTCTGTTTTTAAGAAATAATAAATATAATGGTAGTATGGTAGGATAGGAGAGTTTGTGCCATTACATTATTGGTTTTGAATTTCTTCCGAAGATATAAAGCTTTAAATTGAAAAAATAATAGTAAATTATGCAGAATAAAATTTGATGAAAATTTGATGTATAGTTCTAGAAATTTCGCGATAGCTGGATCAGAGAGCATTGTAGTTTCGAAGAAGATACAAGAAAAATTTTGAAGTGACATATCTCTTAAATGAATTTCACCTCTATTAAATCTGATGGTTTAATTATATGACAATTATTTTCTCAATGAATTCAAATAAATACAATGGCCATGACAAGTATTGACACATACTCTCATTTTTAAATGAAACGTTTAAATGACATACGAGTCGTATGAAATAGCCACAGTAAGTAGGGGATTAACCATTTTCCATGGAATTTCAACAATCTTAAGAACACTTACGTATCAAATCAAGTACAAAAGGAATCTTAAGAAATAGAATTCGCTACGTTTCGATTTCACAAATATTGAAATCTGCCAAAAAAGATTTCGAAAGAGCAATTAGGAGCGACAAGAACGGTTCAAGAATTTTTTCCGTGGTTACGCATATAAGTATATATGGAAAGGGAAACGGCAGAAATCGATGTCAAAGATACTGATGGCTATTTTTACACGGCGATACTTATCTTCTAGCGTGAAGGATGACGAATGAAATACCTACTTCGTGCAATGGATGAGGGTATTGCCAGCTTCGTGATATAATAGCGGAAGTTCTACGAGATGGTCGAGCCATGGGCATCGGTTCATCGCTGGACGTCAGTTCATCGCTGGGCGTCAGATCATCGCTGGGCGTCGGTTCAGCGATGAGCGTCGATTTAAGTAAGGTCGAGCCGTAAGTAGCCGAGAAGGGTCGTGGGAGAGGATTCGGCCTCACCTGCATAAGCGGCTGCACCAAGCAAGGCGGTTGAATACCCGGCTCCTCACTGAGTTGGGCGACCCACTGCTGGACCATGTTATGCATCTGCATTTCATTATTGTTTCGTATATCGTCGATTGTGTCTATTTGGAAACAATTGTATACCCTCGGATACAAGACGGAATAAAAGTGGCAGCTAAGTAGCACCAGGATGAAGTCGGCCAATACCTCAACGATGTTTAGCAATAACATGATCCAGTTATAGTTTATAGAGGTTACTATACCGTCTGTATTCTGTAAAAAGACAATGGTTCGTAGTCATTTATCAATTTATCATTTATCAATTTGTCATTTATCAATTTTGATAAATAACAAGAGATGTAAAAGACATGTAAACTGCGTAAAATTCTCGGAAGAATTAGAAAGAAGATATTAGTGTTAGAGAACAAAGATATATCACGATTATTCTTAAATAGATTGAAAAAGGAGAAAAAGGAGAAAAAGAAGATTCACTGGACAATCATAAACAAAAAAAAATTATAACATACTAGAAGTATATTATAAATGATGGTCTTTGCAATTTGTAATGGCATACGGTACTTTCATTTTATTAATGATTGATGTTACTTTAATTACGAGGTCATTAGCGACAATTACATTTGATTATTTACATTAATCTGGGTTATTAATCACCTTAGACTTTCTATAAATTTTGGCATTTTATGAACCTTTTTCGACTTTAAATATGGTAATTATCTTCAACAACGAATTTTAGTGCATATTATATTGTAAAATATATATTTACGATTTATAGATATATAATCTTTATTATCACTAGAATATAAAATATGGAATAATTTATTGTAATAATTAATATAGAATAATTTTTATTATATGGTATAATAAAATTATATATTTATTACTCAATATGTTTACGTTTATTATATATTTTTCAACAGATAAATAATAAATAGTTTTATTACACGTACGATTACATTTGTTTATGGAATATGTAATTTAACTAATGTATTAGTATTTAAAAACACATTAGTATAAATGTCTATCTTCATAAAAGATATAACTTGGAAAACACGAGGCTGGCACCCCGCTGGGGGTGGCCACCCACATGCTATATTTATTTTATTTTATTGTGCTATCGTCTATGGAGATGACATATTAAAATTTATAGATTTATTTTATATAGATTATTAAATAATGAAGAATTTAACTGAAGGAAAAGAAAACAAAAGTAACGTGAAAAATAGTAATTAACATTTCAGTAGTGCAACATAGTGTTCAGCAGAGAAAAAGAAATAGGAAAGGACAGTACCGGTGAAAGTACAGACAATACGTACGTTTGTGTAAATGTGAACGACGATCACAAATAAAGATGTTAGCGAAAGGGCAAAGCTAACGAGGTCGAATACCAGGAAAGCAATGGTAAATCCGGAAAATTTGTTGCGCGGCGTCCACAACGCATCAAAAATACCAGCAAGTCCTGTGAAACTGGCAACTACGCCTACGCACATCTGCAAACCTTGGCCGAGAGACTTGAAGGGCGACAGTAGAACGACGAATACCAAGGTAATCAAACCTGAGAAACATTAAAATCGATTTATATTATAATGTGTTTTAGCATGATAACAATTAAAGTATGATTCAATTAAGTTTTAATATATAAAAGTAAATCGTATATAGAGTTATATAAGTATAATAATAATATATTGGAATGTATATTTCATCGTGGAAAATTTATCTATTTGTTAAGATAACAATAATACTAAGATACATGTTTTATCATGCAACATTTGCTTACTTCTTAAAACATTAAAATCGGAAATACAAAAGTTGTCGAATAAAGAATTTGTCTTTTCCCTTTGAATTAATACAAAAAATGTTCTAACGCTTGCAAACTTTTAATCAAACGTAATTGCTGAAATTTTTACAACGGATCAATCTTTCCCAAAAATGATAAAACTCTATGATCTCAACTAAGTGGCTAATAAGTTGTTATAGTGGTAGATGCGACTGTAAAGAATCAATGAAAAAAGTTACAATTTAAAGTTACTTAATTTAAGAAAAACAATAAAATGACGTAACGATTTTGAAATTTTGAAATTTTGAAATTTTGAAATTTAATGCAAAAATACTAATCAGCGTTATGAAATAATTTATATCAATCTAATGTTATATTAAAAAAAAAAAAAAAAAAAGAAAAAAACTGCCACACATATATTATATATAATCCCAATCCTTTGTGCAGAAAGCATTCGAAACTTGTGTACACCTGTTGTGAACATAATAGTTCGATGGAACAACAACAACCAAGATCCTAGTGGTGGTCTGCTAATAGGCGCTACCTCCTTTCATAATCATGATAAGCGAGTTGGCCATTTATAGCCAATACTAATTAAAAATCCAAAATGTTTCGTATAGCACATATAAGTACAGTAACACACATATATTCTTAAACGTGTCTATAGGTGTGCGAATATTTTTTTGAGCCTGTGTACTTCAACCTGATCATATATGAAATATGAAATAATTTTTCAAATGATTATCCATAAATGTGTCAAAAATAGACTTACCAATAAAGCTTTCGAGCATCAATGAAAGGAGGTAGCGCCTATTAGCAGACCACCACTGGGATCTTGGTTGTTGTTGTTCCATCGAACTATTATGTTCACAACAGGTGTCCACAAGTTTCGAATGCTTTCTGCACAAAGGATTGGGATTATATATAATATATGTGTGGCAGTTTTTTTTTTTTTTTTTTTTTTTTTTTTTTTAGTATAACATTAGATTGATATAAATTATTTCATAACGCTGATTAGTATTTTTGCATTAAATTTCAAAATTTCAAAATTTCAAAATTTCAAAATCGTTACGTCATTTTATTGTTTTTCTTAAATTAAGTAACTTTAAATTGTAACTTTTTTCATTGATTCTTTACAGTCGCATCTACCACTATAACAACTTATTAGCCACTTAGTTGAGATCATAGAGTTTTATCATTTTTGGGAAAGATTGATCCGTTGTAAAAATTTCAGCAATTACGTTTGATTAAAAGTTTGCAAGCGTTAGAACATTTTTTGTATTAATTCAAAGGGAAAAGACAAATTCTTTATTCGACAACTTTTGTATTTCCGATTTTAATGTTTTAAGAAGTAAGCAAATGTTGCATGATAAAACATGTATCTTAGTATTATTGTTATCTTAACAAATAGATAAAATTTCCACGATGAAATATACATTCCAATATATTATTATGATACTTATATAACTCTATATACGATTTACTTTTATATATTAAAACTTAATTGAATCATATTTTAATTGTTATCATGCTAAAACACATTATAATATAAATCGATTTTAATGTTTCTCAGGTTTGATTACCTTGGTATTCGTCGTTCTACTGTCGCCCTTCAAGTCTCTCGGCCAAGGTTTGCAGATGTGCGTAGGCGTAGTTGCCAGTTTCACAGGACTTGCTGGTATTTTTGATGCGTTGTGGACGCCGCGCAACAAATTTTCCGGATTTACCATTGCTTTCCTGGTATTCGACCTCGTTAGCTTTGCCCTTTCGCTAACATCTTTATTTGTGATCGTCGTTCACATTTACACAAACGTACGTATTGTCTGTACTTTCACCGGTACTGTCCTTTCCTATTTCTTTTTCTCTGCTGAACACTATGTTGCACTACTGAAATGTTAATTACTATTTTTCTACGTTACTTTTGTTTTCTTTTCCTTCAGTTAAATTCTTCATTATTTAATAATCTATACAATTATTTATATAGTAAATAACAAGTATTGAAGTAACGATCAAATAAATGTTGGAGAGGACAATACGTACCGAATTAGACTTGTCACCATCCAGTGGCATCCCTACGTTTGTGTAAATGTGAACGACGATCACAAATAAAGATGTTAGCGAAAGGGCAAAGCTAACGAGGTCGAATACCAGGAAAGCAATGGTAAATCCGGAAAATTTGTTGCGCAGCGTCCACAACGCATCAAAAATACCAGCAAGTCCTGTGAAACTGGCAACTACGCCTACGCACATCTGCAAACCTTGGCCGAGAGACTTGAAGGGCGACAGTAGAACGACGAATACCAAGGTAATCAAACCTGAGAAACATTAAAATCGATTTATATTATAATGTGTTTTAGCATGATAACAATTAAAATATGATTCAATTAAGTTTTAATATATAAAAGTAAATCGTATATAGAGTTATATAAGTATCATAATAATATATTGGAATGTATATTTCATCGTGGAAATTTTATCTATTTGTTAAGATAACAATAATACTAAGATACATGTTTTATCATGCAACATTTGCTTACTTCTTAAAACATTAAAATCGGAAATACAAAAGTTGTCGAATAAAGAATTTGTCTTTTCCCTTTGAATTAATACAAAAAATGTTCTAACGCTTGCAAACTTTTAATCAAACGTAATTGCTGAAATTTTTACAACGGATCAATCTTTCCCAAAAATGATAAAACTCTATGATCTCAACTAAGTGGCTAATAAGTTGTTATAGTGGTAGATGCGACTGTAAAGAATCAATGAAAAAAGTTACAATTTAAAGTTACTTAATTTAAGAAAAACAATAAAATGACGTAACGATTTTGAAATTTTGAAATTTTGAAATTTTGAAATTTAATGCAAAAATACTAATCAGCGTTATGAAATAATTTATATCAATCTAATGTTATACAAAAAAAAAAAAAAAAAAAAAAAAAAAAAAAACTGCCACACATATATTATATATAATCCCAATCCTTTGTGCAGAAAGCATTCGAAACTTGTGGACACCTGTTGTGAACATAATAGTTCGATGGAACAACAACAACCAAGATCCCAGTGGTGGTCTGCTAATAGGCGCTACCTCCTTTCATTGATGCTCGAAAGCTTTATTGGTAAGTCTATTTTTGACACATTTATGGATAATCATTTGAAAAATTATTTCATATTTCATATATGATCAGGTTGAAGTACACAGGCTCAAAAAAATATTCGCACACCTATAGACACGTTTAAGAATATATGTGTGTTACTGTACTTATATGTGCTATACGAAACATTTTGGATTTTTAATTAGTATTGGCTATAAATGGCCAACTCGCTTATCATGATTATGAAAGGAGGTAGCGCCTATTAGCAGACCACCACTAGGATCTTGGTTGTTGTTGTTCCATCGAACTATTATGTTCACAACAGGTGTACACAAGTTTCGAATGCTTTCTGCACAAAGGATTGGGATTATATATAATATATGTGTGGCAGTTTTTTTTTTTTTTTTTTTTTTTTTTTAATATAACATTAGATTGATATAAATTATTTCATAACGCTGATTAGTATTTTTGCATTAAATTTCAAAATTTCAAAATCGTTACGTCATTTTATTGTTTTTCTTAAATTAAGTAACTTTAAATTGTAACTTTTTTCATTGATTCTTTACAGTCGCATCTACCACTATAACAACTTATTAGCCACTTAGTTGAGATCATAGAGTTTTATCATTTTTGGGAAAGATTGATCCGTTGTAAAAATTTCAGCAATTACGTTTGATTAAAAGTTTGCAAGCGTTAGAACATTTTTTGTATTAATTCAAAGGGAAAAGACAAATTCTTTATTCGACAACTTTTGTATTTCCGATTTTAATGTTTTAAGAAGTAAGCAAATGTTGCATGATAAAACATGTATCTTAGTATTATTGTTATCTTAACAAATAGATAAATTTTCCACGATGAAATATACATTCCAATATATTATTATTATACTTATATAACTCTATATACGATTTACTTTTATATATTAAAACTTAATTGAATCATACTTTAATTGTTATCATGCTAAAACACATTATAATATAAATCGATTTTAATGTTTCTCAGGTTTGATTACCTTGGTATTCGTCGTTCTACTGTCGCCCTTCAAGTCTCTCGGCCAAGGTTTGCAGATGTGCGTAGGCGTAGTTGCCAGTTTCACAGGACTTGCTGGTATTTTTGATGCGTTGTGGACGCCGCGCAACAAATTTTCCGGATTTACCATTGCTTTCCTGGTATTCGACCTCGTTAGCTTTGCCCTTTCGCTAACATCTTTATTTGTGATCGTCGTTCACATTTACACAAACGTACGTATTGTCTGTACTTTCACCGGTACTGTCCTTTCCTATTTCTTTTTCTCTGCTGAACACTATGTTGCACTACTGAAATGTTAATTACTATTTTTATAAATGTATTAATTTTAGTGGTTCTTGTGTATACTAAATTCAAACAATTAGAACAGATCCATAATTACATAGGTTCTTGTACATGCTAAGTTTTATAATAGAACAGAACCCTAATTTCGTAGGTTCTTGTACATGCTAAGTTTCAAAATAGAACAGAACCCTAATTTCGTTGGTTCTTGTACATGCTAAGTTTCAAAATAGAACAAAACCCTAATTTCGTATGTTCTTGTATATGCTAAGCTTCAACCAAATACTACAATCCTTAATTTTAGTGGTTCTTGTGTATACTAAATTCAACAAAATAGAACAGATCTACAATTTTTAGGTTCTTGTACAGCTAAGTTTCAAAATAGAACAGAACCATAATTTCGTTGGTTCTTGTACATGCTAAGTTTCAAAATAGAACAAAACCCAATTTCGTATGTTCTTGTATATGCTAAGCTTCAACCAAATACTACAATCCTTAATTTTAGTGGTTCTTGTGTATACTAAATTCAAACAATTAGAACAAATCCATAATTACATAGGTTCTTGTACATGCTAAGTTTTATAATAGAACAGAACCCTATTTTCGTAGGTTCTTGTACATGCTAAGTTTCAAAATAGAACAGAACCATAATTTCGTTGGTTCTTGTACATGCTAAGTTTCAAAATAGAACAAAACCCTAATTTCGTATGTTCTTGTATATGCTAAGCTTCAACCAAATACTACAATCCTTAATTTTAGTGGTTCTTGTGTATACTAAATTCAAACAATTAGAACAGATCCATAATTACATAGGTTCTTGTACATGCTAAGTTTTATAATAGAACAGAAC
Organism: Bombus pascuorum; assembly: GCF_905332965.1. NCBI lineage: Eukaryota > Metazoa > Arthropoda > Insecta > Hymenoptera > Apidae > Bombus > Bombus pascuorum. The sequence continues at coordinate 1,982,725 of NW_026869730.1, forward strand.
CCTATTTTCGTAGGTTCTTGTACATGCTAAGTTTTATAATAGAACAGAACCCTAATTTCGTAGGTTCTTGTACATGCTAAGTTTCAAAATAGAACAGAACCCTAATTTCGTTGGTTCTTGTACATGCTAAGTTTCAAAATAGAACAAAACCCTAATTTCGTATGTTCTTGTATATGCTAAGCTTCAACCAAATACTACAATCCTTAATTTTAGTGGTTCTTGTGTATACTAAATTCAACAAAATAGAACAGATCCACAATTTTTAGGTTCTTGTACAGCTAAGTTTCAAAATAGAACAGAACCATAATTTCGTTGGTTCTTGTACATGCTAAGTTTCAAAATAGAACAAAACCCAATTTCGTATGTTCTTGTATATGCTAAGCTTCAACCAAATACTACAATCCTTAATTTTAGTGGTTCTTGTGTATACTAAATTCAAACAATTAGAACAAATCCATAATTACATAGGTTCTTGTACATGCTAAGTTTTATAATAGAACAGAACCCTATTTTCGTAGGTTCTTGTACATGCTAAGTTTCAAAATAGAACAGAACCATAATTTCGTTGGTTCTTGTACATGCTAAGTTTCAAAATAGAACAAAACCCTAATTTCGTATGTTCTTGTATATGCTAAGCTTCAACCAAATACTACAATCCTTAATTTTAGTGGTTCTTGTGTATACTAAATTCAAACAATTAGAACAGATCCATAATTACATAGGTTCTTGTACATGCTAAGTTTTATAATAGAACAGAACCCTATTTTCGTAGGTTCTTGTACATGCTAAGTTTCAAAATAGAACAGAACCCTAATTTCGTCGGTTCTTGTACATGCTAAGTTAAAAAATAGAACAGAACCATAATTTCGTTGCTTCTTGTACATGCTAAGTTTCAAAATAGAACAAAACCCTAATTTCGTATGTTCTTGTATATGCTAAGCTTCGACCAAATACTACAATCCTTAATTTTAGTGGTTCTTGTGTATACTAAATTCAACAAAATAGAACAGATCCACAATTTTTAGGTTCTTGTACAGCTAAGTTTCAAAATAGAACAGAACCATAATTTCGTTGGTTCTTGTACATGCTAAGTTTCAAAATAGAACAGAACCATAATTTCGTTGGTTCTTGTACATGCTAAGTTTCAAAATAGAACAAAACCCTAATTTCGTATGTTCTTGTATATGCTAAGCTTCAACCAAATACTACAATCCTTAATTTTAGTGGTTATTGTGTATACTAAATTCATCCAAATAGAACAGATCCATTAATACATAGGTTCTTTTACATGCTAATTTTTAAAATAGTACAGAACCTTAATTTCGTAGGTTCTTGTACATGCTAAGTTTCAAAATAGAACAGAACCCTAATTTCGTATGTTCTTGTACACGCTAAGATTCAACCAAATACTACAATCCTTAACTTTATTGGTTCTTGTGTATACTAAATTCAACCAATTAGAACAGATCCATAATTTTATAGATTTTCCAATATGCTAAGTTTCAACCAAATAGGAGAATTCTTAATTTTATTGGTTCGTGCATAGAATGAGTTTCCACCAAATATTACAGATACACAATTTTATACGTTCTTGTACATGCTAAGTTTCAAAATAGAACAAAACCCTAATTTCGTAGGTTCATGCACATGCTAAGCTTCAACCAAATAGGACAATCCTTAATTGTAGTGATTCATGTTTATACTAAATGCAACAAAATAGAACAGAACCATATTTTCGTAGGTTCTTGTACATGCTAAGATTCAAAATAGAACAAAACCCTAATTTCGTAGGTTCTTGTACATGATAAGCTTCAACCAAATACTACAATCCTTAACTTTAGCGGTTCTTGTGTATACTAAATTCAACCAATTAGGACAGATCCGTAATTTTATAGATTTTCCTATATGCTTAGTTTCAACCAAATAGGAGAATTCTTAATTTTACTGGTCCTTGTATATAATGAATTTCAACCAAATAGAACACGTAAACAACTTTATAGGCTCTTGTACAAGCCAAGTTTCAATATAGAACAGAACACAAATTTCGTATGTTCTTGTATATGCTACGCTTCAACCAAATACTACAATCCTTAATTTTAGTGGTTCTTGTGTATACTAAATTCAACCAATTAGAACAGATCCATAATTTTATAGATTTTCCTATATGCTAAGTTTCAACCAAATAGGAGAATTCTTAATTTTACTGGTCCTTGTATATAATGAATTTCAACCAAATGGAACACATAAACAAATTTATAGGCTCTTGTACATGCTAAGTTTCAAAATAGAACAGAACCCTAATTTCGTATGTTCTTGTACACGCTAAGCTTCAACCAAATACTACAATCCTTAACTTTAGTGGTTCTTGTGTATACTAAATTCAACCAATTAGAACAGATCCATAATTTTATAGATTTTTCTATATGCAAAGTTTCAACCACATAGGAGAATTCTTAATTTTATTGGTTCGTGCATAGGATGAGTTTCCACCAAATAGGCCAGATCCACAATTTTATACGTTCTTGTACATGCTAAGTTTCAAAATAGAACAAAACCCTAATTTCGTAGGTTCATGCATATGCTAAGCTTCAACCAAATAGGACAATCCTTAATTGTAGTGATTCTTGTATATACTAAATGCAACAAAATAGAACAGAACCATAATTTTTAGGTTCTTGTACAGCTAAGTTTCAAAATAGAACAGAACCATAATTTCGTTGGTTCTTGTACATTGTAAGTTTCAAAATAGAACAAAACCCTAATTTCGTATGTTCTTGTATATGCTAAGCTTCAACCAAATACTACAATCCTTAATTTTAGTGGTTCCTGTGTATACTAAATTCAAACAATTAGAACAGATCCATAATTTTATAGATTTTCCTATATGCTAAGTTTCAACCAAATAGGAGAATTCTTAATTTTATTTATTCGTGTATAGAATGAGTTTCCACCAAATAGGCCAGATCCACAATTTTATAGGTTCTTGTACATGCTAAGCTTCAACCAAATAGGACAATCCTTAATTGTAGTGATTCTTGTATATACTAAATGCAACCAAATAGAACAGATCCATAATTTTATAGATTTTCCTATGTGGTAAGTTTCAACTAAATAGGACAATCCTTAATTGTAGTTTTTCTTGTATATACTAAATGCAAGCAAATAGATCGGATCCACAATTTGATAGGATCTTGTACAGGCTATATTTCAAAATAGAACACAAAACTAATTTCGTAGGTTCTTGTACATGATAAGCTTCAACCAAATACTACAATCCTTAACTTTAGCGGTTCTTGTGTATACTAAATTCAACCAATTAGGACAGATCCGTAATTTTATAGATTTTCCTATATGCTTAGTTTCAACCAAATAGGAGAATTCTTAATTTTACTGGTCCTTGTATATAATGAATTTCAACCAAATAGAACACGTAAACAACTTTATAGGCTCTTGTACAAGCCAAGTTTCAATATAGAACAGAACACAAATTTCGTAGGTTCTTGTATATGCTAAGCTTCAACCAAATAGGACAATCCTTAATTTTTGTGGTTATTGTGTATACTAAATTCATCCAAACAGAACAGATCCATTAATGCATAGGTTCTTTTACATGCTAATTTTTAAAATAGTACAGAACCTTAATTTCGTAGGTTCTTGTACATGCTAAGTTTCAAAATAGAACAGAACCCTAATTTCGTATGTTCTTGTACACGCTAAGATTCAACCAAATACTACAATCCTTAACTTTATTGGTTCTTGTGTATACTAAATTCAACCAATTAGAACAGATCCATAATTTTATAGATTTTCCAATATGCTAAGTTTCAACCAAATAGGAGAATTCTTAATTTTATTGGTTCGTGCATAGAATGAGTTTCCACCAAATAGGACAGATACACAATTTTATACGTTCTTGTACATGCTAAGTTTCAAAATAGAACAAAACCCTAATTTCGTAGGTTCATGCACATGCTAAGCTTCAACCAAATAGGACAATCCTTAATTGTAGTGATTCATGTTTATACTAAATGCAACAAAATAGAACAGAACCATAATTTCGTTGGTTCTTGTACATGCTAAGTTTCAAAATAGAACAAAACCCTAATTTCGTATGTTCTTGTATATGCTAAGCTTCAACCAAATACTACAATCCTTAATTTTAGTGGTTCTTGTGTATACTAAATTCAAACAATTAGAACAGATCCATAATTACATAGGTTCTTGTACATGCTAAGTTATATAATAGAACAGAACCCTATTTTCGTAGTTTCTTGTACATGCTAAGTTTTATAATAGAACAGAACCCTATTTTCGTAGGCACTTGTACGTGCTAAGTTTCAAAATAGAACAGAACCCTAATTTCGTAGGTTCTTGTACATGCTAAGTTTCAAAAAGGAACAGAACCCTAATTTCGTATGTTCTTGTACACGCTAAGCTTCAACCAAATACTACAATCCTTAATTTTAGTGGTTCTTGTGTATACTAAATTCAAACAATTAGAACAGTTCCATAATTACATAGGTTCTTGTACATGCTAAGTTTCAAAAAGGAACAGAACCCTAATTTCGTATGTTCTTGTACACGCTAAGCTTAAACCAAATACTACAATCCTTAACTTTAGTGGTTCTTGTGTATACTAAATTCAACCAATTAGAACAGATCCATAATTTTATATATTTCCTATATGCTAAGTTTCAACCAAATAGGAGAATTCTTAATATTATTGGTTCGTGCATAGAATGAGTTTCCACCAAATAGGCCAGATCCACAATTTTATACGTTCTTGTACATGCTAAGTTTCAAAATAGAACAGAACCATAATTTCGTTGGTTCTTGTACATGCTAAGTTTCAAAATAGAACAAAACCCTAATTTCGTAGGTTCATGCATATGCTAAGCTTCAACCAAATAGGACAATCCTTAATTGTAGTGATTCTTGTATATACTAAATGCAACAAAATAGAACAGAACCATAATTTTTAGGTTCTTGTACAGCTAAGTTTCAAAATAGAACAGAACCATAATTTCGTTGGTTCTTGTACATGCTAAGTTTCAAAATAGAACAAAACCCTAATTTCGTATGTTCTTGTATATGCTAAGCTTCAACCAAATACTACAATCCTTAATTTTAGTGGTTCTTGTGTATACTAAATTCAAACAATTAGAACAGATCCATAATTACATAGGTTCTTGTACATGCTAAGTTTTATAATAGAACAGAACCCTATTTTCGTAGGTTCTTGTACATGCTAAGTTTCAAAATAGAACAGAACCATAATTTCGTTGGTTCTTGTACATGCTAAGTTTCAAAATAGAACAAAACCCTAATTTCGTATGTTCTTGTATATGCTAAGCTTCAACCAAATACTACAATCCTTAATTTTAGTGGTTCTTGTGTATACTAAATTCAAACAATTAGAACAGATCCATAATTACATAGGTTCTTGTACATGCTAAGTTTTATAATAGAACAGAACCCTAATTTCGTAGGTTCTTGTACATGCTAAGTTTCAAAATAGAACAGAACCCTAATTTCGTTGGTTCTTGTACATGCTAAGTTTCAAAATAGAACAAAACCCTAATTTCGTATGTTCTTGTATATGCTAAGCTTCAACCAAATACTACAATCCTTAATTTTAGTGGTTCTTGTGTATACTAAATTCAACAAAATAGAACAGATCTACAATTTTTAGGTTCTTGTACAGCTAAGTTTCAAAATAGAACAGAACCATAATTTCGTTGGTTCTTGTACATGCTAAGTTTCAAAATAGAACAAAACCCAATTTCGTATGTTCTTGTATATGCTAAGCTTCAACCAAATACTACAATCCTTAATTTTAGTGGTTCTTGTGTATACTAAATTCAAACAATTAGAACAAATCCATAATTACATAGGTTCTTGTACATGCTAAGTTTTATAATAGAACAGAACCCTATTTTCGTAGGTTCTTGTACATGCTAAGTTTCAAAATAGAACAGAACCATAATTTCGTTGGTTCTTGTACATGCTAAGTTTCAAAATAGAACAAAACCCTAATTTCGTATGTTCTTGTATATGCTAAGCTTCAACCAAATACTACAATCCTTAATTTTAGTGGTTCTTGTGTATACTAAATTCAAACAATTAGAACAGATCCATAATTACATAGGTTCTTGTACATGCTAAGTTTTATAATAGAACAGAACCCTATTTTCGTAGGTTCTTGTACATGCTAAGTTTTATAATAGAACAGAACCCTAATTTCGTAGGTTCTTGTACATGCTAAGTTTCAAAATAGAACAGAACCCTAATTTCGTTGGTTCTTGTACATGCTAAGTTTCAAAATAGAACAAAACCCTAATTTCGTATGTTCTTGTATATGCTAAGCTTCAACCAAATACTACAATCCTTAATTTTAGTGGTTCTTGTGTATACTAAATTCAACAAAATAGAACAGATCCACAATTTTTAGGTTCTTGTACAGCTAAGTTTCAAAATAGAACAGAACCATAATTTCGTTGGTTCTTGTACATGCTAAGTTTCAAAATAGAACAGAACCATAATTTCGTTGGTTCTTGTACATGCTAAGTTTCAAAATAGAACAAAACCCTAATTTCGTATGTTCTTGTATATGCTAAGCTTCAACCAAATACTACAATCCTTAATTTTAGTGGTTATTGTGTATACTAAATTCATCCAAATAGAACAGATCCATTAATACATAGGTTCTTTTACATGCTAATTTTTAAAATAGTACAGAACCTTAATTTCGTAGGTTCTTGTACATGCTAAGTTTCAAAATAGAACAGAACCCTAATTTCGTATGTTCTTGTACACGCTAAGATTCAACCAAATACTACAATCCTTAACTTTATTGGTTCTTGTGTATACTAAATTCAACCAATTAGAACAGATCCATAATTTTATAGATTTTCCAATATGCTAAGTTTCAACCAAATAGGAGAATTCTTAATTTTATTGGTTCGTGCATAGAATGAGTTTCCACCAAATATTACAGATACACAATTTTATACGTTCTTGTACATGCTAAGTTTCAAAATAGAACAAAACCCTAATTTCGTAGGTTCATGCACATGCTAAGCTTCAACCAAATAGGACAATCCTTAATTGTAGTGATTCATGTTTATACTAAATGCAACAAAATAGAACAGAACCATATTTTCGTAGGTTCTTGTACATGCTAAGATTCAAAATAGAACAAAACCCTAATTTCGTAGGTTCTTGTACATGATAAGCTTCAACCAAATACTACAATCCTTAACTTTAGCGGTTCTTGTGTATACTAAATTCAACCAATTAGGACAGATCCGTAATTTTATAGATTTTCCTATATGCTTAGTTTCAACCAAATAGGAGAATTCTTAATTTTACTGGTCCTTGTATATAATGAATTTCAACCAAATAGAACACATAAACAACTTTATAGGCTCTTGTACATGCCAAGTTTCAATATAGAACAGAACACAAATTTCGTATGTTCTTGTATATGCTAAGCTTCAACCAAATACTACAATCCTTAATTTTAGTGGTTCTTGTGTATACTAAATTCAACCAATTAGAACAGATCCATAATTTTATAGATTTTCCTATATGCTAAGTTTCAACCAAATAGGAGAATTCTTAATTTTACTGGTCCTTGTATATAATGAATTTCAACCAAATGGAACACATAAACAAATTTATAGGCTCTTGTACATGCTAAGTTTCAAAATAGAACAGAACCCTAATTTCGTATGTTCTTGTACACGCTAAGCTTCAACCAAATACTACAATCCTTAACTTTAGTGGTTCTTGTGTATACTAAATTCAACCAATTAGAACAGATCCATAATTTTATAGATTTTTCTATATGCAAAGTTTCAACCACATAGGAGAATTCTTAATTTTATTGGTTCGTGCATAGGATGAGTTTCCACCAAATAGGCCAGATCCACAATTTTATACGTTCTTGTACATGTTAAGTTTCAAAATAGAACAAAACCCTAATTTCGTAGGTTCATGCATATGCTAAGCTTCAACCAAATAGGACAATCCTTAATTGTAGTGATTCTTGTATATACTAAATGCAACAAAATAGAACAGATCCATAATTTTTAGGTTCTTGTACATGCTAAGTTTCAAAATAGAACAGAACCATAATTTCGTTGGTTCTTGTACATTGTAAGTTTCAAAATAGAACAAAACCCTAATTTCGTATGTTCTTGTATATGCTAAGCTTCAACCAAATACTACAATCCTTAATTTTAGTGGTTCCTGTGTATACTAAATTCAAACAATTAGAACAGATCCATAATTTTATAGATTTTCCTATATGCTAAGTTTCAACCAAATAGGAGAATTCTTAATTTTATTTATTCGTGTATAGAATGAGTTTCCACCAAATAGGCCAGATCCACAATTTTATAGGTTCTTGTACATGCTAAGCTTCAACCAAATAGGACAATCCTTAATTGTAGTGATTCTTGTATATACTAAATGCAACCAAATAGAACAGATCCATAATTTTATAGATTTTCCTATGTGGTAAGTTTCAACTAAATAGGACAATCCTTAATTGTAGTTTTTCTTGTATATACTAAATGCAAGCAAATAGATCGGATCCACAATTTGATAGGATCTTGTACAGGCTATATTTCAAAATAGAACACAAAACTAATTTCGTAGGTTCTTGTACATGATAAGCTTCAACCAAATACTACAATCCTTAACTTTAGCGGTTCTTGTGTATACTAAATTCAACCAATTAGGACAGATCCGTAATTTTATAGATTTTCCTATATGCTTAGTTTCAACCAAATAGGAGAATTCTTAATTTTACTGGTCCTTGTATATAATGAATTTCAACCAAATAGAACACGTAAACAACTTTATAGGCTCTTGTACAAGCCAAGTTTCAATATAGAACAGAACACAAATTTCGTAGGTTCTTGTATATGCTAAGCTTCAACCAAATAGGACAATCCTTAATTTTTGTGGTTATTGTGTATACTAAATTCATCCAAACAGAACAGATCCATTAATGCATAGGTTCTTTTACATGCTAATTTTTAAAATAGTACAGAACCTTAATTTCGTATGTTCTTGTACATGCTAAGTTTCAAAATAGAACAGAACCCTAATTTCGTATGTTCTTGTACACGCTAAGATTCAACCAAATACTACAATCCTTAACTTTATTGGTTCTTGTGTATACTAAATTCAACCAATTAGAACAGATCCATAATTTTATAGATTTTCCAATATGCTAAGTTTCAACCAAATAGGAGAATTCTTAATTTTATTGGTTCGTGCATAGAATGAGTTTCCACCAAATAGGACAGATACACAATTTTATACGTTCTTGTACATGCTAAGTTTCAAAATAGAACAAAACCCTAATTTCGTAGGTTCATGCACATGCTAAGCTTCAACCAAATAGGACAATCCTTAATTGTAGTGATTCATGTTTATACTAAATGCAACAAAATAGAACAGAACCATATTTTCGTAGGTTCTTGTACATGCTAAGATTCAAAATAGAACAAAACCCTAATTTCGTAGGTTCATGCACATGCTAAGCTTCAACCAAATAGGACAATCCTTAATTGTAGTGATTCATGTTTATACTAAATGCAACAAAATAGAACAGAACCATATTTTCGTAGGTTCTTGTACATGCTAAGATTCAAAATAGAACAAAACCCTAATTTCGTAGGTTCTTGTACATGATAAGCTTCAACCAAATACTACAATCCTTAACTTTAGCGGTTCTTGTGTATACTAAATTCAACCAATTAGGACAGATCCGTAATTTTATAGATTTTCCTATATGCTTAGTTTCAACCAAATAGGAGAATTCTTAATTTTACTGGTCCTTGTATATAATGAATTTCAACCAAATAGAACACGTAAACAACTTTATAGGCTCTTGTACAAGCCAAGTTTCAATATAGAACAGAACACAAATTTCGTATGTTCTTGTATATGCTACGCTTCAACCAAATACTACAATCCTTAATTTTAGTGGTTCTTGTGTATACTAAATTCAACCAATTAGAACAGATCCATAATTTTATAGATTTTCCTATATGCTAAGTTTCAACCAAATAGGAGAATTCTTAATTTTACTGGTCCTTGTATATAATGAATTTCAACCAAATGGAACACATAAACAAATTTATAGGCTCTTGTACATGCTAAGTTTCAAAATAGAACAAAACCCTAATTTCGTATGTTCTTGTACACGCTAAGCTTCAACCAAATACTACAATCCTTAACTTTAGTGGTTCTTGTGTATACTAAATTCAACCAATTAGAACAGATCCATAATTTTATAGATTTTTCTATATGCAAAGTTTCAACCACATAGGAGAATTCTTAATTTTATTGGTTCGTGCATAGGATGAGTTTCCACCAAATAGGCCAGATCCACAATTTTATACGTTCTTGTACATGTTAAGTTTCAAAATAGAACAAAACCCTAATTTCGTAGGTTCATGCATATGCTAAGCTTCAACCAAATAGGACAATCCTTAATTGTAGTGATTCTTGTATATACTAAATGCAACAAAATAGAACAGAACCATAATTTTTAGGTTCTTGTACAGCTAAGTTTCAAAATAGAACAGAACCATAATTTCGTTGGTTCTTGTACATTGTAAGTTTCAAAATAGAACAAAACCCTAATTTCGTATGTTCTTGTATATGCTAAGCTTCAACCAAATACTACAATCCTTAATTTTAGTGGTTCTTGTGTATACTAAATTCAAACAATTAGAACAGATCCATAATTTTATAGATTTTCCTATATGCTAAGTTTCAACCAAATAGGAGAATTCTTAATTTTATTGGTTCGTGCAGAGAATGAGTTTCCACCAAATAGGCCAGATCTACAATTTTATACGTTCTTGTACATGCTAAGTTTCAAAATAGAACAGAACCATAATTTCGTTGGTTCTTGTACATGCTAAGTTTCAAAATAGAACAGAACCCTAATTTCGTAGGTTCATGCATATGCTAAGCTTCAACCAAATAGGACAATCATTAATAGTAGTGATTCTTGTATGTACTAAATTCATCCAAATAGATCGGATCCACAATTTTATAGGATCTTGTACAGGCTATGTTTCAAAATAGAACACAAAACTAATTTCGTAGGTTCTTGTACATGCTAAGCATCAACCAAATACTACAATCCTTAACTTTAGGGGTTCTTGTGTATACTTAATTCAACCAATTAGAACAGATCCACAATTTTATTGATTTTTCTATATGCTAAGTTTCAACCAAATAGGAGAATTCTTATTTTTACTGGTCCTTGTATATAATGAGATTCCACCAAAAAGGACAGATCCACAATTTTATAGGTTCTTGTACATGCTATGTTTCAAAATAGAACAGAACATAAATTTCGTAGGTTCATGCATTTGATAAGCTTCATCCAAATAGGACAATCCTTAATTGTAATGATTCTTGTATATACTAAATGCAACCAAATAGAACAGATCCATAATTTTATAGATTTTCCTATATGCTAAGTTTCAACCAAAGAGGAGAATTCTTAATTTTATTTATTCGTGTATATAATGAGTTTCCACCCAATAGGCCAGATCCACAATTTTATAGGTTCTTGCACATGCTAAGTTTCAAAATAGAACAGAACCATAATTTCGTTGGTTCTTGTACATGCTAAGTTTCAAAATAGAACAAAACCCTACTTTCGTATGTTCTTGTATATGCTAAGCTTCAACCAAATACTACAATCCTTAATTTTAGTGGTTCTTGTGTATACTAAATTCAAACAATTAGAACAGATCCATAATTACATAGGTTCTTGTACATGCTAAGTTTTATAATAGAACAGAACCCTATTTTCGTAGGTTCTTGTACATGCTAAGTTTCAAAATAGAACAGAACCCTAATTTCGTCGGTTCTTGTACATGCTAAGTTTCAAAATAGAACAGAACCATAATTTCGTTGGTTCTTGTACATGCTAAGTTTCAAAATAGAACAAAACCCTAATTTCGTATGTTCTTGTATATGCTAAGCTTCAACCAAATACTACAATCCTTAATTTTAGTGGTTCTTGTGTATACTAAATTCAAACAATTAGAACAGTTCCATAATTACATAGGTTCTTGTACATGCTAAGTTTCAAAAAGGAACAGAATCCTAATTTCGTATGTTCTTGTACACGCTAAGCTTAAACCAAATACTACAATCCTTAACTTTAGTGGTTCTTGTGTATACTAAATTCAACCAATTAGAACAGATCCATAATTTTATATATTTCCTATATGCTAAGTTTCAACCAAATAGGAGAATTCTTAATATTATTGGTACGTGCATAGAATGAGTTTCCACCAAATAGGCCAGATCCACAATTTTATACGTTCTTGTACATGCTAAGTTTCAAAATAGAACAGAACCATAATTTCGTTGGTTCTTGTACATGCTAAGTTTCAAAATAGAACAAAACCCTAATTTCGTAGGTTCATGCATATGCTAAGCTTCAACCAAATAGGACAATCCTTAATTGTAGTGATTCTTGTATATACTAAATGCAACAAAATAGAACAGAACCATAATTTTTAGGTTCTTGTACAGCTAAGTTTCAAAATAGAACAGAACCATAATTTCGTTGGTTCTTGTACATGCTAAGTTTCAAAATAGAACAAAACCCTAATTTCGTATGTTCTTGTATATGCTAAGCTTCAACCAAATACTACAATCCTTAATTTTAGTGGATCTTGTGTATACTAAATTCAAACAATTAGAACAGATCCATAATTACATAGGTTCTTGTACATGCTAAGCTTTATAATAGAACAGAACCCTATTTTCGTAGGTTCTTGTACATGCTAAGTTTCAAAATAGAACAGAACCCTAATTTCGTAGGTTCTTGTACATGCTAAGTTTCAAAATAGAACAGAACCATAATTTCGTTGGTTCTTGTACATGCTAAGTTTCAAAATAGAACAAAACCCTAATTTCGTATGTTCTTGTATATGCTAAGCTTCAACCAATACTACAATCCTTAATTTTAGTGGTTCTTGTGTATACAAAATTCAAACAATTAGAACAGATCCATAATTACATAGGTTCTTGTACATGCTAAGTTTTATAATAGAACAGAACCCTATTTTCGTAGGTTCTTGTACATGCTAAGTTTCAAAATAGAACAGAACCCTAATTTCGTAGGTTCTTGTACATGCTAAGTTTCAAAATAGAACAGAACCATAATTTCGTTGGTTCTTGTACATGCTAAGTTTCAAAATAGAACAAATCCCTAATTTCGTATGTTCTTGTATATGCTAAGCTTCAACCAAATACTACAATCCTTAATTTTAGTGGTTCTTGTGTATACTAAATTCAAACAATTAGAACAGATCCATAATTACATAGGTTCTTGTACATGCTAAGTTTTATAATAGAACAGAACCCTATTTTCGTAGGTTCTTGTACATGCTAAGTTTCAAAATAGAACAGAACCCTAATTTCGTCGGTTCTTGTACATGCTAAGTTTCAAAATAGAACAGAACCATAATTTCGTTGGTTCTTGTACATGCTAAGTTTCAAAATAGAACAAAACCCTAATTTCGTATGTTCTTGTATATGCTAAGCTTCAACCAAATACTACAATCCTTAATTTTAGTGGTTCTTGTGTATACTAAATTCAAACAATTAGAACAGATCCATAATTACATAGGTTCTTGTACATGCTAAGTTATATAATAGAACAGAACCCTATTTTCGTAGTTTCTTGTACATGCTAAGTTTTATAATAGAACAGAACCCTATTTTCGTAGGTTCTTGTACGTGCTAAGTTTCAAAATAGAACAGAACCCTAATTTCGTAGGTTCTTGTACATGCTAAGTTTCAAAAAGGAACAGAACCCTAATTTCGTATGTTCTTGTACACGCTAAGCTTCAACCAAATACTACAATCCTTAATTTTAGTGGATCTTGTGTATACTAAATTCAAACAATTAGAACAGTTCCATAATTACATAGGTTCTTGTACATGCTAAGTTTCAAAAAGGAACAGAACCCTAATTTCGTATGTTCTTGTACACGCTAAGCTTAAACCAAATACTACAATCCTTAACTTTAGTGGTTCTTGTGTATACAAAATTCAAACAATTAGAACAGATCCATAATTACATAGGTTCTTGTACATGCTAAGTTTTATAATAGAACAGAACCCTATTTTCGTAGGTTCTTGTACATGCTAAGTTTCAAAATAGAACAGAACCCTAATTTCGTAGGTTCTTGTACATGCTAAGTTTCAAAATAGAACAGAACCATAATTTCGTTGGTTCTTGTACATGCTAAGTTTCAAAATAGAACAAATCCCTAATTTCGTATGTTCTTGTATATGCTAAGCTTCAACCAAATACTACAATCCTTAATTTTAGTGGTTCTTGTGTATACTAAATTCAAACAATTAGAACAGATCCATAATTACATAGGTTCTTGTACATGCTATGTTTTATAATAGAACAGAACCCTATTTTCGTAGGTTCTTGTACATGCTAAGTTTCAAAATAGAACAGAACCCTAATTTCGTCGGTTCTTGTACATGCTAAGTTTCAAAATAGAACAGAACCATAATTTCGTTGGTTCTTGTACATGCTAAGTTTCAAAATAGAACAAAACCCTAATTTCGTATGTTCTTGTATATGCTAAGCTTCAACCAAATACTACAATCCTTAATTTTAGTGGTTCTTGTGTATACTAAATTCAAACAATTAGAACAGATCCATAATTACATAGGTTCTTGTACATGCTAAGTTATATAATAGAACAGAACCCTATTTTCGTAGTTTCTTGTACATGCTAAGTTTTATAATAGAACAGAACCCTATTTTCGTAGGTTCTTGTACGTGCTAAGTTTCAAAATAGAACAGAACCCTAATTTCGTAGGTTCTTGTACATGCTAAGTTTCAAAAAGGAACAGAACCCTAATTTCGTATGTTCTTGTACACGCTAAGCTTCAACCAAATACTACAATCCTTAATTTTAGTGGATCTTGTGTATACTAAATTCAAACAATTAGAACAGTTCCATAATTACATAGGTTCTTGTACATGCTAAGTTTCAAAAAGGAACAGAACCCTAATTTCGTATGTTCTTGTACACGCTAAGCTTAAACCAAATACTACAATCCTTAACTTTAGTGGTTCTTGTGTATACTAAATTCAACCAATTAGAACAGATCCATAATTTTATATATTTCCAATATGCTAAGTTTCAACCAAATAGGAGAATTCTTAATATTATTGGTTCGTGCATAGAATGAGTTTCCACCAAATAGGCCAGATCCACAATTTTATACGTTCTTGTACATGCTAAGTTTCAAAATAGAACAGAACCATAATTTCGTTGGTTCTTGTACATGCTAAGTTTCAAAATAGAACAAAACCCTAATTTCGTATGTTCTTGTATATGCTAAGCTTCAACCAAATACTACAGTCCTTAATTTTAGTGGTTCTTGTGTATACTAAATTCAAACAATTAGAACAGATCCATAATTACATAGGTTCTTGTACATGCTAAGTTTTATAATAGAACAGAACCCTATTTTCGTAGGTTCTTGTACATGCTAAGTTTCAAAATAGAACAGAACCCTAATTTCGTAGGTTCTTGTACATGCTAAGTTTCAAAATAGAACAGAACCATAATTTCGTTGGTTCTTGTACATGCTAAGTTTCAAAATAGAACAAAACCCTAATTTCGTATGTTCTTGTATATGCTAAGCTTCAACCAAATACTACAATCCTTAATTTTAGTGGTTCTTGTGTATACTAAATTCAAACAATTAGAACAGATCCATAATTACATAGGTTCTTGTACATGCTAAGTTATATAATAGAACAGAACCCTATTTTCGTAGTTTCTTGTACATGCTAAGTTTTATAATAGAACAGAACCCTATTTTCGTAGGTTCTTGTACGTGCTAAGTTTCAAAATAGAACAGAACCCTAATTTCGTAGGTTCTTGTACATGCTAAGTTTCAAAAAGGAACAGAACCCTAATTTCGTATGTTCTTGTACACGCTAAGCTTCAACCAAATACTACAATCCTTAATTTTAGTGGTTCTTGTGTATACTAAATTCAAACAATTAGAACAGTTCCATAATTACATAGGTTCTTGTACATGCTAAGTTTCAAAAAGGAACAGAACCCTAATTTCGTATGTTCTTGTACACGCTAAGCTTAAACCAAATACTACAATCCTTAACTTTAGTGGTACTTGTGTATACTAAATTCAACCAATTAGAACAGATCCATAATTTTATATATTTCCTATATGCTAAGTTTCAACCAAATAGGAGAATTCTTAATATTATTGGTTCGTGCATAGAATGAGTTTCCACCAAATAGGCCAGATCCACAATTTTATACGTTCTTGTACATGCTAAGTTTCAAAATAGAACAGAACCATAATTTCGTTGGTTCTTGTACATGCTAAGTTTCAAAATAGAACAAAACCCTAATTTCGTATGTTCTTGTATATGCTAAGCTTCAACCAAATACTACAATCCTTAATTTTAGTGGTTCTTGTGTATACTAAATTCAAACAATTAGAACAGATCCATAATTACATAGGTTCTTGTACATGCTAAGTTTTATAATAGAACAGAACCCTATTTTCGTAGGTTCTTGTACATGCTAAGTTTCAAAATAGAACAGAACCATAATTTCGTTGGTTCTTGTACATGCTAAGTTTCAAAATAGAACAAAACCCTAATTTCGTATGTTCTTGTATATGCTAAGCTTCAACCAAATACTACAATCCTTAATTTTAGTGGTTCTTGTGTATACTAAATTCAACAAAATAGAACAGATCCACAATTTTTAGGTTCTTGTACAGCTAAGTTTCAAAATAGAACAGAACCATAATTTCGTTGGTTCTTGTACATGCTAAGTTTCAAAATAGAACAAAACCCAATTTCGTATGTTCTTGTATATGCTAAGCTTCAACCAAATACTACAATCCTTAATTTTAGTGGTTCTTGTGTATACTAAATTCAAACAATTAGAACAAATCCATAATTACATAGGTTCTTGTACATGCTAAGTTTTATAATAGAACAGAACCCTATTTTCGTAGGTTCTTGTACATGCTAAGTTTCAAAATAGAACAGAACCCTAATTTCGTAGGTTCTTGTACATGCTAAGTTTCAAAATAGAACAGAACCATAATTTCGTTGGTTCTTGTACATGCTAAGTTTCAAAATAGAACAAAACCCTAATTTCGTATGTTCTTGTATATGCTAAGCTTCAACCAAATACTACAATCCTTAATTTTAGTGGTTCTTGTGTATACTAAATTCAAACAATTAGAACAGATCCATAATTACATAGGTTCTTGTACATGCTAAGTTTTATAATAGAACAGAACCCTATTTTCGTAGGTTCTTGTACATGCTAGGTTTCAAAATAGAACAGAACCCTAATTTCGTCGGTTCTTGTACATGCTAAGTTTCAAAATAGAACAGAACCATAATTTCGTTGCTTCTTGTACATGCTAAGTTTCAAAATAGAACAAAACCCTAATTTCGTATGTTCTTGTATATGCTAAGCTTCAACCAAATACTACAATCCTTAATTTTAGTGGTTCTTGTGTATACTAAATTCAACAAAATAGAACAGATCCACAATTTTTAGGTTCTTGTACAGCTAAGTTTCAAAATAGAACAGAACCATAATTTCGTTGGTTCTTGTACATGCTAAGTTACAAAATAGAACAAAACCCAATTTCGTATGTTCTTGTATATGCTAAGCTTCAACCAAATACTACAATCCTTAATTTTAGTGGTTCTTGTGTATACTAAATTCAAACAATTAGAACAAATCCATAATTACATAGGTTCTTGTACATGCTAAGTTTTATAATAGAACAGAACCCTATTTTCGTAGGTTCTTGTACATGCTAAGTTTCAAAATAGAACAGAACCCTAATTTCGTAGGTTCTTGTACATGCTAAGTTTCAAAATAGAACAGAACCATAATTTCGTTGGTTCTTGTACATGCTAAGTTTCAAAATAGAACAAAACCCTAATTTCGTATGTTCTTGTATATGCTAAGCTTCAACCAAATACTACAATCCTTAATTTTAGTGGTTCTTGTGTATACTAAATTCAAACAATTAGAACAGATCCATAATTACATAGGTTCTTGTACATGCTAAGTTTTATAATAGAACAGAACCCTATTTTCGAAGGTTCTTGTACATGCTAAGTTTCAAAATAGAACAGAACCCTAATTTCGTAGGTTCTTGTACATGCTAAGTTTCAAAATAGAACAGAACCCTAATTTCGTAGGTTCTTGTACATGCTAAGTTTCAAAATAGAACAGAACCATAATTTCGTTGGTTCTTGTACATGCTAAGTTTCAAAATAGAACAAAACCCTAATTTCGTATGTTCTTGTATATGCTAAGCTTCAACCAAATACTACAATCCTTAATTTTAGTGGTTCTTGTGTATACTAAATTCAAACAATTAGAACAGATCCATAATTACATAGGTCCTTGTACATGCTAAGTTTTATAATAGAACAGAACCCTATTTTCGTAGGTTCTTGTACATGCTAAGTTTCAAAATAGAACAGAACCCTAATTTCGTAGGTTCTTGTACATGCTAAGTTTCAAAATAGAACAGAACCATAATTTCGTTGGTTCTTGTACATGCTAAGTTTCAAAATAGAACAAAACCCAATTTCGTATGTTCTTGTATATGCTAAGCTTCAACCAAATACTACAATCCTTAATTTTAGTGGTTCTTGTGTATACTAAATTCAAACAATTAGAACAAATCCATAATTACATAGGTTCTTGTACATGCTAAGTTTTATAATAGAACAGAACCCTATTTTCGTAGGTTCTTGTACATGCTAAGTTTCAAAATAGAACAGAACCCTAATTTCGTAGGTTCTTGTACATGCTAAGTTTCAAAATAGAACAGAACCATAATTTCGTTGGTTCTTGTACATGCTAAGTTTCAAAATAGAACATAACCCTAATTTCGTATGTTCTTGTATATGCTAAGCTTCAACCAAATACTACAATCCTTAATTTTAGTGGTTCTTGTGTATACTAAATTCAAACAATTAGAACAGATCCATAATTACATAGGTTCTTGTTCATGCTAAGTTTTATAATAGAACAGAACCCTATTTTCGAAGGTTCTTGTACATGCTAAGTTTCAAAATAGAACAGAACCCTAATTTCGTAGGTTCTTGTACATGCTAAGTTTCAAAATAGAACAGAACCATAATTTCGTTGGTTCTTGTACATGCTAAGTTTCAAAATAGAACAAAACCCTAATTTCGTATGTTCTTGTATATGCTAAGCTTCAACCAAATACTACAATCCTTAATTTTAGTGGTTCTTGTGTATACTAAATTCAAACAATTAGAACAGATCCATAATTACATAGGTTCTTGTACATGCTAAGTTTTATAATAGAACAGAACCCTATTTTCGTAGGTTCTTGTACATGCTAAGTTTCAAAATAGAACAGAACCCTAATTTCGTCGGTTCTTGTACATGCTAAGTTTCAAAATAGAACAGAACCATAATTTCGTTGGTTCTTGTACATGCTAAGTTTCAAAATAGAACAAAACCCTAATTTCGTATGTTTTTGTATATGCTAAGCTTCAACCAAATACTACAATCCTTAATTTTAGTGGTTCTTGTGTATACTAAATTCAAACAATTAGAACAGATCCATAATTACATAGGTTCTTGTACATGCTAAGTTATATAATAGAACAGAACCCTATTTTCGTAGTTTCTTGTACATGCTAAGTTTTATAATAGAACAGAACCCTATTTTCGTAGGTTCTTGTACGTGCTAAGTTTCAAAATAGAACAGAACCCTAATTTCGTAGGTTCTTGTACATGCTAAGTTTCAAAAAGGAACAGAACCCTAATTTCGTATGTTCTTGTACACGCTAAGCTTCAACCAAATACTACAATCCTTAATTTTAGTGGTTCTTGTGTATACTAAATTCAAACAATTAGAACAGTTCCATAATTACATAGGTTCTTGTACAAGCTAAGTTTCAAAAAGGAACAGAACCCTAATTTCGTATGTTCTTGTACACGCTAAGCTTAAACCAAATACTACAATCCTTAACTTTAGTGGTTCTTGTGTATACTAAATTCAACCAATTAGAACAGATCCATAATTTTATATATTTCCAATATGCTAAGTTTCAACCAAATAGGAGAATTCTTAATATTATTGGTTCGTGCATAGAATGAGTTTCCACCAAATAGGCCAGATCCACAATTTTATACGTTCTTGTACATGCTAAGTTTCAAAATAGAACAGAACCATAATTTCGTTGGTTCTTGTACATGCTAAGTTTCAAAATAGAACAAAACCCTAATTTCGTAGGTTCATGCATATGCTAAGCTTCAACCAAATAGGACAATCCTTAATTGTAGTGATTCTTGTATATACTAAATGCAACAAAATAGAACAGAACCATAATTTTTAGGTTCTTGTACAGCTAAGTTTCAAAATAGAACAGAACCATAATTTCGTTGGTTCTTGTACATGCTAAGTTTCAAAATAGAACAAAACCCTAATTTCGTATGTTCTTGTATATGCTAAGCTTCAACCAAATACTACAGTCCTTAATTTTAGTGGTTCTTGTGTATACTAAATTCAAACAATTAGAACAGATCCATAATTACATAGGTTCTTGTACATGCTAAGTTTTATAATAGAACAGAACCCTATTTTCGTAGGTTCTTGTACATGCTAAGTTTCAAAATAGAACAGAACCCTAATTTCGTAGGTTCTTGTACATGCTAAGTTTCAAAATAGAACAGAACCATAATTTCGTTGGTTCTTGTACATGCTAAGTTTCAAAATAGAACAAAACCCTAATTTCGTATGTTCTTGTATATGCTAAGCTTCAACCAAATACTACAATCCTTAATTTTAGTGGTTCTTGTGTATACTAAATTCAAACAATTAGAACAGATCCATAATTACATAGGTTCTTGTACATGCTAAGTTATATAATAGAACAGAACCCTATTTTCGTAGTTTCTTGTACATGCTAAGTTTTATAATAGAACAGAACCCTATTTTCGTAGGTTCTTGTACGTGCTAAGTTTCAAAATAGAACAGAACCCTAATTTCGTAGGTTCTTGTACATGCTAAGTTTCAAAAAGGAACAGAACCCTAATTTCGTATGTTCTTGTACACGCTAAGCTTCAACCAAATACTACAATCCTTAATTTTAGTGGTTCTAGTGTATACTAAATTCAAACAATTAGAACAGTTCCATAATTACATAGGTTCTTGTACATGCTAAGTTTCAAAAAGGAACAGAACCCTAATTTCGTATGTTCTTGTACACGCTAAGCTTAAACCAAATACTACAATCCTTAACTTTAGTGGTTCTTGTGTATACTAAATTCAACCAATTAGAACAGATCCATAATTTTATATATTTCCTATATGCTAAGTTTCAACCAAATAGGAGAATTCTTAATATTATTGGTTCGTGCATAGAATGAGTTTCCACCAAATAGGCCAGATCCACAATTTTATACGTTCTTGTACATGCTAAGTTTCAAAATAGAACAGAACCATAATTTCGTTTGTTCTTGTACATGCTAAGTTTCAAAATAGAACAAAACCCTAATTTCGTAGGTTCATGCATATGCTAAGCTTCAACCAAATAGGACAATCCTTAATTGTAGTGATTCTTGTATATACTAAATGCAACAAAATAGAACAGAACCATAATTTTTAGGTTCTTGTACAGCTAAGTTTCAAAATAGAACAGAACCATAATTTCGTTGGTTCTTGTACATGCTAAGTTTCAAAATAGAACAAAACCCTAATTTCGTATGTTCTTGTATATGCTAAGCTTCAACCAAATACTACAATCCTTAATTTTAGTGGTTCTTGTGTATACTAAATTCAAACAATTAGAACAGATCCATAATTACATAGGTTCTTGTACATGCTAAGTTTTATAATAGAACAGAACCCTATTTTCGTAGGTTCTTGTACATGCTAAGTTTCAAAATAGAACAGAACCATAATTTCGTTGGTTCTTGTACATGCTAAGTTTCAAAATAGAACAAAACCCTAATTTCGTATGTTCTTGTATATGCTAAGCTTCAACCAAATACTACAATCCTTAATTTTAGTGGTTCTTGTGTATACTAAATTCAAACAATTAGAACAGATCCATAATTACATAGGTTCTTGTACATGCTAAGTTTTATAATAGAACAGAACCCTAATTTCGTAGGTTCTTGTACATGCTAAGTTTCAAAATAGAACAAAACCCTAATTTCGTATGTTCTTGTATATGCTAAGCTTCAACCAAATACTACAATCCTTAATTTTAGTGGTTCTTGTGTATACTAAATTCAAACAATTAGAACAGATCCATAATTACATAGGTTCTTGTACATGCTAAGTTTTATAATAGAACAGAACCCTATTTTCGTAGGTTCTTGTACATGCTAAGTTTCAAAATAGAACAGAACCATAATTTCGTTGGTTCTTGTACATGCTAAGTTTCAAAATAGAACAAAACCCTAATTTCGTATGTTCTTGTATATGCTAAGCTTCAACCAAATACTACAATCCTTAATTTTAGTGGTTCTTGTGTATACTAAATTCAAACAATTAGAACAGATCCATAATTACATAGGTTCTTGTACATGCTAAGTTTTATAATAGAACAGAACCCTATTTTCGTAGGTTCTTGTACATGCTAAGTTTCAAAATAGAACAGAACCCTAATTTCGTCGGTTCTTGTACATGCTAAGTTTCAAAATAGAACAGAACCATAATTTCGTTGCTTCTTGTACATGCTAAGTTTCAAAATAGAACAAAACCCTAATTTCGTATGTTCTTGTATATGCTAAGCTTCAACCAAATACTACAATCCTTAATTTTAGTGGTTCTTGTGTATACTAAATTCAACAAAATAGAACAGATCCACAATTTTTAGGTTCTTGTACAGCTAAGTTTCAAAATAGAACAGAACCATAATTTCGTTGGTTCTTGTACATGCTAAGTTTCAAAATAGAACAAAACCCAATTTCGTATGTTCTTGTATATGCTAAGCTTCAACCAAATACTACAATCCTTAATTTTAGTGGTTCTTGTGTATACTAAATTCAAACAATTAGAACAAATCCATAATTACATAGGTTCTTGTACATGCTAAGTTTTATAATAGAACAGAACCCTATTTTCGTAGGTTCTTGTACATGCTAAGTTTCAAAATAGAACAGAACCCTAATTTCGTAGGTTCTTGTACATGCTAAGTTTCAAAATAGAACAGAACCATAATTTCGTTGGTTCTTGTACATGCTAAGTTTCAATATAGAACAAAACCCTAATTTCGTATGTTCTTGTATATGCTAAGCTTCAACCAAATACTACAATCCTTAATTTTAGTGGTTCTTGTGTATACTAAATTCAAACAATTAGAACAGATCCATAATTACATAGGTTCTTGTACATGCTAAGTTTTATAATAGAACAGAACCCTATTTTCGAAGGTTCTTGTACATGCTAAGTTTCAAAATAGAACAGAACCCTAATTTCGTAGGTTCTTGTACATGCTAAGTTTCAAAATAGAACAGAACCCTAATTTCGTAGGTTCTTGTACATGCTAAGTTTCAAAATAGAACAGAACCATAATTTCGTTGGTTCTTGTACATGCTAAGTTTCAAAATAGAACAAAACCCTAATTTCGTATGTTCTTGTATATGCTAAGCTTCAACCAAATACTACAATCCTTAATTTTAGTGGTTCTTGTGTATACTAAATTCAAACAATTAGAACAGATCCATAATTACATAGGTCCTTGTACATGCTAAGTTTTATAATAGAACAGAACCCTATTTTCGTAGGTTCTTGTACATGCTAAGTTTCAAAATAGAACAGAACCCTAATTTCGTAGGTTCTTGTACATGCTAAGTTTCAAAATAGAACAGAACCATAATTTCGTTGGTTCTTGTACATGCTAAGTTTCAAAATAGAACAAAACCCAATTTCGTATGTTCTTGTATATGCTAAGCTTCAACCAAATACTACAATCCTTAATTTTAGTGGTTCTTGTGTATACTAAATTCAAACAATTAGAACAGATCCATAATTACATAGGTTCTTGTACATGCTAAGTTTTATAATAGAACAGAACCCTATTTTCGTAGGTTCTTGTACATGCTAGGTTTCAAAATAGAACAGAACCCTAATTTCGTCGGTTCTTGTACATGCTAAGTTTCAAAATAGAACAGAACCATAATTTCGTTGCTTCTTGTACATGCTAAGTTTCAAAATAGAACAAAACCCTAATTTCGTATGTTCTTGTATATGCTAAGCTTCAACCAAATACTACAATCCTTAATTTTAGTGGTTCTTGTGTATACTAAATTCAACAAAATAGAACAGATCCACAATTTTTAGGTTCTTGTACAGCTAAGTTTCAAAATAGAACAGAACCATAATTTCGTTGGTTCTTGTACATGCTAAGTTACAAAATAGAACAAAACCCAATTTCGTATGTTCTTGTATATGCTAAGCTTCAACCAAATACTACAATCCTTAATTTTAGTGGTTCTTGTGTATACTAAATTCAAACAATTAGAACAGATCCATAATTACATAGGTTCTTGTACATGCTAAGTTTTATAATAGAACAGAACCCTATTTTCGTAGGTTCTTGTACATGCTAGGTTTCAAAATAGAACAGAACCCTAATTTCGTCGGTTCTTGTACATGCTAAGTTTCAAAATAGAACAGAACCATAATTTCGTTGCTTCTTGTACATGCTAAGTTTCAAAATAGAACAAAACCCTAATTTCGTATGTTCTTGTATATGCTAAGCTTCAACCAAATACTACAATCCTTAATTTTAGTGGTTCTTGTGTATACTAAATTCAACAAAATAGAACAGATCCACAATTTTTAGGTTCTTGTACAGCTAAGTTTCAAAATAGAACAGAACCATAATTTCGTTGGTTCTTGTACATGCTAAGTTTCAAAATAGAACAAAACCCAATTTCGTATGTTCTTGTATATGCTAAGCTTCAACCAAATACTACAATCCTTAATTTTAGTGGTTCTTGTGTATACTAAATTCAAACAATTAGAACAAA
Source organism: Bombus pascuorum (assembly GCF_905332965.1). NCBI lineage: Eukaryota > Metazoa > Arthropoda > Insecta > Hymenoptera > Apidae > Bombus > Bombus pascuorum. The sequence goes on from NW_026869730.1 coordinate 2,007,864, forward strand.
TCCATAATTACATAGGTTCTTGTACATGCTAAGTTTTATAATAGAACAGAACCCTATTTTCGTAGGTTCTTGTACATGCTAAGTTTCAAAATAGAACAGAACCCTAATTTCGTAGGTTCTTGTACATGCTAAGTTTCAAAATAGAACAGAACCATAATTTCGTTGGTTCTTGTACATGCTAAGTTTCAAAATAGAACAAAACCCTAATTTCGTATGTTCTTGTATATGCTAAGCTTCAACCAAATACTACAATCCTTAATTTTAGTGGTTCTTGTGTATACTAAATTCAAACAATTAGAACAGATCCATAATTACATAGGTTCTTGTACATGCTAAGTTTTATAATAGAACAGAACCCTATTTTCGAAGGTTCTTGTACATGCTAAGTTTCAAAATAGAACAGAACCCTAATTTCGTAGGTTCTTGTACATGCTAAGTTTCAAAATAGAACAGAACCCTAATTTCGTAGGTTCTTGTACATGCTAAGTTTCAAAATAGAACAGAACCATAATTTCGTTGGTTCTTGTACATGCTAAGTTTCAAAATAGAACAAAACCCTAATTTCGTATGTTCTTGTATATGCTAAGCTTCAACCAAATACTACAATCCTTAATTTTAGTGGTTCTTGTGTATACTAAATTCAAACAATTAGAACAGATCCATAATTACATAGGTCCTTGTACATGCTAAGTTTTATAATAGAACAGAACCCTATTTTCGTAGGTTCTTGTACATGCTAAGTTTCAAAATAGAACAGAACCCTAATTTCGTAGGTTCTTGTACATGCTAAGTTTCAAAATAGAACAGAACCATAATTTCGTTGGTTCTTGTACATGCTAAGTTTCAAAATAGAACAAAACCCTAATTTCGTATGTTCTTGTATATGCTAAGCTTCAACCAAATACTACAATCCTTAATTTTAGTGGTTCTTGTGTATACTAAATTCAAACAATTAGAACAGATCCATAATTACATAGGTTCTTGTACATGCTAAGTTTTATAATAGAACAGAACCCTAATTTCGTAGGTTCTTGTACATGCTAAGTTTCAAAATAGAACAGAACCATAATTTCGTTGGTTCTTGTACATGCTAAGTTTCAAAATACAACAAAACCCTAATTTCGTATGTTCTTGTATATGCTAAGCTTCAACCAAATACTACAATCCTTAATTTTAGTGGTTCTTGTGTATACTAAATTCAAACAATTAGAACAGATCCATAATTACATAGGTTCTTGTACATGCTAAGTTTTATAATAGAACAGAACCCTATTTTCGTAGGTTCTTGTACATGCTAAGTTTCAAAATAGAACAGAACCCTAATTTCGTCGGTTCTTGTACATGCTAAGTTTCAAAATAGAACAGAACCATAATTTCGTTGCTTCTTGTACATGCTAAGTTTCAAAATAGAACAAAAACTTAATTTCGTATGTTCTTGTATATGCTAAGCTTCAACCAAATACTACAATCCTTAATTTTAGTGGTTCTTGTGTATACTAAATTCAACAAAATAGAACAGATCCACAATTTTTAGGTTCTTGTACAGCTAAGTTTCAAAATAGAACAGAACCATAATATCGTTGGTTCTTGTACATGCTAAGTTTCAAAATAGAACAAAACCCAATTTCGTATGTTCTTGTATATGCTAAGCTTCAACCAAATACTACAATCCTTAATTTTAGTGGTTCTTGTGTATACTAAATTCAAACAATTAGAACAAATCCATAATTACATAGGTTCTTGTACATGCTAAGTTTTATAATAGAACAGAACCCTATTTTCGTAGGTTCTTGTACATGCTAAGTTTCAAAATAGAACAGAACCCTAATTTCGTAGGTTCTTGTACATGCTAAGTTTCAAAATAGAACAGAACCATAATTTCGTTGGTTCTTGTACATGCTAAGTTTCAAAATAGAACAAAACCCTAATTTCGTATGTTCTTGTATATGCTAAGCTTCAACCAAATACTACAATCCTTAATTTTAGTGGTTCTTGTGTATACTAAATTCAAACAATTTGAACAGATCCATAATTACATAGGTTCTTGTACATGCTAAGTTTTATAATAGAACAGAACCCTATTTTCGAAGGTTCTTGTACATGCTAAGTTTCAAAATAGAACAGAACCCTAATTTCGTAGGTTCTTGTACATGCTAAGTTTCAAAATAGAACAGAACCCTAATTTCGTAGGTTCTTGTACATGCTAAGTTTCAAAATAGAACAGAACCATAATTTCGTTGGTTCTTGTACATGCTAAGTTTCAAAATAGAACAAAACCCTAATTTCGTATGTTCTTGTATATGCTAAGCTTCAACCAAATACTACAATCCTTAATTTTAGTGGTTCTTGTGTATACTAAATTCAAACAATTAGAACAGATCCATAATTACATAGGTTCTTGTACATGCTAAGTTTCAAAATAGAACAGAACCCTAATTTCGTAGGTTCTTGTACATGCTAAGTTTCAAAATAGAACAGAACCATAATTTCGTTGGTTCTTGTACATGCTAAGTTTCAAAATAGAACAAAACCCTAATTTCGTATGTTCTTGTATATGCTAAGCTTCAACCAAATACTACAATCCTTAATTTTAGTGGTTCTTGTGTATACTAAATTCAAACAATTAGAACAGATCCATAATTACATAGGTTCTTGTACATGCTAAGTTTTATAATAGAACAGAACCCTATTTTCGTAGGTTCTTGTACATGCTAAGTTTCAAAATAGAACAGAACCCTAATTTCGTAGGTTCTTGTACATGCTAAGTTTCAAAATAGAACAGAACCATAATTTCGTTGGTTCTTGTACATGCTAAGTTTCAAAATAGAACAAAACCCTAATTTCGTATGTTCTTGTATATGCTAAGCTTCAACCAAATACTACAATCCTTAATTTTAGTGGTTCTTGTGTATACTAAATTCAAACAATTAGAACAGATCCATAATTACATAGGTTCTTGTACATGCTAAGTTTTATAATAGAACAGAACCCTATTTTCGAAGGTTCTTGTACATGCTAAGTTTCAAAATAGAACAGAACCCTAATTTCGTATGTTCTTGTATATGCTAAGCTTCAACCAAATACTACAATCCTTAATTTTAGTGGTTCTTGTGTATACTAAATTCAAACAATTAGAACAGATCCATAATTACATAGGTTCTTGTACATGCTAAGTTTTATAATAGAACAGAACCCTATTTTCGTAGGTTCTTGTACATGCTAGGTTTCAAAATAGAACAGAACCCTAATTTCGTCGGTTCTTGTACATGCTAAGTTTCAAAATAGAACAGAACCATAATTTCGTTGCTTCTTGTACATGCTAAGTTTCAAAATAGAACAAAACCCTAATTTCGTATGTTCTTGTATATGCTAAGCTTCAACCAAATACTACAATCCTTAATTTTAGTGGTTCTTGTGTATACTAAATTCAACAAAATAGAACAGATCCACAATTTTTAGGTTCTTGTACAGCTAAGTTTCAAAATAGAACAGAACCATAATTTCGTTGGTTCTTGTACATGCTAAGTTTCAAAATAGAACAAAACCCAATTTCGTATGTTCTTGTATATGCTAAGCTTCAACCAAATACTACAATCCTTAATTTTAGTGGTTCTTGTGTATACTAAATTCAAACAATTAGAACAAATCCATAATTACATAGGTTCTTGTACATGCTAAGTTTTATAATAGAACAGAACCCTATTTTCGTAGGTTCTTGTACATGCTAAGTTTCAAAATAGAACAGAACCCTAATTTCGTAGGTTCTTGTACATGCTAAGTTTCAAAATAGAACAGAACCATAATTTCGTTGGTTCTTGTACATGCTAAGTTTCAAAATAGAACAAAACCCTAATTTCGTATGTTCTTGTATATGCTAAGCTTCAACCAAATACTACAATCCTTAATTTTAGTGGTTCTTGTGTATACTAAATTCAAACAATTAGAACAGATCCATAATTACATAGGTTCTTGTACATGCTAAGTTTTATAATAGAACAGAACCCTATTTTCGAAGGTTCTTGTACATGCTAAGTTTCAAAATAGAACAGAACCCTAATTTCGTAGGTTCTTGTACATGCTAAGTTTCAAAATAGAACAGAACCCTAATTTCGTAGGTTCTTGTACATGCTAAGTTTCAAAATAGAACAGAACCATAATTTCGTTGGTTCTTGTACATGCTAAGTTTCAAAATAGAACAAAACCCTAATTTCGTATGTTCTTGTATATGCTAAGCTTCAACCAAATACTACAATCCTTAATTTTAGTGGTTCTTGTGTATACTAAATTCAAACAATTAGAACAGATCCATAATTACATAGGTTCTTGTACATGCTAAGTTTTATAATAGAACAGAACCCTATTTTCGTAGGTTCTTGTACATGCTAAGTTTCAAAATAGAACAGAACCCTAATTTCGTCGGTTCTTGTACATGCTAAGTTTCAAAATAGAACAGAACCATAATTTCGTTGCTTCTTGTACATGCTAAGTTTCAAAATAGAACAAAAACTTAATTTCGTATGTTCTTGTATATGCTAAGCTTCAACCAAATACTACAATCCTTAATTTTAGTGGTTCTTGTGTATACTAAATTCAACAAAATAGAACAGATCCACAATTTTTAGGTTCTTGTACAGCTAAGTTTCAAAATAGAACAGAACCATAATATCGTTGGTTCTTGTACATGCTAAGTTTCAAAATAGAACAAAACCCAATTTCGTATGTTCTTGTATATGCTAAGCTTCAACCAAATACTACAATCCTTAATTTTAGTGGTTCTTGTGTATACTAAATTCAAACAATTAGAACAAATCCATAATTACATAGGTTCTTGTACATGCTAAGTTTTATAATAGAACAGAACCCTATTTTCGTAGGTTCTTGTACATGCTAAGTTTCAAAATAGAACAGAACCCTAATTTCGTAGGTTCTTGTACATGCTAAGTTTCAAAATAGAACAAAACCCTAATTTCGTAGGTTCTTGTACATGCTAAGTTTCAAAATAGAACAGAACCATAATTTCGTTGGTTCTTGTACATGCTAAGTTTCAAAATAGAACAAAACCCTAATTTCGTATGTTCTTGTATATGCTAAGCTTCAACCAAATACTACAATCCTTAATTTTAGTGGTTCTTGTGTATACTAAATTCAAACAATTAGAACAGATCCATAACTACATAGGTTCTTGTACATGCTAAGTTTTATAATAGAACAGAACCCTATTTTCGTAGGTTCTTGTACATGCTAAGTTTCAAAATAGAACAGAACCCTAATTTCGTAGGTTCTTGTACATGCTAAGTTTCAAAATAGAACAGAACCATAATTTCGTTGGTTCTTGTACATGCTAAGTTTCAAAATAGAACAAAACCCTAATTTCGTATGTTCTTGTATATGCTAAGCTTCAACCAAATACTACAATCCTTAATTTTAGTGGTTCTTGTGTATACTAAATTCAAACAATTAGAACAGATCCATAATTACATAGGTTCTTGTACATGCTAAGTTTTATAATAGAACAGAACCCTATTTTCGAAGGTTCTTGTACATGCTAAGTTTCAAAATAGAACAGAACCCTAATTTCGTAGGTTCTTGTACATGCTAAGTTTCAAAATAGAACAGAACCCTAATTTCGTAGGTTCTTGTACATGCTAAGTTTCAAAATAGAACAGAACCATAATTTCGTTGGTTCTTGTACATGCTAAGTTTCAAAATAGAACAAAACCCTAATTTCGTATGTTCTTGTATATGCTAAGCTTCAACCAAATACTACAATCCTTAATTTTAGTGGTTCTTGTGTATACTAAATTCAAACAATTAGAACAGATCCATAATTACATAGGTTCTTGTACATGCTAAGTTTTATAATAGAACAGAACCCTATTTTCGTAGGTTCTTGTACATGCTAAGTTTCAAAATAGAACAGAACCCTAATTTCGTAGGTTCTTGTACATGCTAAGTTTCAAAATAGAACAGAACCATAATTTCGTTGGTTCTTGTACATGCTAAGTTTCAAAATAGAACAAAACCCTAATTTCGTATGTTCTTGTATATGCTAAGCTTCAACCAAATACTACAATCCTTAATTTTAGTGGTTCTTGTGTATACTAAATTCAACAAAATAGAACAGATCCACAATTTTTAGGTTCTTGTACAGCTAAGTTTCAAAATAGAACAGAACCATAATTTCGTTGGTTCTTGTACATGCTAAGTTTCAAAATAGAACAAAACCCTAATTTCGTATGTTCTTGTATATGCTAAGCTTCAACCAAATACTACAATCCTTAACTTTAGGGGTTCTTGTGTATACTTAATTCAACCAATTAGAACAGATCCACAATTTTATTGATTTTTCTATATGCTAAGTTTCAACCAAATAGGAGAATTCTTATTTTTACTGGTCCTTGTATATAATGAGATTCCACCAAAAAGGACAGATCCACAATTTTATAGGTTCTTGTACATGCTATGTTTCAAAATAGAACAGAACATAAATTTCGTAGGTTCATGCATATGATAAGTTTCATCCAAATAGGACAATCCTTAATTGTAATGATTCTTGTATATACTAAATGCAACCAAATAGAACAGATCCATAATTTTATAGATTTTCCTATATGCTAAGTTTCAACCAAAGAGGAGAATTCTTAATTTTATTTATTCGTGTATATAATGAGTTTCCACCCAATAGGCCAGATCCACAATTTTATAGGTTCTTGCACATGCTAGGTTTCAAAATAGAACAGAACCCTAATTTCGTATGTTCTTGTATATGCTAAGCTTCAACCAAATACTACAATCCTTAATTTTAGTGGTTCTTGTGTATACTAAATTCAACAAAATAGAACAGATCCACAATTTTTAGGTTCTTGTACAGCTAAGTTTCAAAATAGAACAGAACCATAATATCGTTGGTTCTTGTACATGCTAAGTTTCAAAATAGAACAAAACCCATTTTCGTATGTTCTTGTATATGCTAAGCTTCAACCAAATACTACAATCCTTAATTTTAGTGGTTCTTGTGTATACTAAATTCAAACAATTAGAACAAATCCATAATTACATAGGTTCTTGTACATGCTAAGTTTTATAATAGAACAGAACCCTATTTTCGTAGGTTCTTGTACATGCTAAGTTTCAAAATAGAACAGAACCCTAATTTCGTAGGTTCTTGTACATGCTAAGTTTCAAAATAGAACAGAACCATAATTTCGTTGGTTCTTGTACATGCTAAGTTTCAAAATAGAACAAAACCCTAATTTCGTATGTTCTTGTATATGCTAAGCTTCAACCAAATACTACAATCCTTAATTTTAGTGGTTCTTGTGTATACTAAATTCAAACAATTAGAACAGATCCATAATTACATAGGTTCTTGTACATGCTAAGTTTTATAATAGAACAGAACCCTATTTTCGAAGGTTCTTGTACATGCTAAGTTTCAAAATAGAACAGAACCCTAATTTCGTAGGTTCTTGTACATGCTAAGTTTCAAAATAGAACAGAACCCTAATTTCGTAGGTTCTTGTACATGCTAAGTTTCAAAATAGAACAGAACCATAATTTCGTTGGTTCTTGTACATGCTAAGTTTCAAAATAGAACAAAACCCTAATTTCGTATGTTCTTGTATATGCTAAGCTTCAACCAAATACTACAATCCTTAATTTTAGTGGTTCTTGTGTATACTAAATTCAACAAAATAGAACAGATCCACAATTTTTAGGTTCTTGTACAGCTAAGTTTCAAAATAGAACAGAACCATAATTTCGTTGGTTCTTGTACATGCTAAGTTTCAAAATAGAACAAAACCCAATTTCGTATGTTCTTGTATATGCTAAGCTTCAACCAAATACTACAATCCTTAATTTTAGTGGTTCTTGTGTATACTAAATTCAAACAATTAGAACAAATCCATAATTACATAGGTTCTTGTACATGCTAAGTTTTATAATAGAACAGAACCCTATTTTCGTAGGTTCTTGTACATGCTAAGTTTCAAAATAGAACAGAACCCTAATTTCGTAGGTTCTTGTACATGCTAAGTTTCAAAATAGAACAGAACCATAATTTCGTTGGTTCTTGTACATGCTAAGTTTCAAAATAGAACAAAACCCTAATTTCGTATGTTCTTGTATATGCTAAGCTTCAACCAAATACTACAATCCTTAATTTTAGTGGTTCTTGTGTATACTAAATTCAAACAATTAGAACAGATCCATAATTACATAGGTTCTTGTACATGCTAAGTTTTATAATAGAACAGAACCCTATTTTCGTAGGTTCTTGTACATGCTAGGTTTCAAAATAGAACAGAACCCTAATTTCGTCGGTTCTTGTACATGCTAAGTTTCAAAATAGAACAGAACCATAATTTCGTTGGTTCTTGTACATGCTAAGTTTCAAAATAGAACAAAACCCTAATTTCGTATGTTCTTGTATATGCTAAGCTTCAACCAAATACTACAATCCTTAACTTTAGGGGTTCTTGTGTATACTTAATTCAACCAATTAGAACAGATCCACAATTTTATTGATTTTTCTATATGCTAAGTTTCAACCAAATAGGAGAATTCTTATTTTTACTGGTCCTTGTATATAATGAGATTCCACCAAAAAGGACAGATCCACAATTTTATAGGTTCTTGTACATGCTATGTTTCAAAATAGAACAGAACATAAATTTCGTAGGTTCATGCATATGATAAGTTTCATCCAAATAGGACAATCCTTAATTGTAATGATTCTTGTATATACTAAATGCAACCAAATAGAACAGATCCATAATTTTATAGATTTTCCTATATGCTAAGTTTCAACCAAATAGGAGAATTCTTAATTTTATTGGATCGTGCATAAAATGAGTTTCCACCAAATAGTTCGGGATCCACAACTTTATAGGTTCTTGTACATGCCAAGTTTCACAAAAAGAACAGAAAACTAATTTCGTAGGTACTTGTACATGCTAAGCTTCAACCAACAAGGACAATCCTTAATTGTAGTCATTCTTGTATATACTAAATGCAACAAAATAGAACATATCCATAAATTTTAGGTTCTTGTACATGCTAAGTTTCAAAATAGAACAGAACCCTAATTTCGTAAGTTCTTGTACATGCTACGCTTCAACCAAATAGGACAATCCTTAATTGTAGTGATTCTTGTATATACTAAATTCATCCAAATTGATCAGATCCATAATTACATAGGTTCTTGTACATGCTAAGTTTCAAAATAGAACAGAACCCTAATTTCGTAGGTTCTTGTAAATGTTATTATCAAAATAGAGTAGGACCCAAATTTCGTATGTGCTTGTATATGCTAAGCTTCAACCAAATAGGACAATCCTTAATTGTAGTCATTCTAGTATATACTAAATGCAACAAAATAGAACAGATCCATAAATTTTAGGTTCTTGTACATGCTACGATTCAAAATAGAACAGAACCCTAATTTCTTAGGTTCTTGTACATGCTAAGCTCCAACCAAATAGGACAATCCCTAATTGTAGTGATTCTTGTATATACTAAATGCAACCAAATAGAACAGACCCATAATTTTATAAGATCTTGTACATGCTAAGTTTCAAAATAGAACAAAACCCTAATTTCGTAGGTTCTTTTATATGCTAAGTTTCAACCAAATAGGACAATCCTTAATTGTAGTGATTCTTGTATATACTAAATGCAACCAAACAGAACAGATCCATAATTTTTAGGTTGTTGTACATGCTAAATTTCAAAATAGAAGAGAACCCTAATTTCGTATGTTCTTGTACATGCTAATTTTCAAAATAGAATAGGACCCTAATTTCGTATGTTCTTGTATATGCTAAGCTTCAACCAAATAGGACAATCCTTAATTGTAATGATTCTTGTATATACTAAATGCAACCAAATAGAACAGATCCATAATTTTATAGATTTTCCTATATGTTAAGTTTCAACCAAATAGGATAATCCTTAATTGTAGTTTTTCTTGTATATACTAAATGCAAGCAAATAGATCGGATCCACAATTTTATAGGATCTTGTACAGGCTATATTTCAAAATAGAACACAAAACTAATTTCGTAGGTTCTTGTACATGATAAGCTTCAACCAAATACTACAATCCTTAACTTTAGTGGTTCTTGTGTATACTAAATTCAACCAATTAGAACAGATCCACAATTTTATTGATTTTTCTATATGCTAAGTTTCAACCAAATAGGAGAATTCTTAATTTTACTGGTGCTTGTATATAATGTGATTCCACCAAAAAGGACAGATCCACAATTTTATAGGTTCTTGTACATGCTATGTTTCAAAATAGAACAAAACCCTAATTTCGTAGGTTCATGCATATGCTAAGCTTCAACCAAATAGGACAATCCTTAATTGTAGTGATTCTTGTACATACTAAATGCAACAAAATAGAACAGATCCATAATTTTTAGGTTCTTGTACAGCTAAGTTTCAAAATAGAACAGAACCATAATTTCGTTGGTTCTTGTACATGCTAAGTTTCAAAATAGAACAGAACCCTAATTTCGTATGTTCTTGTACACGCTAAGCTTCAACCAAATACTACAATCCTTAACTTTAGTGGTTCTTCTGTATACTAAATTCAACCAATTAGAACAGATCCATAATTTTATAGATTTTCCTATATGCTAAGTTTCAACCAAATAGGAGTATTCTTAATTTTATTGGTTCGTGCATAGAATGAGTTTCCACCAAATAGGCCAGATCCACAATTTTATACGTTCTTATACATGCTAAGTTTCAAAATTGAACAAAACCCTAATTTCGTATGTTCTTGTATATGCTAAGCTTCAACCAAATACTACAATCCTTAATTTTAGTGGTTCTTGTGTATACTAAATTCAAACAATTAGAACAGATCCATAATTACATAGGTTCTTGTACATGCTAAGTTTTATAATAGAACAGAACCCTATTTTCGTAGGTTCTTGTACATGCTAAGTTTCAAAATAGAACAGAACCCTAATTTCGTTGGTTCTTGTACATGCTAAGTTTCAAAATAGAACAAAACCCTAATTTCGTATGTTCTTGTATATGCTAAGCTTCAACCAAATACTACAATCCTTAATTTTAGTGGTTCTTGTGTATACTAAATTCAAACAATTAGAACAGATGCATAATTACAGAGGTTCTTGTACATGCTAAGTTTTATAATAGAACAGAACCCTATTTTCGTAGGTTCTTGTACATGCTAAGTTTCAAAATAGAACAGAACCCTAATTTCGTAGGTTCTTGTACATGCTAAGTTTCAAAAAGGAACAGAACCCTAATTTCGTATGTTCTTGTACACGCTAAGCTTAAACCAAATACTACAATCCTTAACTTTAGTGGTTCTTGTGTATACTAAATTCAACCAATTAGAACAGATCCATAATTTTATATATTTCCTATATGCTAAGTTTCAACCAAATAGGAGAATTCTTAATATTATTGGTTCGTGTATAGAATGAGTTTCCACCAAATAGGCCAGATCCACAATTTTATACGTTCTTGTACATGCTAAGTTTCAAAATAGAACAGAACCATAATTTCGTTGGTTCTTGTACATGCTAAGTTTCAAAATAGAACAAAACCCTAATTTCGTAGGTTCATGCATATGCTAAGCTTCAACCAAATAGGACAATCCTTAATTGTAGTGATTCTTGTATATACTAAATTCAAACAATTAGAACAGGTCCATAATTACATAGGTTCTTGTACATGCTAAGTTTTATAATAGAACAGAACCCTATTTTCGTAGGTTCTTGTACATGCTATGTTTCAAAATAGAACAGAACATAAATTTCGTAGGTTCCTGTATATGCTATGATTCAAAATAGAACATAACCCTAATTTCGTAGGTTCTTGCATATGCTAAGCTTCAACCAAATAGAACAATCCTTAATTGTAGTGATTCTTGTATATACTAAATGCAACAAAATAGAACAGATCCATAATTTTATAGATTTTTCTATATGCTAAGGTTCAACGAAATAGGAGAATTCTTAATTTTATTGGTTCGTGTATAGAATGAGTTTCCACCCAATAGGCCAGATCCACAATTTTATAGGTTCTTGCACATGCTAAGTTTCAAAATAGAACAGAAAACTAATTTGGTAGGTTCTTGTACATGCTAAGCTTCAACCAAATACTACAATCCTTAACTTTAGTGGTTCTTGTGTATACTAAAATCAACCAATTAGAACAGATCCATAATTTTATAGATTTTTCTATACGCTAAGTTTCAACCAAATAGGAGAATTCTTAATTTTATTGGATCGTGCATAAAATGAGTTTCCACCAAATAGTTCAGATCCACAACTTTATAGGTTCTTGTACATGCCAAGTTTCTCAAAAAGAACAGAAAACTAATTTCGTAGGTACTTGTACATGCTAAGCTTCAACCAACAAGGACAATCCTTAATTGTAGTCATTCTTGTATATACTAAATGCAACAAAATAGAACATATCCATAAATTTTAGGTTCTTGTACATGCTAAGTTTCAAAATAGAACAGAACCCTAATTTCGTAAGTTCTTGTACATGCTACGCTTCAACCAAATAGGACAATCCTTAATTGTAGTGATTCTTGTATATACTAAATTCATCCAAATTGATCAGATCCATAATTACATAGGTTCTTGTACATGCTAAGTTTCAAAATAGAACAGAACCCTAATTTCGTAGGTTCTTGTAAATGCTAATTATCAAAATAGAGTAGGACCCTAATTTCGTATGTTCTTGTATATGCTAAGCTTCAACCAAATAGGACAATCCTTAATTGTAGTCATTCTTGTATATACTAAATGCAACAAAATAGAACAGATCCATAAATTTTAGGTTCTTGTACATGCTACGATTCAAAATAGAACAGAACCCTAATTTCTTAGGTTCTTGTACATGCTAAGCTCCAACCAAATAGGACAATCCCTAATTGTAGTGATTCTTGTATATACTAAATGCAACCAAATAGAACAGACCCATAATTTTATAAGATCTTGTACATGCTAAGTTTCAAAATAGAACAGAACCCTAATTTCGTAGGTTCTTGTAAATGTTATTATCAAAATAGAACAAAACCCTAATTTCGTAGGTTCTTTTATATGCTAAGTTTCAACCAAATAGGACAATCCTTAATTGTAGTGATTCTTGTATATACTAAATGCAACCAAACAGAACAGATCCATAATTTTTAGGTTGTTGTACATGCTCAATTTCAAAATAGAAGAGAACCCTAATTTCGTATGTTCTTGTACATGCTAATTTTCAAAATAGAATAGGACCCTAATTTCGTATGTTCTTGTATATGCTAAGCTTCAACCAAATAGGACAATCCTTAATTTTAGTGATTCTTGAATATACTAAATGCAACCAAATAGAACAGATCCATAATTTTATAGATTTTCCTATATGCTAAGGTTCAACCAAATAGGAGAATTCTTTATTTTATTGGTTCGTTTATAGAATGAGAGTTTACACCCAATAGGCCAGATCCACAACTTTATAGGGTCTTGTACATGCTAAGTTTCACAAAAAGAACAGAACTCTAATTTCGTAGGTTCCTGTATATGCTAAGCTTCAACCAAATAGGACAATCCTTAATTGTAGTGATTCTTGTATATACTAAATGCAACCAAATAGAACAGATCCATAATTTTATAGATTTTCCTATATGTTAAGTTTCAACCAAATAGGACAATCCTTAATTGTAGTTTTTCTTGTATATACTAAATGCAAGCAAATAGATCGGATCCAAAATTTTATAGGATCTTGTACAGGCTATATTTCAAAATAGAACACAAAACTAATTTCGTAGGTTCTTGTAGATGCTAAGCTTCAACCAAATAGGACAATCCTTAATTGTAGTGATTCTTGTATATACTAAATGCAAGCAAATAGAACAGGTCCATAATTGTATAGGTTCTAGTACATGCTAAGTTTCAAAATAGAACGAAACCCTAATTTCGTAGGTTCATGTATGTGCTAAGCTTCAACCAAATAGGATAATACTTAATTGAAGTGATTCTTGTATATACTAAAGTCAACCAATTAGAACAGATCCATAATTTTATATATTTTTCTATATGCTAATTTTCAACAAAATAGGAGAATTCTTAACTTTACTGGTTCTGGTATATAATGAATTTCAACCAAATAGGACAATCGTTAATTTCACTGGATACTGTATAAGTTAAATTTCAAACGAATAGGGTATTCCTTAATTTTACTGTTTCTTGTACATACTAAATTTCAACCAAATTGAACAGATTCATACTTATATGGGTTCTTTTGCATGCTAAGTTTCAAAATAGAACAAAATCCTAATTTCGTAGGTCCTTGCATATGCTAAGCTTCAACCAAATAGGACAATCCTTAATTGTAGTGATTCTTGTATATACTAAATGCAACAAAATAGAACAGATCCATAATTTTATAGATTTTTCTATATGCTAAGTTTCAACCAAATAGGAGAATGATTAATTTTATTGTTTCGTGTATAGAATGAGTTTCCACCCAATAGGCCAGATCCGCAATTTTATAGGTTCTTGTACATGCTAAGTTTCAAAATAGAACAGAAAACTAATTTCGTAGGTTCTTGTACATGCTAAGCTTCAACCAAATAGGACAATCCTTAATTGTAGTGATTCTTGTATATACTAAATGCAACCAAATAGAACAGATCCATAATTTTATAGATTTTCCTATATGTTAAGTTTCAACCAAATAGGACAATCCTTAATTGTAGTGATTCTTGTATATACTAAATGCAACCAAATAGAACAGATCCATAATTTTATAGATTTTTCTATATGCTAAGGTTCAACCAAATAGGAGAATTCTTAATTTTATTGGTTCGTGTATAGAACGAGTTTCCACCCAATAGGCCAGATCCACAATTTTATAGGTTCTTGTACATGCTAAGTTTCAAAATAGAACAGAAAACTAATTTCGTAGGTTCTTGTAGATGCTAAGCTTCAACCAAATACTACAATCCTTAACTTTAGTGGTTCTTGTGTATACTAAATTCAACCAATTAGAACAGATCCATAATTTTATAGATTTTTCTATATGCTAAGTTTCAACCAAATAGGAGAATTCTTAATTTTATTGGATCGTGCATAAAATGAGTTTCCACCAAATAGTTCAGATCCACAACTTTATAGGTTCTTGTACATGCCAAGTTTCTCAAAAAGAACAGAAAACTAATTTCGTAGGTACTTGTACATGCTAAGCTTCAACCAACAAGGACAATCCTTAATTGTAGTCATTCTTGTATATACTAAATGCAACAAAATAGAACATATCCATAAATTTTAGGTTCTTGTACATGCTAAGTTTCAAAATAGAACAGAACCCTAATTTCGTAGGTTCTTGTACATGCTAAGCTTCAACCAAATAGGACAATCCTTAATTGTAGTGATTCTTGTATATACTAAATTCATCCAAATAGATCAGATCCATAATTACATAGGTTCTTGTACATGCTAAGTTTCAAAATAGAACAGAACCCTAATTTCGTAGGTTCTTGTAAATGTTATTATCAAAATAGAGTAGGACCCTAATTTCGTATGTGCTTGTATATGCTAAGCTTCAACCAAATAGGACAATCCTTAATTGTAGTCATTCTTGTATATACTAAATGCAACAAAATAGAACAGATCCATAAATTTTAGGTTCTTGTACATGCTACGATTCAAAATAGAACAGAACCCTAATTTCTTAGGTTCTTGTACATGCTAAGCTCCAACCAAATAGGACAATCCCTAATTGTAGTGATTCTTGTATATACAAAATGCAACCAAATAGAACAGACCCATAAATTTATAAGATCTTGTACATGCTAAGTTTCAAAATAGAACAGAACCCTAATTTCGTAGGTTCTTGTAAATGTTATTATCAAAATAGAACAAAACCCTAATTTCGTAGGTTCTTTTATATGCTAAGTTTCAACCAAATAGGACAATCCTTAATTGTAGTGATTCTTGTATATACTAAATGCAACCAAACAGAACAGATCCATAATTTTTAGGTTGTTGTACATGCTCAATTTCAAAATAGAAGAGAACCCTAATTTCGTATGTTCTTGTATATGCTAAGCTTCAACGAAATACTACAATCCTTAATTTTAGTGGTTCTTGTGTATACTAAATTCAAACAATTAGAACAGATCCATAATTACATAGGTTCTTGTACATGCTAAGTTTTATAATAGAACAGAACCCTATTTTCGTAGGTTCTTGTACATGCTAAGTTTTATAATAGAACAGAACCCTATTTTCGTAGGTTCTTGTACATGCTAAGTTTCAAAATAGAACAGAACCCTAATTTCGTAGGTTCTTGTACATGCTACGATTCAAAATAGAACAGAACCCTAATTTCTTAGGTTCTTGTACATGCTAAGCTCCAACCAAATAGGACAATCCCTAATTGTAGTGATTCTTGTATATACTAAATGCAACCAAATATAACAGACCCATAAATTTATAAGATCTTGTACATGCTAAGTTTCAAAATAGAACAGAACCCTAATTTCGTAGGTTCTTGTAAATGTTATTATCAAAATAGAACAAAACCCTAATTTCGTAGGTTCTTTTATATGCTAAGTTTCAACCAAATAGGACAATCCTTAATTGTAGTGATTCTTGTATATACTAAATGCAACCAAACAGAACAGATCCATAATTTTTAGGTTGTTGTACATGCTCAATTTCAAAATAGAAGAGAACCCTAATTTCGTATGTTCTTGTATATGCTAAGCTTCAACGAAATACTACAATCCTTAATTTTAGTGGTTCTTGTGTATACTAAATTCAAACAATTAGAACAGATCCATAATTACATAGGTTCTTGTACATGCTAAGTTTTATAATAGAACAGAACCCTATTTTCGTAGGTTCTTGTACATGCTAAGTTTTATAATAGAACAGAACCCTATTTTCGTAGGTTCTTGTACATGCTAAGTTTCAAAATAGAACAGAACCCTAATTTCGTAGGTTCTTGTACATGCTAAGTTTCAAAAAGGAACAGAACCCTAATTTCGTATGTTCTTGTACACGCTAAGCTTAAACCAAATACTACAATCCTTAATTGTAGTGATTCTTGTATATACTAAATGCAACAAAATAGAACAGATCCATAATTTTATAGATTTTTCTATATGCTAAGGTTCAACGAAATAGGAGAATTCTTAATTTTATTGGTTCGTGTATAGAATGAGTTTCCACCCAATAGGCCAGATCCACAATTTTATAGGTTCTTGCACATGCTAAGTTTCAAAATAGAACAGAAAACTAATTTGGTAGGTTCTTGTACATGCTAAGCTTCAACTAAATACTACAATCCTTAACTTTAGTGGTTCTTGTGTATACTAAAATCAACCAATTAGAACAGATCCATAATTTTATAGATTTTTCTATATGCTAAGTTTCAACCAAATAGGAGAATTCTTAATTTTATTGGATCGTGCATAAAATGAGTTTCCACCAAATAGTTCGGGATCCACAACTTTATAGGTTCTTGTACATGCCAAGTTTCACAAAAAGAACAGAAAACTAATTTCGTAGGTACTTGTACATGCTAAGCTTCAACCAACAAGGACAATCCTTAATTGTAGTCATTCTTGTATATACTAAATGCAACAAAATAGAACATATCCATAAATTTTAGGTTCTTGTACATGCTAAGTTTCAAAATAGAACAGAACCCTAATTTCGTAAGTTCTTGTACATGCTACGCTTCAACCAAATAGGACAATCCTTAATTGTAGTGATTCTTGTATATACTAAATTCATCCAAATTGATCAGATCCATAATTACATAGGTTCTTGTACATGCTAAGTTTCAAAATAGAACAGAACCCTAATTTCGTAGGTTCTTGTAAATGTTATTATCAAAATAGAGTAGGATCTAATTTCGTATGTGCTTGTATATGCTAAGCTTCAACCAAATAGGACAATCCTTAATTGTAGTCATTCTTGTATATACTAAATGCAACAAAATAGAACAGATCCATAAATTTTAGGTTCTTGTACATGCTACGATTCAAAATAGAACAGAACCCTAATTTCTTAGGTTCTTGTACATGCTAAGCTCCAACCAAATAGGACAATCCCTAATTGTAGTGATTCTTGTATATACTAAATGCAACCAAATAGAACAGACCCATAATTTTATAAGATCTTGTACATGCTAAGTTTCAAAATAGAACAGAACCATAATTTCGTAGGTTCTTGTAAATGTTATTATCAAAATAGAGTAGGACCCAAATTTCGTATGTGCTTGTATATGCTAAGCTTCAACCAAATAGGACAATCCTTAATTGTAGTCATTCTAGTATATACTAAATGCAACAAAATAGAACAGATCCATAAATTTTAGGTTCTTGTACATGCTACGATTCAAAATAGAACAGAACCCTAATTTCTTAGGTTCTTGTACATGCTAAGCTCCAACCAAATAGGACAATCCCTAATTGTAGTGATTCTTGTATATACTAAATGCAACCAAATAGAACAGACCCATAATTTTATAAGATCTTGTACATGCTAAGTTTCAAAATAGAACAAAACCCTAATTTCGTAGGTTCTTTTATATGCTAAGTTTCAAACAAATAGGACAATCCTTAATTGTAGTGATTCTTGTATATACTAAATGCAACCAAACAGAACAGATCCATAATTTTTAGGTTGTTGTACATGCTCAATTTCAAAATAGAAGAGAACCCTAATTTCGTATGTTCTTGTACATGCTAATTTTCAAAATAGAATAGGACCCTAATTTCGTATGTTCTTGTATATGCTAAGCTTCAACCAAATAGGACAATCCTTAATTGTAATGATTCTTGTATATACTAAATGCAACCAAATAGAACAGATCCATAATTTTATAGATTTTCCTATATGTTAAGTTTCAACCAAATAGGATAATCCTTAATTGTAGTTTTTCTTGTATATACTAAATGCAAGCAAATAGATCGGATCCACAATTTTATAGGATCTTGTACAGGCTATATTTCAAAATAGAACACAAAACTAATTTCGTAGGTTCTTGTACATGATAAGCTTCAACCAAATACTACAATCCTTAACTTTAGTGGTTCTTGTGTATACTAAATTCAACCAATTAGAACAGATCCACAATTTTATTGATTTTTCTATATGCTAAGTTTCAACCAAATAGGAGAATTCTTAATTTTACTGGTGCTTGTATATAATGAGATTCCACCAAAAAGGACAGATCCACAATTTTATAGGTTCTTGTACATGCTAAGTTTCAAAATAGAACAAAACCCTAATTTCGTAGGTTCATGCATATGCTAAGCTTCAACCAAATAGGACAATCCTTAATTGTAGTGATTCTTGTACATACTAAATGCAACAAAATAGAACAGATCCATAATTTTTAGGTTCTTGTACAGCTAAGTTTCAAAATAGAACAGAACCATAATTTCGTTGGTTCTTGTACATGCTAAGTTTCAAAATAGAACAGAACCCTAATTTCGTATGTTCTTGTACACGCTAAGCTTCAACCAAATACTACAATCCTTAACTTTAGTGGTTCTTCTGTATACTAAATTCAACCAATTAGAACAGATCCATAATTTTATAGATTTTCCTATATGCTAAGTTTCAACCAAATAGGAGTATTCTTAATTTTATTGGTTCGTGCATAGAATGAGTTTCCACCAAATAGGCCAGATCCACAATTTTATACGTTCTTATACATGCTAAGTTTCAAAATTGAACAAAACCCTAATTTCGTATGTTCTTGTATATGCTAAGCTTCAACCAAATACTACAATCCTTAATTTTAGTGGTTCTTGTGTATACTAAATTCAAACAATTAGAACAGATCCATAATTACATAGGTTCTTGTACATGCTAAGTTTTATAATAGAACAGAACCCTATTTTCGTAGGTTCTTGTACATGCTAAGTTTCAAAATAGAACAGAACCCTAATTTCGTTGGTTCTTGTACATGCTAAGTTTCAAAATAGAACAAAACCCTAATTTCGTATGTTCTTGTATATGCTAAGCTTCAACCAAATACTACAATCCTTAATTTTAGTGGTTCTTGTGTATACTAAATTCAAACAATTAGAACAGATCCATAATTACAGAGGTTCTTGTACATGCTAAGTTTTATAATAGAACAGAACCCTATTTTCGTAGGTTCTTGTACATGCTAAGTTTCAAAATAGAACAGAACCCTAATTTCGTAGGTTCTTGTACATGCTAAGTTTCAAAAAGGAACAGAACCCTAATTTCGTATGTTCTTGTACACGCTAAGCTTAAACCAAATACTACAATCCTTAACTTTAGTGGTTCTTGTGTATACTAAATTCAACCAATTAGAACAGATCCATAATTTTATATATTTCCTATATGCTAAGTTTCAACCAAATAGGAGAATTCTTAATATTATTGGTTCGTGTATAGAATGAGTTTCCACCAAATAGGCCAGATCCACAATTTTATACGTTCTTGTACATGCTAAGTTTCAAAATAGAACAGAACCATAATTTCGTTGGTTCTTGTACATGCTAAGTTTCAAAATAGAACAAAACCCTAATTTCGTAGGTTCATGCATATGCTATGATTCAAAATAGAACATAACCCTAATTTCGTAGGTTCTTGCATATGCTAAGCTTCAACCAAATAGAACAATCCTTAATTGTAGTGATTCTTGTATATACTAAATGCAACAAAATAGAACAGATCCATAATTTTATAGATTTTTCTATATGCTAAGGTTCAACGAAATAGGAGAATTCTTAATTTTATTGGTTCGTGTATAGAATGAGTTTCCACCCAATAGGCCAGATCCACAATTTTATAGGTTCTTGCACATGCTAAGTTTCAAAATAGAACAGAAAACTAATTTGGTAGGTTCTTGTACATGCTAAGCTTCAACCAAATACTACAATCCTTAACTTTAGTGGTTCTTGTGTATACTAAAATCAACCAATTAGAACAGATCCATAATTTTATAGATTTTTCTATATGCTAAGTTTCAACCAAATAGGAGAATTCTTAATTTTATTGGATCGTGCATAAAATGAGTTTCCACCAAATAGTTCAGATCCACAACTTTATAGGTTCTTGTACATGCCAAGTTTCACAAAAAGAACAGAAAACTAATTTCGTAGGTACTTGTACATGCTAAGCTTCAACCAACAAGGACAATCCTTAATTGTAGTCATTCTTGTATATACTAAATGCAACAAAATAGAACATATCCATAAATTTTAGGTTCTTGTACATGCTAAGTTTCAAAATAGAACAGAACCCTAATTTCGTAAGTTCTTGTACATGCTACGCTTCAACCAAATAGGACAATCCTTAATTGTAGTGATTCTTGTATATACTAAATTCATCCAAATAGATCAGATCCATAATTACATAGGTTCTTGTACATGCTAAGTTTCAAAATAGAACAGAACCCTAATTTCGTAGGTTCTTGTAAATGTTATTATCAAAATAGAGTAGGACCCTAATTTCGTATGTGCTTGTATATGCTAAGCTTCAACCAAATAGGACAATCCTTAATTGTAGTCATTCTTGTATATACTAAATGCAACAAAATAGAACAGATCCATAAATTTTAGGTTCTTGTACATGCTACGATTCAAAATAGAACAGAACCCTAATTTCGTAGGTTCTTGTACATGCTAAGCTCCAACCAAATAGGACAATCCCTAATTGTAGTGATTCTTGTATATACTAAATGCAACCAAATAGAACAGACCCATAATTTTATAAGATCTTGTACATGCTAAGTTTCAAAATAGAACAGAACCCTAATTTCGTAGGTTCTTGTAAATGTTATTATCAAAATAGAACAAAACCCTAATTTCGTAGGTTCTTTTATATGCTAAGTTTCAACCAAATAGGACAATCCTTAATTGTAGTGATTCTTGTATATACTAAATGCAACCAAACAGAACAGATCCATAATTTTTAGGTTGTTGTACATGCTCAATTTCAAAATAGAAGAGAACCCTAATTTCGTATGTTCTTGTACATGCTAATTTTCAAAATAGAATAGGACCCTAATTTCGTATGTTCTTGTATATGCTAAGCTTCAACCAAATAGGACAATCCTTAATTTTAGTGATTCTTGTATATACTAAATGCAACCAAATAGAACAGATCCATAATTTTATAGATTTTCCTATATGCTAAGGTTCAACCAAATAGGAGAATTCTTTATTTTATTGGTTCGTTTATAGAATGAGAGTTTACACCCAATAGGCCAGATCCACAACTTTATAGGGTCTTGTACATGCTAAGTTTCACAAAAAGAACAGAACTCTAATTTCGTAGGTTCCTGTATATGCTAAGCTTCAACCAAATAGGACAATCCTTAATTGTAGTGATTCTTGTATATACTAAATGCAACCAAATAGAACAGATCCATAATTTTATAGATTTTCCTTTATGTTAAGTTTCAACCAAATAGGACAATCCTTAATTGTAGTTTTTCTTGTATATACTAAATGCAAGCAAATAGATCGGATCCACAATTTTATAGGATCTTGTACAGGCTATATTTCAAAATAGAACACAAAACTAATTTCGTAGGTTCTTGTAGATGCTAAGCTTCAACCAAATAGGACAATCCTTAATTGTAGTGATTCTTGTATATACTAAATGCAAGCAAATAGAACAGGTCCATAATTGTATAGGTTCTAGTACATGCTAAGTTTCAAAATAGAACGAAACCCTAATTTCGTAGGTTCATGTATGTGCTAAGCTTCAACCAAATAGGATAATACTTAATTGAAGTGATTCTTGTATATACTAAAGTCAACCAATTAGAACAGATCCATAATTTTATATATTTTTCTATATGCTAATTTTCAACAAAATAGGAGAATTCTTAACTTTACTGGTTCTGGTATATAATGAATTTCAACCAAATAGGACAATCGTTAATTTCACTGGATACTGTATAAGTTAAATTTCAAACGAATAGGGTATTCCTTAATTTTACTGTTTCTTGTACATACTAAATTTCAACCAAATTGAACAGATTCATACTTATATGGGTTCTTTTGCATGCTAGGTTTCAAAATAGAACAAAATCCTAATTTCGTAGGTCCTTGCATATGCTAAGCTTCAACCAAATAGGACAATCCTTAATTGTAGTGATTCTTGTATATACTAAATGCAACAAAATAGAACAGATCCATAATTTTATAGATTTTTCTATATGCTAAGTTTCAACCAAATAGGAGAATGATTAATTTTATTGTTTCGTGTATAGAATGAGTTTCCACCCAATAGGCCAGATCCACAATTTTATAGGTTCTTGTACATGCTAAGTTTCAAAATAGAACAGAAAACTAATTTCGTAGGTTCTTGTACATGCTAAGCTTCAACCAAATAGGACAATCCTTAATTGTAGTGATTCTTGTATATACTAAATGCAACCAAATAGAACAGATCCATAATTTTATAGATTTTCCTATATGTTAAGTTTCAACCAAATAGGACAATCCTTAATTGTAGTGATTCTTGTATATACTAAATGCAACCAAATAGAACAGATCCATAATTTTATAGATTTTTCTATATGCTAAGGTTCAACCAAATAGGAGAATTCTTAATTTTATTGGTTCGTGTATAGAACGAGTTTCCACCCAATAGGCCAGATCCACAATTTTATAGGTTCTTGTACATGCTAAGTTTCAAAATAGAACAGAAAACTAATTTCGTAGGTTCTTGTAGATGCTAAGCTTCAACCAAATACTACAATCCTTAACTTTAGTGGTTCTTGTGTATACTAAAATCAACCAATTAGAACAGATCCATAATTTTATAGATTTTTCTATATGCTAAGTTTCAACCAAATAGGAGAATTCTTAATTTTATTGGATCGTGCATAAAATGAGTTTCCACCAAATAGTTCAGATCCACAACTTTATAGGTTCTTGTACATGCCAAGTTTCTCAAAAAGAACAGAAAACTAATTTCGTAGGTACTTGTACATGCTAAGCTTCAACCAACAAGGACAATCCTTAATTGTAGTCATTCTTGTATATACTAAATGCAACAAAATAGAACATATCCATAAATTTTAGGTTCTTGTACATGCTAAGTTTCAAAATAGAACAGAACCCTAATTTCGTAGGTTCTTGTACATGCTACGCTTCAACCAAATAGGACAATCCTTAATTGTAGTGATTCTTGTATATACTAAATTCATCCAAATTGATCAGATCCATAATTACATAGGTTCTTGTACATGCTAAGTTTCAAAATAGAACAGAACCCTAATTTCGTAGGTTCTTGTAAATGTTATTATCAAAATAGAGTAGGACCCTAATTTCGTATGTGCTTGTATATGCTAAGCTTCAACCAAATAGGACAATCCTTAATTGTAGTCATTCTTGTATATACTAAATGCAACAAAATAGAACAGATCCATAAATTTTAGGTTCTTGTACATGCTACGATTCAAAATAGAACAGAACCCTAATTTCTTAGGTTCTTGTACATGCTAAGCTCCAACCAAATAGGACAATCCCTAATTGTAGTGATTCTTGTATATACAAAATGCAACCAAATAGAACAGACCCATAAATTTATAAGATCTTGTACATGCTAAGTTTCAAAATAGAACAGAACCCTAATTTCGTAGGTTCTTGTAAATGTTATTATCAAAATAGAACAAAACCCTAATTTCGTAGGTTCTTTTATATGCTAAGTTTCAACCAAATAGGACAATCCTTAATTGTAGTGATTCTTGTATATACTAAATGCAACCAAACAGAACAGATCCATAATTTTTAGGTTGTTGTACATGCTCAATTTCAAAATAGAAGAGAACCCTAATTTCGTATGTTCTTGTATATGCTAAGCTTCAACGAAATACTACAATCCTTAATTTTAGTGGTTCTTGTGTATACTAAATTCAAACAATTAGAACAGATCCATAATTACATAGGTTCTTGTACATGCTAAGTTTTATAATAGAACAGAACCCTATTTTCGTAGGTTCTTGTACATGCTAAGTTTTATAATAGAACAGAACCCTATTTTCGTAGGTTCTTGTACATGCTAAGTTTCAAAATAGAACAGAACCCTAATTTCGTAGGTTCTTGTACATGCTAAGTTTCAAAAAGGAACAGAACCCTAATTTCTTAGGTTCTTGTACATGCTAAGCTCCAACCAAATAGGACAATCCCTAATTGTAGTGATTCTTGTATATACTAAATGCAACCAAATAGAACAGACCCATAAATTTATAAGATCTTGTACATGCTAAGTTTCAAAATAGAACAGAACCCTAATTTCGTAGGTTCTTGTAAATGTTATTATCAAAATAGAACAAAACCCTAATTTCGTAGGTTCTTTTATATGCTAAGTTTCAACCAAATAGGACAATCCTTAATTGTAGTGATTCTTGTATATACTAAATGCAACCAAACAGAACAGATCCATAATTTTTAGGTTGTTGTACATGCTCAATTTCAAAATAGAAGAGAACCCTAATTTCGTATGTTCTTGTATATGCTAAGCTTCAACGAAATACTACAATCCTTAATTTTAGTGGTTCTTGTGTATACTAAATTCAAACAATTAGAACAGATCCATAATTACATAGGTTCTTGTACATGCTAAGTTTTATAATAGAACAGAACCCTATTTTCGTAGGTTCTTGTACATGCTAAGTTTCAAAATAGAACAGAACCCTAATTTCGTAGGTTCTTGTACATGCTAAGTTTCAAAAAGGAACAGAACCCTAATTTCGTATGTTCTTGTACACGCTAAGCTTAAACCAAATACTACAATCCTTAATTGTAGTGATTCTTGTATATACTAAATGCAACAAAATAGAACAGATCCATAATTTTATAGATTTTTCTATATGCTAAGGTTCAACGAAATAGGAGAATTCTTAATTTTATTGGTTCGTGTATAGAATGAGTTTCCACCCAATAGGCCAGATCCACAATTTTATAGGTTCTTGCACATGCTAAGTTTCAAAATAGAACAGAAAACTAATTTGGTAGGTTCTTGTACATGCTAAGCTTCAACTAAATACTACAATCCTTAACTTTAGTGGTTCTTGTGTATACTAAAATCAACCAATTAGAACAGATCCATAATTTTATAGATTTTTCTATATGCTAAGTTTCAACCAAATAGGAGAATTCTTAATTTTATTGGATCGTGCATAAAATGAGTTTCCACCAAATAGTTCGGGATCCACAACTTTATAGGTTCTTGTACATGCCAAGTTTCTCAAAAAGAACAGAAAACTAATTTCGTAGGTACTTGTACATGCTAAGCTTCAACCAACAAGGACAATCCTTAATTGTAGTCATTCTTGTATATACTAAATGCAACAAAATAGAACATATCCATAAATTTTAGGTTCTTGTACATGCTAAGTTTCAAAATAGAACAGAACCCTAATTTCGTAAGTTCTTGTACATGCTACGCTTCAACCAAATAGGACAATCCTTAATTGTAGTGATTCTTGTATATACTAAATTCATCCAAATTGATCAGATCCATAATTACATAGGTTCTTGTACATGCTAAGTTTCAAAATAGAACAGAACCCTAATTTCGTAGGTTCTTGTAAATGTTATTATCAAAATAGAGTAGGACCCTAATTTCGTATGTGCTTGTATATGCTAAGCTTCAACCAAATAGGACAATCCTTAATTGTAGTCATTCTTGTATATACTAAATGCAACAAAATAGAACAGATCCATAAATTTTAGGTTCTTGTACATGCTACGATTCAAAATAGAACAGAACCCTAATTTCTTAGGTTCTTGTACATGCTAAGCTCCAACCAAATAGGACAATCCCTAATTGTAGTGATTCTTGTATATACTAAATGCAACCAAATAGAACAGACCCATAAATTTATAAGATCTTGTACATGCTAAGTTTCAAAATAGAACAGAACCCTAATTTCGTAGGTTCTTGTAAATGTTATTATCAAAATAGAACAAAACCCTAATTTCGTAGGTTCTTTTATATGCTAAGTTTCAACCAAATAGGACAATCCTTAATTGTAGTGATTCTTGTATATACTAAATGCAACCAAACAGAACAGATCCATAATTTTTAGGTTGTTGTACATGCTCAATTTCAAAATAGAAGAGAACCCTAATTTCGTATGTTCTTGTATATGCTAAGCTTCAACCAAATACTACAATCCTTAATTTTAGTGGTTCTTGTGTATACTAAATTCAAACAATTAGAACAGATCCATAATTACATAGGTTCTTGTACATGCTAAGTTTTATAATAGAACAGAACCCTATTTTCGTAGGTTCTTGTACATGCTAAGTTTTATAATAGAACAGAACCCTATTTTCGTAGGTTCTTGTACATGCTAAGTTTCAAAATAGAACAGAACCCTAATTTCGTAGGTTCTTGTACATGCTAAGTTTCAAAAAGGAACAGAACCCTAATTTCGTATGTTCTTGTACACGCTAAGCTTAAACCAAATACTACAATCCTTAATTGTAGTGATTCTTGTATATACTAAATGCAACAAAATAGAACAGATCCATAATTTTATAGATTTTTCTATATGCTAAGGTTCAACGAAATAGGAGAATTCTTAATTTTATTGGTTCGTGTATAGAATGAGTTTCCACCCAATAGGCCAGATCCACAATTTTATAGGTTCTTGCACATGCTAAGTTTCAAAATAGAACAGAAAACTAATTTGGTAGGTTCTTGTACATGCTAAGCTTCAACTAAATACTACAATCCTTAACTTTAGTGGTTCTTGTGTATACTAAAATCAACCAATTAGAACAGATCCATAATTTTATAGATTTTTCTATATGCTAAGTTTCAACCAAATAGGAGAATTCTTAATTTTATTGGATCGTGCATAAAATGAGTTTCCACCAAATAGTTCGGGATCCACAACTTTATAGGTTCTTGTACATGCCAAGTTTCACAAAAAGAACAGAAAACTAATTTCGTAGGTACTTGTACATGCTAAGCTTCAACCAACAAGGACAATCCTTAATTGTAGTCATTCTTGTATATACTAAATGCAACAAAATAGAACATATCCATAAATTTTAGGTTCTTGTACATGCTAAGTTTCAAAATAGAACAGAACCCTAATTTCGTAAGTTCTTGTACATGCTACGCTTCAACCAAATAGGACAATCCTTAATTGTAGTGATTCTTGTATATACTAAATTCATCCAAATTGATCAGATCCATAATTACATAGGTTCTTGTACATGCTAAGTTTCAAAATAGAACAGAACCCTAATTTCGTAGGTTCTTGTAAATGTTATTATCAAAATAGAGTAGGATCTAATTTCGTATGTGCTTGTATATGCTAAGCTTCAACCAAATAGGACAATCCTTAATTGTAGTCATTCTTGTATATACTAAATGCAACAAAATAGAACAGATCCATAAATTTTAGGTTCTTGTACATGCTACGATTCAAAATAGAACAGAACCCTAATTTCTTAGGTTCTTGTACATGCTAAGCTCCAACCAAATAGGACAATCCCTAATTGTAGTGATTCTTGTATATACTAAATGCAACCAAATAGAACAGACCCATAATTTTATAAGATCTTGTACATGCTAAGTTTCAAAATAGAACAGAACCCTAATTTCGTAGGTTCTTGTAAATGTTATTATCAAAATAGAACAAAACCCTAATTTCGTAGGTTCTTTTATATGCTAAGTTTCAACCAAATAGGACAATCCTTAATTGTAGTGATTCTTGTATATACTAAATGCAACCAAACAGAACAGATCCATAATTTTTAGGTTGTTGTACATGCTCAATTTCAAAATAGAAGAGAACCCTAATTTCGTATGTTCTTGTACATGCTAATTTTCAAAATAGAATAGGACCCTAATTTCGTATGTTCTTGTATATGCTAAGCTTCAACCAAATAGGACAATCCTTAATTTTAGTGATTCTTGTATATACTAAATGCAACCAAATAGAACAGATCCATAATTTTATAGATTTTCCTATATGCTAAGGTTCAACCAAATAGGAGAATTCTTTATTTTATTGGTTCGTGTATAGAATGAGAGTTTACACCCAATAGGCCAGATCCACAACTTTATAGGGTCTTGTACATGCTAAGTTTCACAAAAAGAACAGAACTCTAATTTCGTAGGTTCCTGTATATGCTAAGCTTCAACCAAATAGGACAATCCTTAATTGTAGTGATTCTTGTATATACTAAATGCAACCAAATAGAACAGATCCATAATTTTATAGATTTTCCTATATGTTAAGTTTCAACCAAATAGGACAATCCTTAATTGTAGTTTTTCTTGTATATACTAAATGCAAGCAAATAGATCGGATCCACAATTTTATAGGATCTTGTACAGGCTATATTTCAAAATAGAACACAAAACTAATTTCGTAGGTTCTTGTACATGATAAGCTTCAACCAAATACTACAATCCTTAACTTTAGTAGTTCTTGTGTATACTAAATTCAACCAGTTAGAACAGATCCACAATTTTATTGATTTTTCTATATGCTAAGTGTCAACCAAATAGGAGAATTCTTAATTTTACTGGTCCTTGTATATAATGAGACTCCACCAAAAAGGACAGATCCACAATTTTATAGGTTCTTGTACATGCTATGTTTCAAAATAGAACAGAAC
The DNA here is from genome assembly GCF_905332965.1 of Bombus pascuorum. NCBI lineage: Eukaryota > Metazoa > Arthropoda > Insecta > Hymenoptera > Apidae > Bombus > Bombus pascuorum. The sequence goes on from NW_026869730.1 coordinate 2,037,511, forward strand.
ATAAATTTCGTAGGTTCATGCATATGCTAAGCTTCATCCAAATAGGCCAATCCTTAATTGTAATGATTCTTGTATATACTAAATGCAACCAAATAGAACAGATCCATAATTTTATAGATTTTTCTATATGCTAAGGTTCAACCAAATAGGAGAGTTCTTTATTTTATTGGTTCGTGTATAGAACGAGTTTCCACCCAATAGGCCAGATCCACAATTTTATAGGTTCTTGTACATGCTAAGTTTCAAAATAGAACAGAAAACTAATTTCGTAGGTTCTTGTAGATGCTAAGCTTCAACCAAATAGGACAATCCTTAATTGTAGTGATTCTTGTATATACTAAATGCAAGCAAATAGAACAGGTCCATAATTGTATAGGTTCTAGTACATGCTAAGTTTCAAAATAGAACGAAACCCTAATTTCGTAGGTTCATGTATATGCTAAGCTTCAACCAAATAGGATAATACTTAATTGAAGTGATTCTTGTATATACTAAAGTCAACCAATTAGAACAGATCCATAATTTTATAGATTTTTCTATATGCTAATTTTCAACAAAATAGGAGAATTCTTAACTTTACTGGTTCTGGTATATAATGAATTTCAACCAAATAGGACAATCGTTAATTTCACTGGATACTGTATAAGTTAAATTTCAAACGAATAGGGTATTCCTTAATTTTACTGTTTCTTGTACATACTAAATTTCAACCAAATTGAACAGATTCATACTTATATGGGTTCTTTTGCATGCTAAGTTTCAAAATAGAAAAAAATCCTAATTTCGTAGGTCCTTGCATATGCTAAGCTTCAACCAAATAGGACAATCCTTAATTGTAGTGATTCTTGTATATACTAAATGCAACAAAATAGAACAGATCCAAATTTTTATAGATTTTTCTATATGCTAAGTTTCAACCAAATAGGAGAATGATTAATTTTATTGTTTCGTGTATAGAATGAGTTTCCACCCAATAGGCCAGATCCACAATTTTATAGGTTCTTGTACATGCTAAGTTTCAAAATAGAACAGAAAACTAATTTCGTAGGTTCTTGTACATGCTAAGCTTCAACCAAATAGGACAATCCTTAATTGTAGTGATTCTTGTATATACTAAATGCAACCAAATAGAACAGATCCATAATTTTATAGATTTTCCTATATGTTAAGTTTCAACCAAATAGGACAATCCTTAATTGTAGTGATTCTTGTATATACTAAATGCAACCAAATAGAACAGATCCATAATTTTATAGATTTTTCTATATGCTAAGGTTCAACCAAATAGGAGAATTCTTAATTTTATTGGTTCGTGTATAGAACGAGTTTCCACCCAATAGGCCAGATCCACAATTTTATAGGTTCTTGTACATGCTAAGTTTCAAAATAGAACAAAACCCTAATTTCGTATGTTCTTGTATATGCTAAGCTTCAACCAAATACTACAATCCTTAATTTTAGTGGTTCTTGTGTATACTAAATTCAAACAATTAGAACAGATCCATAATTACATAGGTTCTTGTACAGGCTATGTTTCAAAATAGAACAGTACCCTAATTTCGTATGTTCTTGTATATGCTAAGATTCAACCAAATACTACAATCCTTAACTTTAGTGGTTCTTGTGTATACTAAATTCAACCAATTAGAACAAATCCATAATTTTATAGATTTTTCTATATGCTAAGGTTCAACCAAATAGGAGAATTCTTAATTTTATTGGTTCGTGAATATAATGAGTTTCCACCCAATAGGCCAGATCCACAATTTTATAGGTTCTTGTACATGCTAAGTTTCAAAATAGAACAGAAAACTAATTTCGTAGGTTCTTGTAGATGCTAAGCTTCAACCAAATAGGACAATCCTTAATTGTAGTGATTCTTGTATATACTAAATGCAACCAAATAGAACAGATCCATAATCTTATAGATTTTCCTATATGTTAAGTTTCAACCAAATAGGACAATCCTTAATTGTAGTGATTCTTGTATATACTAAATGAAACCAAATAGAACAGGTCCATAATTTTATAGTTTCTTGTAAATGCTAAGTTTCAAAATAGAACGAAACCCTAATTTCGTAGGTTCTTGTATATACTAAGCTTCAACCAAATAGGACAACCCTTAATTGTAGTGATTATTGTATATACTATTTGGAACCAAATAGAACAGATAATTAATTTTTAGGTTCCTGTACATGCTAAGTTTCAAAATAGAACAGAACCCTAATTTCGTATGTTCTTGTATATGCTAAGATTCAAAATCGAACAGAACTCTAATTTCGTAGGTTCTTGTATATGCTAAGCTTCAACCAAAAAGGACAATCCTTAATTGTAGTGATTCTTGTATATACTAAATTCAACCAATTAGAACAGATCCATAATTTTATAGATTTTTCTATATACTAAGTTTCAACCAAATAGGAGAATTATTAACTTTACTGGTTCTGGTATATAATGAATTTCAACCAAATAGGACGATCGTTAATTTCATTGGATACTGTATAAGTTAAATTTCAAACTAATAGGGTATTCCTTAATTTTACTGTTTCTTGTACATACTAAATTTCAACCAAATTGAACAGATTCATAATTATATGGGTTCTTTTGCATGCTAAGTTTCAAAATAGAACAAAATCCTAATTTCGTAGGTCCTTGCATATGCTAAGCTTCAACCAAATAGGACAATCCTTAATTGTAGTGATTCTTGTATATACTAAATGCAACAAAATAGAACAGATCCATAATTTTATAGATTTTTCTATATGCTAAGTTTCAACCAAATAGGAGAATGATTAATTTTATTGTTTCGTGTATAGAATGAGTTTCCACCCAATAGGCCAGATCCACAATTTTATTGGTTCTTGTACATGCTAAGTTTCAAAATAGAACGGAAAACTAATTTCGTAGGTTCTTGTACATGCTAAGCTTCAACCAAATTTCGATATGTTTGGATGTTTTTGTGAAATTTCCGTACTTTGCTGTACTTATCACTCCAGAGTTATTCTCATAAATTTTCACAGAGTTACCGTCTAGATTTACATTGACGATCTTCATTATTTCTCTAATAAACATTATTTCACTCACCGCTTGAGGATGACGATTGTGCCTTCCTGGATGCTGTGTTCACCCTTGTTCAATTTGTTGCAGTTGATCGGCTTGTTCAGATAATCCTTATGCCAGCGATTCCAGAAATGTCGTTTGAGTTGTTGGATGTGTTGCCATTTGGAGAGCCGGTTGGATGAAGCGTCCCTGAAATCTCGCTCATTAATGGATCACCAACGAGGAAATGGCCGGGAGAGAGGACTAGGAGATCATTTGGGTTGGTGGATATGGGAGTTAGCGGCTGTGAATTGAGGATTAATTGTATTTCAGTTATGAGAGTATTGAATTGTTCAAACGTGAGCAGTTCGTTGCCGTTGTCATAGACGAAATCCGACTAAACAAAGCGATAAGATAGCGAAATTCCAAGCGCCTAAGCATGAATGACCATCGTATTACATCCGGTCACTCTATCCGTTCTCAGAAATATACGATCGAAGCCTTTTCCCACTCCCACGAATAAAAAAATTTAAATACTCCCCCTAAAATTATCCCAGTTTGTCTTGAATAGTTACGCCTAAAGCTCGGAAGTGTATGAAAACAGGCGTTCTTTTTTTCTTAAATTTCTTTTTTTATTTACGTAACACCGTCGTCGGTGGCGTTTAAATGATTTGACCGCTGCCTCCCACAGCCCACCAAAGTGCGGGGAATGAGGGGAGATGAAGCGCCATTCGATTTGCTTATCAGCTAGGAATGCGGTTACTTTTTCTTAGTGGTCGTCTGATTGTAGTAGATCGTGAAGTTCTCGTAATTTATGGTTTGCAGCAATGAAGTTGGTGCCGTTATCAGAATGGATGTTAGAGCAAAACGAGCGATAAACCTACGAAGAGCGGCGATGAAAGTGCCGCGTAAAAAATTTAACAATTGACAAAAAAATAAAAAAACTTGTCGATGTCCAAACAGGAGAACGAGTTCTATCTTTTCACTCGATTTACAATAAAATAGTATTTGCGGTTAGCGAAGATAAACTTCTTAATGTTCAGGCTAAAACGGATTTATTCAGACTGACTTGGATAATTTTCAAGGGAGTATTTATATTCTTTATTCGTTGGAGTTGCAGAAGACTTTGGTCGTACTTATCATATATTTCTGAGAACGGCTAGAGTGACCGAATGCCAGCCAGACGGCTGAGAACAAATGCTACCCGGATGGTCACACGTGATAAGGCGCTTGCAATTTTAACTTATCGCATAGTTAGTAGAATTTCACCTGTGACACACGCCACGTTTATGGGCAGCTGGTCTCGTTTCCCTGATTCCAGTTGCAAGGGGTTCGGCACTTTCTTGCTCGCTAGGTGCATAGGTCAGTCAGTTGTGCTCCTTTTCAAGAACGTGAACGTCGGCGTCTCGAATGTGATCATGGAAGGGGCAGATTGTTAAGGCTCAGCGCGTTTATTTGCGCCCCTAAGTGACATAGCCTGTCAAGCATCGTGACCTGGTCGTGGTTTTGTCGTTCGGTATCCGTTACGGTTCTTTCTGCGCAGACCGCAATCCGTACCGTCTCGAGGTCGAATTTCGTGTACCCAATCAGCCATTCGAGTTAGATTTTCTAGTTTCGCATCTTTCGTGGCGGCCAAGGCGTGCTGGACGTGAACCGGTAGCCAGCTCGTTCAGAGCGTGAGGATGAAGTGGTCTGGTATTGAAGGTGTAACGATCTTTTTCGTGTGCCGGGAACATTGGGTCCTGTCTCCCATTTCTTGCGCACTCTTGCACCATCTGAGTCAGCGAGTCTTGTGCTAATTTCCTTTCTTAAACGTTCGTATCGTCTTGTCGCTGGCGTACAATATGTCGTACAATATGTCTTCAATCTGATTCTGATATCATGGCTTTTGATAACTTTTACTGGCAAAAGAGAAAGCACAAATGTTCCACCACAATAGTTTATTGATAATAAAGGTGGGATTACATTGGGAAAATAAAGATGGGATTACATTTCATTTTACTTTTTTCTATATAATGTATTTTATTTGGTGAAATAAGCGTTCGATGAGAACTTGTCGAACTGCAAACCCTTCTTTTAATTATCAGTATAGTTAATTGGTAGGAATGTCTTCGTATTTGTCGCGTGGATCATCGACCTCGGGAAATTTTACGCAATTTCAGAACAAGAATAGCAAATTGTCATGTCTATCTTCGTGTTCCCGATCTACGATTAACCTCCGCATTGTACCTAAGGTTAATAGAGATATATAGAATTTCAAGGTAGATTAAGCCGCACGGTGTATAAATTGAATAAACGTACAATACGATTAAATACATATTTCGTAAAATTAAAGTTGGAAAAGATTAAATTAGACTTTTGTTTTTGCTTTATTTGCACTTTTTGATAAAAGGTTGTGGCGGATGGGGTATGGAGATTTGGGTATATTGATAATAGAAATAATCAGGATGCTTGCTGTTGCAACCGTCCAATGTATTTCAAATCAATTACTTAATTAACTGATAACGTCGATAGACGTTCGTACAGGAGATTTTAACCAGCTGAAATAAATCGCTTGCGGATACTCGATAAAGACTCGTAAATGCTCTCGCGTCTCGATAATCGCCTACAAAATGATTACTCGAAATTATTCGTAACTCACTAGCGCTCGTGATCGTGTCCGATTTATTTATACTGCTCGGGGGAGAGTCAGAGCGGCGACATTGTTTTACCCGGAGTTTGTTTATCATTGCGTTTCATGCGTCAAGGCGGTGTCAATGTCCCGAGGCAAAACAACGACATGAGTCGCTCTCGCTTCGCTTCGTCCTATGACTCATGTGTCGCCACAAAGTCATAGGAGATTTTCTTATTTTGCAAGAACTTTGCAAAGTAAATGCTCGATACGCGATCTTAAGATTAAGATTAATTTCCCGAAGACTAGAAGTAACCCACGTTCGACTATTCTACGGCTTGTCACGGCAGCCAAGATGAAACCATGGTTCGTCACAGAAAAACAAGGTGTTTAATGCGTGATTTCCCTTCTTCTATCTGATTAAATTCAAAAAACGCAAATTTCCACGAATCAATTTTCCTTTAGTTTTCAAATTGGCCAGGTGCGAAATTGCAGTAGTATTTTGCATTACATTTTTGTGCTTAACGCGCAATGTACAGTTCCTGTAAATCTCATTCTCAGTAATTGTGTACAGAGGTAGTTTCTAATTTCTATACAAATCACGTAATTACAAAATATATTGTTGCGCCGGAGTTATTCGCTGCACTACATGACATTTACTTATTTACAGTATTTACGTATATAGCATGTAGCGACTCTAGCGGAAATGAGTGTCCGGCTGCGTGTTGGTGCAAGGTGGCGGTAAGCGTTGGTATAGCAGTTTCTTTAACTTCTTATGGAAATAGAATTGATTAACCGTCTGTTCTTGATTTGAATACATTTCACACGCGATTTAGAAGTCGTAAGGACAAAGATTGACTTTTAAATAACTATTCTGTGATTTTTTTTTACATTTTACACTCGACCACCGTTTCCGACTACTCAACTGGTTCTACGTATGGTTTTCCTCTTTTCTTAGGGCAGAATAATATACGTCATAAATATTCAGATGAAAAAATCGGCGTACTTAAAAAGTCGGCGTGGCTGTCGAAGAGTTACTCGAACTAACTGAACGACAGTCGAAGATTCCTATTTCGAAATTCGGAGGCGTTTCGGTTTCTATGTCCGTATGAATAAAAAACAGTGCATTGTTATTTCTCGACAATAGGTCAGTAATCTCGGAGCAATAGTATCCTTTGACAAAATCGAGCGATTTTCCACTCTGGAGTCGTACAATTCACGTATCATATCATTGTAGGAGAAGTCTCTTGCAAAGCAATATACTAATCTTAATGAAATTTACAATTTTTCAAACCGCTAAAATTACGAAGAAATAATAGCTTATTATTACTTATTACTCTTAAAGCTTACCTGTTCGCTTTATCTAAAGGGAACTGAAGAAAAGTACCAACTGTTGGCCCTAAACTGCTTACGTTTACTTCAGAAAATTTTACAGTAAAAACGGCCAATTCCGTACTCTGACACATTATAAAGTTTTATGGATTTACGATAAACCGAGCAGTTTTTACTCACATGCAAAAGCCCATGTTCGCCGGTCAAAATAAAGCAAATAAGCATCGGCAGCTGTCTTTGAAGCTGGCGATGCAGAGAAATTCCATTTCATGCATTCCATATGATGTATCTTTCTTTTCTTTCTTGAGCTTCTTCTGGAAATAGACTTAATTATCGGACGTTACAAATATTACCCCAAAAAGATACAACATAGCTATCTACATGTTAATTCGCAATAAAGTTAGAAAAATTTTTAAGTGCAAATTAAATAAATAAAAAAATATATTGATTTGTTTTTCCTTTTGTTTCTTTGGATATCTGTAAAATCAACTGCATTTGCTCTTTTTTCTTTTCTCTGAAGTATTGTTCACTATCATGTATACAATATTTGGAATTTGGAACGCTACTTGATGCGAATTCTCAACTAAATAGCGACCGGTTGACATCGCGAATCTTGAATGAGTTAACGATCAAGGTGGAGGTAATTTGAATATATCGAGTGTTAGTATGGTTTGATACTTTATTTTATACTTTTAGTATACACGAAGAGTTTGACATTCTGATCACGACGGTTGTACGATCTTGTTGAGACTAAATACAATGTAGTATCACACGAACGGTACGGCACTCTGATGAAGACTATCATAAGATGTTCTTACTCCCCCACCAGCAGCTTCGTCTCCTCCGTACATCCTAACTTTTCGTCCCTGGGTTTTCTCTGGTTCACCTGTACTTTCGGGAATGCATATCCTCTGGTATTGCTAATTGTTTACCTTTCGCCCTGACCCATCGAGCACCTAGGATGTTTTTTAGCCTTTTAATGAGGTCAATAATGAGACCAATGACGAAAATGTAGACGAGTACTGTCTATTCAGTGGATAACTCACCCTGATTCTTCTTTCATTGGGAAGTTTCCGAAAACACTGAGTTATAGTGGAAGTAGAATGTTACGTCGCGCGAGATGATCCGTGCGACGTCCCTCTCGGTCTGGCCGCCAATGCCTACCCCTCGTTACGCTGACCCGCAATAAACCCAAGTAACCACCATAAACCGAATCTTTTTAGCTTAACTTCTATTCACATAAGTATTTTCGGTTTACGGATGGTCCTTTGAACGGTCCTTGGGTTTGTTGCACGCTTTTGCTAATTATGGAGAAAGCAGATGTGCCCCGCGAAATAGCTGGTTTTTCCCAGGAACAAGGACACCCATGAGCCGCATCTGCAGGAGACTTTCTCTTCGTATTTTGTTTATTAACATTGGCTATAACCAATGAGCATCGCCGATCGTTACTCTCACTTTTCTACCGAAAAGTGTGAACAACGAATCTGCGTTCTTAGTTCAAAAAGGGTACACCCACATCGATCTTTCCTCCTAAATAGTACGAGATGGGTCTGATACTGCTCTTACACTCCTCGGACAGTCAAGTCTGCTATTCTAACAAGTTCTCGGCATTCGACGCGCCAACTCTATCAACCCTCGAGTCAATCATTATACTTTCCGAAACGACCAAGTCAAACGATACGACGAAGTCAAATCATTTCTGTCTACGTTCTAAGTGTTGTAATTTGGTGTAAATATATTTATATTATATAACTGTAGACTACTGTTGTACTCAACAACAAACTCCCCTATTAACCCAAAAGAAATAAAGGGATCGCCCTGCTCGTGGTGTCGATTCGTATAATCGTAACGGGAATTTACGACTCCCGTTGACGCGCTACAACGCGATCGCGTCTCCCCGCGACTGGACGAAAATACATAGAATGTTGCTAACAGTGTCTGATAATTTTGGAGCCAATTAAATCTGGACAGGGTGCAGGTTCTATGTGATCAGTTCTAACTACCCAAAGGACAATTAATATTTTCTTCATAATAAAAGTTTGTAATCCTCAAAGTTTTGCTCGTTTGGATTTAGCAGTTTGTGCTTCATAATGCCCCTCAGGAAAAACACACGGAGGAACCGCAGTGATAATAAGAAACGACATTAAACACCACCTACACAGCCAAGTTAGTAAAGAACACATACAAGCAACTACCTTGCCTTCGTAATTCTGTTCAGCGGTCCCTCCCCGAGTTCAATATGTTCAGTTGGAGTGTGTTAAATCGCAGGCCCATTTGCTGGACACTGGTATCATCGGTAAGTGCCATCGACCGTGATAAGATCCAAACGACGTGACAGGAATCGAGCGAAGGTCAATGCTTGGGCTTCCACCGAACCTTAGGGTTATCTGGTGCACGGGGTACGTCACGTAGGTTTGTTAGTTCTTTCGCGAGATCGCGATTACTTTCGTTCTGGGCGATCCGCGGTTTTTCTTCCATAGTCTGATTTTAGGGCTCCTTTTCCATAGTAGCCTCATTTCTTTTCTTTCGTTCCAAGTTAGACAAATGTATCTTTGATACGGAATGTTGCCAATAGGGTTGCGAATTATTGTACGATGTTTGTATTGATCGATGTAATTGTTGTGTGTGAGATACATGTTGCGTTGTGTGGGAGATAGATACTGCGTCGCGTAAGCTTTGTTTTACGTTTGTAAAGATTCGTGAAATCGCTGCGTTGGAGATATATGTTTCGCAGTTAAGCTACGAAACAGCTATCTCTTTACGCAGGCCCATGATCACGTAAAGTCAGAACTCGACATTCTTGCTAACAGGTTGAATGTCGAGACCGATGCATAATGTTAAATACATCATGGGCGGATCTCGTGCGTAGTCACCTCCTCGTGGTGAGACCTGGTAATTGGCATCGTTTTCCAAAAATTAATCAGTTGATTAATCTTTGGAAAACGATACCAAGCGAAGAACTACGCACCAGCCCAGTTTGAGTCACCAAAAGCCGCGAAAAGAATTTTGCATGATCTAGACTGGACTGCAACGTGGGACAACATTTTACAGCGTTGGACTCCGTGGGACAGCGTTCAACAACGTTGTGGAGAGTTGGAAAACCATTCGACTGGGTTGGATATCGTTGGAGAGCGTTCCACAACGTTCTGGAGTGTTGGAAAAATTCTTCGGGATTGGACATCGTTGGAGAGCCTTCCACATCGTTGTGGAGGGTTGGAAAATCATTCTACGTAATTGGAAATCGTTGGATAGCCTTCCACAATGTTGTGGTGTGTTGGAAAAGCATTCTACGTGATTGGAAATCGTTGGAGAGCCTTCCACAACGTTGTGCAGGGTTGGAAAATCATTCTACGTAATTGGAAATCGTTGGATAGCCTTCCACAATGTTGTGGTGTGTTGGAAAATCATTCTACGTGATTGGAAATCGTTGTATAGTCTTCCACAACGTTGCGGAGGGTTGGAAAGTCATTCTACGTTATTGGAAATCGTTGGACAGCCTTCCACAACGTAGTGGAGGGTTGGAAAACCATTCTACGTGATCGCAAATGGTTGGAGGGCATCCACAATGTTGTGGAGGGTTGGAAAACCATTCTACGAGATTCTACATCGTTTTTTTTTTTTTTAATTTTATTTTGGTTATTTTACAATTTGTCCTTGCGGACATTTGGTAAAGTGTTATATCTTGTTGGTGAAGAAAAAAAAAATATATAAATAAAAAATAATATAGCATGTGGGCGGCTACCCCCAGCGGGGTGCCAGCTTCGTTTTTTCTAAGTTATATCTTTTATGAGGTCTATTGGGTGTTTCCTTTTTAGTCTTCTTGCGATGTTTGTTGTGTTGCACGTTTCAGCTGCCAGCTGGTTCGGGTGTGTTTCTATTCTTGTTCTGTATCTTGTTGCGAATCTGGTAATCTCCTCCTTGACCGTTGATATTCCGAGGTCTTTCCTTATGTCCTCGTTTCTAACGTACCACGGGGCGTTTACCATTGTTCTAAGGATTTTGGCTTGGATTGTTTCTATTTTGTTTATGTGGCTCATTGCTGCTGTTCCCCATAGTGGAATTCCGTATGTCCAGATTGGCTTTATGATTATTTTGTATATTTTCAGTTTGTTTTCTGTGCTTAGTTTGGATTTTCGGCTTGTTAGCCAGTGCATTTGTCTCCTTGCTATCTGTATCTTGTCTATTATTGATTTGATGTGCTGTTTCCATGTGAAGTGTGTATCTATGTGAAGTCCAAGGTATTTGACTTGCCTTGTTTGTGTTATTTGCGTGCCGTTCAGGAAGATGTTTGGTGATATCTGTTTTCTCAATGTGAATGTAATGTGGTTGCATTTGTCATGGTTAGCTTTGATTTGTTTGTCCTGTAGCCACTTTTCTATTTTTGTGATGTGCTCTTGTAGTATTGTGGCTGCTGTTACAGGGTTAGTGTGCCTGACTAGCACGGCTGTGTCGTCTGCGAATGTCAGTATTTTGCTATTGGTAGTTGCTGGAATGTTGGCCGTGTATAGTGTGTATAGTATGGGTCCTAGGACGCTTCCTTGTGGAACACCTGCTTTGATGTCTTTTGCTTCGGAGTGTGCGTCCTTGATTTTTACTGTGAAGGTTCTGTTGCTTATGTATGATTTTATTATTTGGTATATTTTTTCCGGGAATTGTTTCTTGATTGTTTGTATTAGGCTTTCGTGGTTTATTTTGTCGAAAGCTTTCTCTATGTCCATGAATAGGGCTGTACAATATTGTTTGTTTTCTATTGTGTGTATTATTTCGTTGACAAGCCTGTGCATTTGTTCTATGGTGGAGTGTTTATTTCTGAATCCAAATTGATGGTCTGGTATTAATTTTTCCTTCTCTATTATTGGTTTTAGTCGGGCGTATATTGCTTTTTCTAGTATTTTGGAGAGCACGGGGAGTAGTGATATTGGTCTGTAGGATGTTGCTTCATGTGGGTCTTTGCCTGGTTTGGGTAACATTATGATTTGTGCCTCCATAATGTAGGATGATATTGTATTCTTAGTATTGCATTGAATATTATTGTAATTAGCCGTATCGCTTTTGGAGGGAGGTTTTTCAATATTTTGCCATTGATTAGATCGATTCCTGGTGCTTTGTTGTTTTTTGTTTTTTCTATTATGTTTCTTATTTCTTGTGCTGTTGTTTTGGGTATGGTGTATTGCTTGTCGATTGCAGTGCTAGTGGCTATCGCGTCGTCGTCCGTATGGCTGTTCTGGTTGCTGTTATTGATGTTGTGTGGTGTAAATGTGTTGCATAGGTGGATGGAAAATTCTTCGGCTTGCTCTTCGTTGCTTCTTGCCCATGTGTTGTCTGCTTTTCTGATTGCTGGGACTGGTTTTATCGCCTTCTTTATTTTTTTTTTTGTGGCTTTCCATAGTGAGTAGTTGTAGTTCTCGTGTGCAAATAGTGACTCTATGAACTTTGTGAATTCGTCGTTGTTGTGCTCTTTTATTTCGTTTTTTATTTCCTTTGCGAGTTTGTTTAGGTGTTTTTTGTTTTCTTTTGTTCTATGTTTTTGCCATTTTGCTTTCGCTTTTCTTTTATCTCTAATTTTTTCGAGGATGTCTGATGGGATTTGTTTTGTTGGTCTAGTGGTAGTTGCTGGTTTTGTGGTTGCCCGTGCTGCCTCTTGTATAGTTTTTGTAAGTGTTGTTACAGCTTGTTCGATGTGTTGGGGCGTTTTCAGTGGGATGTTGCAGTTGATTTTGCTTTCAATTATTTCTTTGAAGGTTTGCCAATTAGTGGATTTCTTGCATAGCGTCTCTGAGTTGTTGTAGAGTATTGGCTTGTTTCTGTATGTTATTATTATGGGTGTATGGTCGGAGCTAAGCTCGAGGCTGGATGCTATATTTATTTTATTTCCGTTTAATCCCTTTGTGACTGCAAAGTCGAGTAGGTCAGGGATTTTGCTCAGGTCTGTCGGCCAGTATGTCGGTCTTCCTGTGGATAATATATTGAGATTGTTTTTCCTGATGTGTTTTTCCAGGGTTCTGCCTCGAGGTGTAGTGATTCTTGATCCCCATGTTGTGTGCTTTGAGTTGTAGTCTCCTGCTGCGATAAACTTGTCGCCTAGTTGTTGGAAGTATTCTTCCCACATTTGTGCTGTAATTTTGTGTCGCGGTGGTGCATATACTGCTGACAGCTGTAGACGGTTGCTGCTAGTTTGTACGGTAACGGTAGTTGCTTGTATGTGTTCTTTACTAACTTGGCTGTGTAGGTGGTGTTTAATGTCGTTTCTTATTATCACTGCGGTTCCTCCGTGTGCTTTTCCTGAGGGGTGCTTGGTATCGTATATGGTATAGTGCGGTATTTTTGTGTAGCTTTTTGTTGTGAAATGCGTCTCTGATACGAGTAGTTTGTCTATGTTGTTGTGGTATAGGAATGCTTTGGTTTCAATGGCCCTTTGTTGTAGGCCGTTAGAGTTCCAGGCAGCTATTTTTAATATGTCCGTTTTTACTTTTTGCTTAGCATGGTTGTTATCAGTTGTATCATAGCTGTGATTTGTAATGATTGCTGTTTGAATGCTTCGTTTAGTTCGCTTATCGTTCTTGTTAACATGTCGGTGCTTTTGATGGATTGTTTTAATAGTTCTTTTATTTCTGTAGCGTCGTTGGTGTTATTGTTGTGGTTTTGGTTGGCTACGGGTGTTACTTCCTTGGTTGCTTGCGCGTAGCTTCGACTGCCAGTAGTGTTGATATTGTTGTGGTTGTTGTTCATTACGTACTGTACTTTTATTGGTGTCTCAGCTTCTGCCCTGTCTTGTTGTATGTGGTGGTAGTTATATGTCCTGCTTCTAAGCGGCGGAAACAATTTACGTTGGAGTATTTTTCTGGCTGGGCAGCCTTTGTAGCTGGCTGGGTGGTTTCCGTTGCAGTTGTAGCACTTTACCTCGTTTATTTTTCCCGTATATGGGCAGTAAGTTGTCAGGTGCTTTTCTGCGCATTTGACGCACACCGGGTTTCTGTTGCAGTAATTTTTTGTGTGCCCATATTGTTGGCACCGCATGTATTGAGGTATGTCTTTTTTTTGTCTGGGTGGTTCAACCGTGATTATTGTGTTTAAGATTTGTTTAATGTCATAGATTTCCTTGTTGTTTTTGTTCGGTTCTAGTTCTATTAGGAACAGCGGTAGTGGTTGTTTGGTACCAAATCTCGTTATGTTGTTTATTGCCCTTACCTGGTGTCCGATTTTGGCTAGTTCGTCGCATATGTTGCTTGTGTTTGTTCTTGGGTGTAATCCTCTGATTACTACCTTGTAGCTTTTATCCGATTTCAATTGGTAGGTGTGGTACCCGGCGTTTTTTTCTTTTAGCACTTTTACCACTTTTCTGTAGGTTTCTGGGGCGTTGATTAGCACTTTTACCTGGTCCAGTTTTAATTGTTTTATTGAGTAGTTTTCTTTGCCTGCCGTATTGTTTAGCAGTTCGAGGAGGGGGTCTATTACTTGTCCATCGATGTATATTGGTGGTAGTTTGGCGTTGTGTTTTGGTTTTTCCGTTGTTTCTGGTTCCTTCTCTTGTGGTAGTATGCTGAAGGGGTTTTGTAGTGAGATTTCTTGGAGCCACTGCTTACTTTCTGTTTCTGCAGCCCTCCTAGTATTTGCGTTTGTTGTAATTTTTCTTCTTTTGCTGGGTTAGATCGGGTAAGATGTAAAAATAATTTCTGTAAGTCTCACGTGTTGTTAATGGTGATAAATAAATATATACTAGATAACTGTAGACTACAGTTATTCCAACACAATCACCCCTATTATCGTAACTGAAATCAGGGCATCGCCCTGCTCGCGGTGTCGATTCGTACTTCGTAACGGGAATTTACGACTCCTGTTGACGCGTCTCAAAGCGAACGCGTCTCCCCGCGACTGGACGAAAATACAATTTCCTTAAGTTAACTTATGCTGTTTATGATATTGCAAAGAAATAAATCATAATATATTCATTAATTAAACAAAGAAATGCTATTACTTGTAAGAACCTATAGTGACTGGCGAGAAATATCACAATTATAGTTTATATTTGGAATTTATTTCACAACAAATACACAGAGCTACATGATAAACAACAGAAAAAATATATAAATTTACTAACTTTTAAATCTTACTTATTAAATATAATCATATCTATACATCGAGTAACACGACATGTATCTATATATCTATTCTACGTATCTATGTGTAACAACAACAATTGTCTAACAAATTTTCAAAGCGTTGATAATTGAAATGATAAAAACTTTCTACTTTTAATACTAGATCAACCAAATTTAGATACGTTAATGAAAGAAGAATTTTGAAAATCAATTAAGGGATATGATACATAACAATAGATACAATAGAGAACAATTGCAACATGATAGAAATTGATACAGTGTTTAACAATGTTTTAAATACATTTCATTATCGGAAATTAATTGTCCCACTGTCGGCCGGGTGCAATCAATATCAGCACAAAGTCTTCTGCCGCTGTACCGTCGATACCATTATACAAGTGTATATGGTGCTCCTCTTCTTCGCCGATAGTCGGCATTCTCATTATCGGCCGTCTGGTACGTTGTTGAAATCTCTGTTTGGGTCGAATGTAAAATTAAATACCATTATTCATTATTCCTTTAACTATCGTTAAAGAATATAAATGATAATATATGAAATGATATTCTATCTAAATTAATTTTCTTTTAAAGAAATTTTTTCTGTAAATATATGTGTATAATAAGTATATTTCCAAAACTTATATTCATTCCACATATATTTTTGTTTTTATATTTAATTATTTAAAAGATCAAAAAATACTAAATAGTTAACTGATTAACTGAATTGATTTGTAAATGACAATTCTATGTGCCTATTCTTATTCCTTGCAGTAATGAAAATACAACAATTTTGTATGTTATTTTCATTGGTCTGTTTTTAAGAAATAATAAATATAATGGTAGTATGGTAGGATAGGAGAGTTTGTGCCATTACATTATTGGTTTTGAATTTCTTCCGAAGATATAAAGCTTTAAATTGAAAAAATAATAGTAAATTATGCAGAATAAAATTTGATGAAAATTTGATGTATAGTTCTAGAAATTTCGCGATAGCTGGATCAGAGAGCATTGTAGTTTCGAAGAAGATACAAGAAAAATTTTGAAGTGACATATCTCTTAAATGAATTTCACCTCTATTAAATCTGATGGTTTAATTATATGACAATTATTTTCTCAATGAATTCAAATAAATACAATGGCCATGACAAGTATTGACACATACTCTCATTTTTAAATGAAACGTTTAAATGACATACGAGTCGTATGAAATAGCCACAGTAAGTAGGGGATTAACCATTTTCCATGGAATTTCAACAATCTTAAGAACACTTACGTATCAAATCAAGTACAAAAGGAATCTTAAGAAATAGAATTCGCTACGTTTCGATTTCACAAATATTGAAATCTGCCAAAAAAGATTTCGAAAGAGCAATTAGGAGCGACAAGAACGGTTCAAGAATTTTTTCCGTGGTTACGCATATAAGTATATATGGAAAGGGAAACGGCAGAAATCGATGTCAAAGATACTGATGGCTATTTTTACACGGCGATACTTATCTTCTAGCGTGAAGGATGACGAATGAAATACCTACTTCGTGCAATGGATGAGGGTATTGCCAGCTTCGTGATATAATAGCGGAAGTTCTACGAGATGGTCGAGCCATGGGCATCGGTTCATCGCTGGACGTCAGTTCATCGCTGGGCGTCAGATCATCGCTGGGCGTCGGTTCAGCGATGAGCGTCGATTTAAGTAAGGTCGAGCCGTAAGTAGCCGAGAAGGGTCGTGGGAGAGGATTCGGCCTCACCTGCATAAGCGGCTGCACCAAGCAAGGCGGTTGAATACCCGGCTCCTCACTGAGTTGGGCGACCCACTGCTGGACCATGTTATGCATCTGCATTTCATTATTGTTTCGTATATCGTCGATTGTGTCTATTTGGAAACAATTGTATACCCTCGGATACAAGACGGAATAAAAGTGGCAGCTAAGTAGCACCAGGATGAAGTCGGCCAATACCTCAACGATGTTTAGCAATAACATGATCCAGTTATAGTTTATAGAGGTTACTATACCGTCTGTATTCTGTAAAAAGACAATGGTTCGTAGTCATTTATCAATTTATCATTTATCAATTTGTCATTTATCAATTTTGATAAATAACAAGAGATGTAAAAGACATGTAAACTGCGTAAAATTCTCGGAAGAATTAGAAAGAAGATATTAGTGTTAGAGAACAAAGATATATCACGATTATTCTTAAATAGATTGAAAAAGGAGAAAAAGGAGAAAAAGAAGATTCACTGGACAATCATAAACAAAAAAAAATTATAACATACTAGAAGTATATTATAAATGATGGTCTTTGCAATTTGTAATGGCATACGGTACTTTCATTTTATTAATGATTGATGTTACTTTAATTACGAGGTCATTAGCGACAATTACATTTGATTATTTACATTAATCTGGGTTATTAATCACCTTAGACTTTCTATAAATTTTGGCATTTTATGAACCTTTTTCGACTTTAAATATGGTAATTATCTTCAACAACGAATTTTAGTGCATATTATATTGTAAAATATATATTTACGATTTATAGATATATAATCTTTATTATCACTAGAATATAAAATATGGAATAATTTATTGTAATAATTAATATAGAATAATTTTTATTATATGGTATAATAAAATTATATATTTATTACTCAATATGTTTACGTTTATTATATATTTTTCAACAGATAAATAATAAATAGTTTTATTACACGTACGATTACATTTGTTTATGGAATATGTAATTTAACTAATGTATTAGTATTTAAAAACACATTAGTATAAATGTCTATCTTCATAAAAGATATAACTTGGAAAACACGAGGCTGGCACCCCGCTGGGGGTGGCCACCCACATGCTATATTTATTTTATTTTATTGTGCTATCGTCTATGGAGATGACATATTAAAATTTATAGATTTATTTTATATAGATTATTAAATAATGAAGAATTTAACTGAAGGAAAAGAAAACAAAAGTAACGTGAAAAATAGTAATTAACATTTCAGTAGTGCAACATAGTGTTCAGCAGAGAAAAAGAAATAGGAAAGGACAGTACCGGTGAAAGTACAGACAATACGTACGTTTGTGTAAATGTGAACGACGATCACAAATAAAGATGTTAGCGAAAGGGCAAAGCTAACGAGGTCGAATACCAGGAAAGCAATGGTAAATCCGGAAAATTTGTTGCGCGGCGTCCACAACGCATCAAAAATACCAGCAAGTCCTGTGAAACTGGCAACTACGCCTACGCACATCTGCAAACCTTGGCCGAGAGACTTGAAGGGCGACAGTAGAACGACGAATACCAAGGTAATCAAACCTGAGAAACATTAAAATCGATTTATATTATAATGTGTTTTAGCATGATAACAATTAAAGTATGATTCAATTAAGTTTTAATATATAAAAGTAAATCGTATATAGAGTTATATAAGTATAATAATAATATATTGGAATGTATATTTCATCGTGGAAAATTTATCTATTTGTTAAGATAACAATAATACTAAGATACATGTTTTATCATGCAACATTTGCTTACTTCTTAAAACATTAAAATCGGAAATACAAAAGTTGTCGAATAAAGAATTTGTCTTTTCCCTTTGAATTAATACAAAAAATGTTCTAACGCTTGCAAACTTTTAATCAAACGTAATTGCTGAAATTTTTACAACGGATCAATCTTTCCCAAAAATGATAAAACTCTATGATCTCAACTAAGTGGCTAATAAGTTGTTATAGTGGTAGATGCGACTGTAAAGAATCAATGAAAAAAGTTACAATTTAAAGTTACTTAATTTAAGAAAAACAATAAAATGACGTAACGATTTTGAAATTTTGAAATTTTGAAATTTTGAAATTTAATGCAAAAATACTAATCAGCGTTATGAAATAATTTATATCAATCTAATGTTATATAAAAAAAAAAAAAAAAAAAAGAAAAAAACTGCCACACATATATTATATATAATCCCAATCCTTTGTGCAGAAAGCATTCGAAACTTGTGTACACCTGTTGTGAACATAATAGTTCGATGGAACAACAACAACCAAGATCCTAGTGGTGGTCTGCTAATAG